>NC_132886.1:37471761-37806761 GCF_030463535.1 Salminus brasiliensis | reverse complement strand
GCAATGAGCGATCTTTACTGCAAACCAATGTGCTCCCCAAATTTGTCTCATTAAAAAAATGAGAAAAAAAGATGCCCAGTCCATGCGGAGGAAATGCAACCGCCACCATGTTTCACTGTTGGGATGGTTTTCAGGAATGGACAGTGCTAGACTGTGCGTCTCTTTTGACCACAAAACCTTAGCCCACATTTTGCTTGGCCATTGTCCCATACAGGCCAGTTGTATGCAGAGCTCTTGCTACTATTGCCTACACAACATGTTCAACCTCGAGGTGGATGGGCTACAACAGCAGAAGACCACGTCGGGTTCCGCTACTGTCCGCCAAGACCAGAAAGCTGAGGCTGCAGTGGCTGCACAGGCTTTAGCACAGGCTCAGCAACACTGAAGACTGCTGAAGGCTGGAGAAACGTAGCCTGGGCTTACCGATGGTAGGGTTAGAGTTAGCCATTTGGCTAAAAACAAGCTATGTGGAGTTGTGGATCGAACTCCAGTGGCTTCCCATTGGTCCATATGCATAGTTTGGGTGCCATTCTAGATACAGTGGACCTCAACCCATCCAGTCTTCTACTGCATAAATGCCTCTTCTGGCGCTCAGCTGCTCTAAAATCCCTCTTTATCCTTATACCAGTCTTCATAATCTCTGACTGAAGTTCATTTTGGAGGTCAACTCCTGTGGCTGCAGGGAGAAGCAAGTGATCTGATGAGTGTTCAGAATGTTTTGTGCATGTTTGTGTGTGTGTGTGTTTGTTTCTTGTCTAAATTATAGCCTACAGGCACTGACATATAAAGAACCACCCCCCTCCCCACCAACCACCACCACCACTACCCTTGAGCAGGAAGAAAAGTACAGCATGAGGCAGCACGTTTCATTCGCATGTCAATTTACACCAAAGGTCAATGAGAAAACAAGCAAGGCAACAAGAGATCAGCTGTAATCTTCCCCAACAACATGCCCTGAAGGCACCGAGCTCCATCATAGGAATGAGGCAGCTCGCTCTGCACTACGGCTCACTTGCCTCCACCCTCACAATTTCCTTCAGTAGCTTCCTGCAGAAGCTCAGGATCTCTACCAAGGCTGGCAATGAATGAATGAGCCTGTTTGCATTAGGCTAACCAGCCAATGGACACATCCAGTCTATTCATTTCATTCATGTATTCACTCCAGTCACACTGCAGGTAACTTTAAAGCCCAAATCCTGCCAGAAAATAAAAGCTTAAGAATCGCCTTATAGGGATTAGGCCCATTCTTGTACTTCTATGTCCCCAGGTTACAAATCTATGTTTGAAATATGTTATTACAAACATCTTAGGTCTTAAATACATGATTAAAAAAAGAATTATGATTTTTTACATCTTAAATATTAATATTTACCTCAAAAAATGATCTGTTTTGAGTGAAGACGTTCATTTATCGAACTGCTGGACTGAACCAATGCATCAGCCTGCAGACGCCAGTGATGTCCAGCACCGCAAAGAAGCGATGGGGGGTGGGGCTTGAGGGGGAAATAGCGCCATCTACCTACTCTGGAGAAAGCAAGGCCAATTGTGCTCTCTCTGGGCCTCGGCTGCCGATGGCAAGCAGCACAGCCGAGATTCGAACCACAATTCTCCGATCATGGTGACAGCACTTTAGTCCGCTGGACCACCCGAGACCCACTATGTTGTTTTTTTATGATTTCCATTCAAATTGATCCAACTTTGCATATTATTGTAGCGTATTGTCCGACATTCAGTCGTCTTGGGATTTTTTCAGCTTAAGAGGACGGTGGCATCCATCATTATAAGAGCAGAGCTGTGAACGAATCTAAGCTTTCTGTTGGGACGTTTTTCAAAAACAAATGTAATAAAATTCTTAATTAAAATAATGATGAATGAGACCTATGTTATTGGACATAATCCAAGCTGTTGTAATTATTGCAAATGTTTAATAAAAAACATGAGATGGTAAAATTGATGGCCCCCAATTAAAAAAACGACTGTATGTTATGTTCTGCAAATAGAGAACATAAAAGGGTGAGCGTAGCGAAAATGCAGCAACTAAAGGGCATAAATGTGAATACAGTGATCAACAAAACCAGAACATGGCAAACAAGAGGGCGAAGACAAACAGACCTGAGACCAGGGGTTTAGCTGGGGAACCAGCTACTAGACAAGAGCTGGCTAGGCCGACCCAACCTGGCTAGCTGGAACGTGGGTAGTAGACCTCGGACCTCCGGGTTAAGCGGAAGCTCGCCTAATCACTACGTGGAAACAGTTGGGAACCTCTTGGGCAACCTCGAGGTTCCTTAACCACAAACCATATAATTCTCGGCCCCCGAACTGAACATACATGAACACAAATGAACAAGAACCGAGTCCATGAATCAAAACCAGAACGGAAACACCCGTGGGCAACGGCTCGGAATCGCCCGGGGGAGGCCCAATACCGAGGGGCTGACCGTATACAGAATACCACGATATTGCAAATCATTTCTGACGCTACACCAAAAATGCATCATAATATCAATATTGTACTTAATATTTCTGGAATTTAGAACCACTATAAGGGCTCGACTCTACCAGAGATTGCCACCTCGTTCACTAGCTGTAAATAAAGGCACATAGCGAGCACTAGACTTGTGTAAGTCTGACTTTTCAAACTCAGTCCTTTAAGCGCAATGAGCCGAAAATAAACCACCATCAAAGCAGGTGATCTGGAGTCTGAAGGCCGCCGCCGCCGCCGTTGCCGCCGTTGTACAGTACATCCTCAAGCCTCCACCCTCTGGAGCGTCTGCTATCTCTGTGCGGTTGGTCTCGGCCTTCCATCAGCCCACGGAGCATTCTAAAACCAGAGCTAAGTTATACTTAGTATTCATTGTCTCCCAGCGGAGCGTGGCAAACTTTGAGCAATGCATTATTCATTCTTTGCTTTTGTCTCTTTCTTTCCCCCGCGTTTTCTGCTTTGCCTTTGTGCCGGCTCCACCAGCGCGTTGCGTCTCTCGGGCTGACAGCTGCTAAAGCAAGAAATTTGAGCGCCGTATCGTGCTCACCTGTCTCGGAGACGCCTCCTTCGCCAGGAGAAGCAGCAAAGAGCCTCAACCATCTTTCAGGAACAACAGTGCAGCAACCTGGCGGTGCTAGCGAGGCAGGGAGTGTTCACGAGGCGGTATTTACCTGAGGAATGCTTACCGATGACTTTATGAGGTGATCTGGATTTGGGAAAATCGCAGGAGGGGTTGTTTATGGGTATTTTATGGTAAGTTTATGAGGTGATCTGGATTTGGGAAATTGCAGCAAGATGTGGGCTAGCACATACACGTCTGAAACGCATTGAATTGCAGGCACAGGCTGTGTTTATTGGGGGGATAATAGCTGGTTAGAAGGTGGCCTATTATATTATTTCAAACAAATAACACATGAGATCACACCAACACACCCATACGATCGCTAGCTGGGCAGCTGTGGCCTAAAGGTTAGCGGCCTAAACGTGGGGTTTTGGGCTCCGAGTGGCTCTAATGCACACTAATGCGCTACCACTATGGCCCCATGCCACTTTTTCATCAGCAGTTGGAGTCCTAGAGACCACAGTTGGCCTTCTCTCTCCAGGTGAGTAAATGGCGCTCTTTCCCATCATCACTTTTAAGCGTTGTTGGCCGGCAAAGATGTCTGTTAGGTGGTACGGTGGAGCCGGGGACCTGGCGCTTTCCTCAGAGCAGGATGGCTGCCTGGCAATGCTACGTCGGCAGCAGTTTGAAAAGAAGCAGCGAATGACTTCACATGTGATAAGGTCTTACCTTCCTAGTCTCGGGAGCATTGCTAGTGCTTGGGTTGCTTGAGTTAATCGGCAGTACTGAATCAGGAGGAAATGGAAAAAAAAAAGGTTTTGGGATCAGCAGGTCACTGGTTCAATTCCCAGGGGTTAGAAAATGACTGGGCTCCCTCTCTAGGCGGGAAGTGTTATTCACGCTTTTAGCTGCCACTAAAGAACACGTTTTTCTAGACAAGCTGAAAGAGACACAGAACTGCCTTGGACTAAGGCGGTAGAGTGATATTATTAGAACCAACTGCAGACAGGGGGAGGTCTCAGAACAAACAAGTTGGTGATTAGGACCAATCACAGTCAGGAGGAGGTCCCAGAATAGGCCTTGTAGTTTTGGCGATTGGTTTGATTGAACCAATTGCCTCCTTCAAGTCGAAGGGATGAACAGCTTTGGACGCGGCCCTATTCGTTTGTTTTCTTCTAAATGGAGGGTAAGAAATTAAAATGCAGGATTGTGATCTGGAGAGTAATGGGAAAATTTATCCCCCACAGACCCCTGACCCGAGCTATTTGCCGGCTCGAGTAGATGTGCATTAATACGTATTAAAATGTATTAGCAGTTTTTTTCTCTGTGTCGGGCAAACGAGAGCACAGACGGCGCTACCTTTCATGTATAATGTAGGTTTAGAGAGTGACCATCGAATAACAGCAAAAAAATTATAATTTGCCCTAATTTAATCTGGCCGTCTATAAAGAACTTCTGCTAAATCCAAAAATGCCTCCCTGTTCTCTATCAAGGGCACTTCACTGGGCATGCTAATGGAGTTCAGGCCGTTTTGTAGAGCTCTGTCAAATGATAGTGTTTTAAAATCCAGTTACTATAATAGACTTAAGTGGTCCCAGTGGTCTTTAACCATGATGATGATCAAGCTATGATGATCACAAATGGCTGTC
This sequence comes from Salminus brasiliensis, assembly GCF_030463535.1. Classification (NCBI taxonomy): domain Eukaryota; kingdom Metazoa; phylum Chordata; class Actinopteri; order Characiformes; family Bryconidae; genus Salminus; species Salminus brasiliensis. Next base: position 37,802,068 of record NC_132886.1, on the reverse strand, counting down.
ATGAGGTTGGGGGCCTCAAGACCTCAACACAACGTTCAGAATTCAGTTCTGAATACATACAGACCCTGGGCAAAAGATGACTGACAATAGTTAAGTCAGAAACAAGTGATCCCATCTCCAACAGGCATAAAGGAAAGTATAATTATGAATAAATAATAATAAAAAAGAATATATACACACATATATCATTTAATAAGTGAATAAAAATACTATTACTATTTAATAAAAATATACTTTGGACAATTTTCTAATCTGTGTGCCATTTTGGGGGTATATATATAAGAAATATATCTTTAAGGATATATTTCTTTTTACTATGATGATGCTAGCTGGTTGCTATGGTGTTGCTAGGTGGTCGCTATGGTGTTTCTGGGTGGTTTAACAAAGATGGAATTTGGCTTTCGCCTTTAACCCATACCCACACATACACACACCTGTGAAACACTAGGTGGTTCTAGCTGGTTGCTATGGTGGCCCAGGTGGTTCCTATGTCATTGCATAGCATGGAAAACGTGGAGCATGGTGGATGGAAAACGTGGAGCATGGTGGATGGAAAACGTGGAGCATGGTGCATGGAAAACGTGGAGCATGGTGCATGGAAAATGTGGAGAACACAGTAAAAAAAACCCCTCAGCAGCTGAAACTGAAATGCTTGCGATCCGACTCGCATTACCAGGCAGATTTAGCGCCAAACACAGGGCCCAATCACTGCCATCCGTATTCCGAATTAACACCTCACGCTTGACATTTATAGATCCCTGAAAAGGAGCTTTTCAAAGGACACTAAAAGAGCAGCCTTGCACCTCAGATTATCTACCTTCCACTGGAATTCCTGACTGGAGCTTCTGAAAGGGCAAATATTGTGTGTGACGTCGAGTATACATGCTAGCCGCTTCCAGCAGCATCTCACACCGGGTCCAAGCGGCGCTCCCTCAAGTCAGCTCTCGGGCACCGGCACAAAGGCTTCTTTCTAGCTGGTGCCAAACGGAGAGATCGAGAAGTCCTGGAAGAGAAGAAGTAGTAGAAGAAGAACAAGCAAAAGTAAGGAGAGCTGGGGCCACGAGTTCGTTAGAGGCTGGTGGAAAATGGGGGTAGATTGTATCTCGACCCTTTAGAGGCCGCGGTCAGGGAGCGCAAGCTTTCAGCCGCTGTTTGTGGGCTCGGCTGAAATGAAGCTGTGTGAATTCCATCATCTAAGAGGCTCTTAGAGGCTCTTGCAAGAGTCAAAGCACTTCACAAGCCAGAGCATCGGAGCGCAAAGGATCATGGGGCACGGATGCCGATAGCGGCAGAAGGCTGCTTTGCATCTGAAGATCTCTGGAGAGATTAACTTTTGACTTCGTGCCCTGGAAAAAAAAGGGAGGGGGGGGGGGTTGGAAGCATGCTGCTAGTTTAATCTACTGGCTTTCAGCCGGACGTTCTACAAAGAGACGGAGAGCGCTGGGACATCATTTACACCAGGAATTCTCAGCCAAAGACGTGTAAATGTCCAGAGCTGATGTCAGATGACGGTCAGTGGGAGGTGACCGTTTCTGTGCAGTTCCTTTAGTAGGCCTCATATTATCCAAAAAAGTAAAGACACTTAAATGGACCAATAGAAATGCTTCAGATTAACATCTTTTCCCATTGACTTCCAAAATGAACCTCCTGAGGTCTGGATTTTGGCTTGGTGTGCATTTTTAATTTGTCCTGTTTGGGATTAGTAGGACCTAAGCTAAAAACTAAGCTTAGCCTTTGTCCTCATGAGGTCAAAGGGTCAACATTTAAAAAATTTAAGTATTCTGTCCATCTCACCCCACCGAAAAAAATAGCCAACACAACGTTCAGCAGCTCTCAGAATGATAAAGTGGACACCCAGATCAATCAAATCAATCATTTAAGAAATGTTAAACCATCAATCTGACCGTTACAAATGTTACACAGCTCTGAATCAGCAAAGAGAGGCTAGAGGTTAGCTAGCTAGCATTAGCTCAGTTAACTCAAGCCTGACTGGGTGAAACCCCACCTACAAACGTTTATAAACGTTTAAAAGAGCGAGCGACTGCTTCTGTTAAAAGAACAGAAAGCTGATTTTACAGTTTTCCCCTCATGGTTTTGCATCTGTAGCCACTCGCTAAGCTAGCTTTTGCTAAGCAAGCTCAGCTAGCTACAGTTCCACCGAGTATCACAAGACTTGGCCTTAAAAACTCCTGTCTGAGAGAGCAAAGTCGACTGCGACTGGTGTTGGGAGAAGCCGGCTAGCTAGGCTATCTAGGCTCAGCTAGCAGGCTAAACAGCAGCTAACTGAGGCTCAAATCACACAGGTTTAGAGGATAAGGCCTCATATCAAGCACAGAGTCGAGTGAGGGGTCTTTTCAGGTTCATCCACAGTGGTTCCCTACCTTAGTCCTAGAGGAACCCTCTGCCCTGAACATTTCAGGGGTACCTTGCTCGAACACAGTACCTGCAACTCAGGAAGGGCTTGTTAATTAGCTGATTAGCCGGGTCAGGTGTGTTGGGAGCAGGTAAATCCTAGAATAGGCAGGGCAGGGGTTGGAATAGCCTGGTCCAGGACCAGGATTGGAAAGCACTGAAGTCAAATCAGTAAAGGTGCACATATTTGTCACTGTACTGCGAAATGTGTCCTCCGCATTTAACCCATCTGTGGTAGTGAACACACACACACACACACACACACTAGTGAACTAGGGGCAGTGAGTACACACACACCCAGAGCAGGTGGGCAGCCAACTCCAGCGCCCGGGGAGCAGAGAGGATAAAGGGCCTTGCTCAAGGGCCCAACAGTGGCAGCTTGCCAAGCCTGGGAATCGAACCCACAACCTCGTTACCACCACTGCCCCAGAAACGCTTGTTCCCTGTGGTCAGTGTCATGCCAAAAACATGTATTTCCAACATGGCAGCTTCACAGAAGAAGGAAAAACCTTCTGATCCTTCAATGGAAGTCAATGTAAACAGTCATTTTGGAGTATTTCTATAGATTATAAAATATTTTTTAATGTTAGAAATACTTTCTTACAAAATATTTAGCTTAGAAAGACACACAGTCGATGTTTCTAAGGGCCCTGTGTATTATCTTTTCATTGGGCCCAAAATCCCTGGCAGTGCCCCTTGACATAATATATTATTTCCATTCATATCGATCAAATTTTTGCATATTTCTGAACAATATATTAAAAATTTATATATATATGTGATAGAAAATGGGTACAAAATAGCTGCTAACTTTATTTTATTAAAGATACAATGGAAAAAGACCCATCCCATGATGAATCACTCATATTTGGATATGGATAACCCTTATTACCCAGTATATTGGGTTATTCATGTGACTAAGCAATGCTGGGTCAGATTTACCCAGCGATGGGTTGTGAAAATGGCCCAAACTCCGGCATACTTTCTGGGTGTACCAGCAGCCCACCAGTGTGCTCAAATACTCTGCGCCTCTCAGCTTGTTCGGCTCTGTGGCCTGGCTGCGATCCACCAGCCGAGAACCAGCAGCTTACAGCGCCAGCACTCAGGGCCGCTGCGGCCATATCAAGTGACATGGCCTTTCCCCTTCTGAAAAGCAGCTCGAGCTGCTTATCGGCCCCACGTCCATCTGATAACGCAACCGCACAGTCAACAAACACTGATGTATGTGTCTTTCCACAAAGGACGGGCTGGTAGCGGCTGTTTCACTCTGCGAAGCTGTATCGCAATCAGACTTCCTCTTGTTAACACCACAGCGGACACAGAAGCCTTGGCGCGTTCCCTTAGAGCGCAATTTAACAGCCCTAATCAGCCAGTGGCATTTTTTTCCCCGACGCCCTTGAAACAGTCGCCTGTTCTCCATCCCAGTGGGAAAGCACCTCCCGCATATCAGTCACGGCATGCCTCCGGATCCGGCAGAAAATCTCCAGCAAGTGAAAAGAATGCCTGCAGTGCTACGTTCACATCCATGAACTCGGCTGCCCTTCCATAGCCGCCCGCAGCCAACGCAGTCCAATAGACTTGTCACAGAAAAAAAGAAATAACATGTTTCGACTGCGGCGGCTAACAGCAACGCGCCACGCCATGCTAATGGAGGCCTTGGAGCTTGATAGGCCTCAAACCGACAAGCCCCGCCACTCAAAAGCACGGCCACCCAAGCATATTGGTGACACAGCTTGAGCCTCCGAATTCCGCCACGAAAGCCGGCAGCCGCCCCCAGACCGCATGCTACACACGGGCGCTCGATCAAAGGGAATTAGCCAAGTGTTCCAGAAGACGGAGCTATTTTGGTCCAGGAAAAATAAAATGATTATTACTATTTTTCTTTTTTTTTCCCCACCCCCTCACTCTCGCGCAAGGAGCGATCTTCAAAGTGCCTTGATAAAGGAATCGGGTCTGTGAAGACGGCGGGGAAAGCCGCTGATGGAGTTTGTGATGTATGCCCCGGTTTCGAGTCATTGAACTTTAGAGACTGTGAAGAAGTTGTGATTAATTTGAGGCTGTAGCGAGTCTTAAAGCCCCCGCGCCTTAAAATTCAATCGCTTCCTTTTAATAGCAATGGGATCTTGAGGAGGCTGAAGTACATTTGGGCTGGGAAGCTTGAAAGACCAACAAAACTCTCTGGTAAACCCATTCAGAACTTTTCAAATGCCCCAAATATGTGGAATGAGAGCTGTTACAGAACCGCTTAAGCTCTATAGCCTGTTAGCCTGTTTTCTTTAATGGGGGGTTCATTTGGGGTGCTGTTTTTATTGGCTGGTTTACGTCACTGCAACAGCTCACAGGAGCCGTGTATCGTGGCATAGCATTGCTTTGTTTTTGGCACTGGAACAGGAACATTGTAATTATACGCTATCCGCTCCGAGTCTTAGTGATAGTGCTGCTGTCCTCTCATTGTGTCCTCTCAGTGCAATGTGTGGTTAGCAAGCTGAAGAGATTGTAGCCGGCTTAGTGTTAGCGGTCACGTTGACTTCTTGTATTTTCCCCCCATTTTTGATAGCAAGGTTCGGGTACCCAGCTCTCATGCATCGGCTAGCAGACACCTACGTTGAAGTGTTGTGGAGAGAGAGAGCGACCCAGGGAGATCAAGGCCAATTATGCACTCCCAGGTTCCAGCTGCTGGTGGGTCACTTTCTCTTCTGAGGTGTGTTTAGCTCCAGTTTGGTTCAGAGGTAGTCAGAGTGGAGTGGAGTGGACAATGGAGAGGAAAGAAGAGACCTTAGCATAGATCCCCTTTGCCAGGTTTGAGCTCCCCTTCCACAGGCACCAGCACAGGGAAAGCCTTGGTCATGAGGTCTGGTTCCCGTAGCAACCTGTATACCCATAACCAGCAGAGTCTGGAGATGATGAGCTGCTCTCCAGTATCAACAACACCATATTCTCCTAAATTCGTCATCACATTTTACCGTTTCGTCAGCTTGGGGAGTTGAACAGTGTTGCTAGTGGGCGGGGTTAATGTTCATTTTGGGGGTGTAAATAAAATGAGTCGAGACTGTGATGTAACAGTTTTAGGGTTTTGGAATTGGCCTGTCTTGCAGCTCTGTTTTGGTTCTGCTGGATTTTCTGTTGAAGGACTGCAGAGTGGTCTTCTTGGTTCGTAGCTAAGCCACTGAGTTACGGCTGGTGTTCTGGCCATGCATCCTGGCGGCCATGAAAACAGGCTGATACTGGTAAACTAGCTGGTTAACCAGCTCTTGACCAGCATAGTGTTGGTCAAGCCTGGTTATACTGGTGATAAAGTTTGGTCAGGTTGATCATGCTTGTAGACCATGGTCTAGATCCCAGAGACAGCCACAGCCACATAGCTTAGCCTAGCCTAGCTAGAGTCTCACCGGATAGTGTTGCAATAAATATGGTGTACAGTTAGCTAGCTTAGGAGATTGTAGTAGTGACTCCCTAGATGGCTAGAATTGGCTAGCACACTGAACAAAGAAGCTAGCCGGATGCTACTGAGGGCTGTGGAGAATGAGCCATGCGTTAGCAGGATGCTAAGTTCACGCATCTTCTTCAACTGGTGCTTTACCTGGTTGGCTGGCCTTGACTTTTAGCTTTTTTAAGCCTCACTTCTATGGTTTCTACTAAAGTAGCCGCTGTGTTTAGCCTCGAAAGACTTTTGCTAATAGGCTGGATGTATGTAAGCGTGGGGAGGAGTGGGGACGGTTACATAACAGTTTTGGGGGTTGGGAATTGGCTCGTTCTACAGCTCTGTTGGACTTCCATGGGTTTTGCTTTTGAAAGTGGACCCGACAGTGTTTGAGGGTCACGGTATTCCATTTTTAGGGTACCTTTAGAGCGTAAGAGGAGGCTACTTGACTTGCGGGTAGCTCTGTACGTAAACATCATTAGCAATCCCCACATTCAGCTTGCCTACAGCATGTCCCAACTCGGGTGGTCGTTATTTTTTTTTGTTGTTTCCAGCCCATTGTGAAACCGCTCCATTCTTTCATTTGTTTGATTCGGAGTGGCTGCTCTCGCTTACGGCTCATCAAATTAGCTCATGTTCGGCCTTTGATCAGCGGCGTCTGGTCCCCGGCCTCCCCACAATGCTTTTCACTGTGTGCTGGTGGGAGGCCCTGCCAAAAGCAGGCTATTGTGCGCTCCCTCTGCCCGGCAGCTATAACCCACTGAAGGCCACTCTCCCAGACACGTTTCAGCTCTCGCCGTGAGCCGTGCCGTCTTTGTCGGACTGTCGGACGGGGAGGGGAGATGAAGGCAGCTCTGGTGTGGGAGGGGAGTCTGTGGGTGGCTTCATTTTGGATTTTAGCGCAAAACGCTTCTGCCTCGTTTTCTTTTTTCTCCCCGTTTGAATGCTTTCAAGTTTATCGCTCATCAGTCTTCCAACTAACTCCCAGCCATGACGACGTCTTTGAAGTGTCGAGGAGAGGGAGGAAGAGGGGGGTGGGGGGGGGGGGTGGGGAGAAAGAAAAACGTCTGCCTCGGAATTAATAGGATAACTCGATGCAATGCGAATCTATTATCGCTGAGGGTTGAGTGAGGCGTCTGCTTTTGAGAGCAGTCAAGCCTTGAGTATTTATATCCTTCTATTCGCCGCATGGTTGTGTGTTTAATTAGATTATTTGATTATTAATGGGAGTTTAAACCTGTCATGCCATATTAGGCGCACAGTACCAAACAGGCCCGTCTTGAAGCGAGAAGGCGCCGGCGAACTCGCAGTAATATCCTAATTATGCCTTTGCGGTTTGTGCCGACTCGTGGAAGTTTTTGTGACGACCTGAGGACGCACTGAAAGGTTCGGTTCCTGTTCCTGTGGAGCTGTTAAGTGAGAGAGATGCAGATTTTTTCGAAGACGTGTAACATCCAGGAATGTCGGGCATTCTTCCGGTCTCTCTCTGACGAGATAATAAGGCTGTATTAGACGCTTTATTAGAAACCCATAGCCTGTAGTTCTAGAACGTAGTCCATCTGTGAATGTGTTCTCATATCAACATATAGGAGATCATATCCACAGTCCCAGCACCCACTATGATGATGCTAATTTATGCACCAACCTTAAGTTCATGGGAACTCTCAAATGCGGCTTAAGACTTGAGACTTGGTTCAGACTTGTATCCAGAGACTGGAGTCTCAACTCAGACTCTCACCTAAAAGACTGGAGTCTTAACTCAGACTCATACCCCAGAAGCTCAAGACTTGACTTAGAATCGGAAATCAGAGACTGGAGTCTCAACTCAGACTTACACCACAGAGACTTAAGACTTGACTTAGAATCGGAAATCAGAGACTGGAGTCTCAACTCAGACTTACACCACAGAGACTTAAGACTTGATTCAAACTTGTACCCAGAGACTGGAGTCTCAACTCAGACTTACACCACAGAGACTTAAGACTTGATTCAGACTTGTACCCAGAGACTGGAGTCTCAACTCAGACTCACACCACAGAGACTTAAGACTTGATTCAGACTTGTACCCAGAGACTGGAGTCTCAACTCAGACTCACACCACAGAGACTTAAGACTTGATTCAGACTTGTACCCAGAGACTGGAGTCTCAACTCAGACTCACACCACAGAGACTTAAGACTTGATTCAAACTTGTACCCAGAGACTGGAGTCTCAACTCAGACTCACACCACAGAGACTTAAGACTTGGTTCAGACTCGTACCTAGAGACTGCAGTCTCAACTCAGACTCACACCACAGAGACTTAAGACTTGGTTCAGACTCGTACCTAGAGACTGCAGTCTCAACTCAGACTCTTTTTTTTAATGGGCGGGGCTAAATAAAGCGAATGAGGTTGGCGTTTCTAATAAAGTGCTTGGTGAGTGTATATTCCTCATAAGCTGCCTAAGAATCCTGATTTCTGCATTGAGCAAATCATACTGCAAAACGTGTTCCTTTATCTCCGATCTGTCCCTATACACAGGATGCTTGGAGCCAGTGTGGGAGGACAGGACGTCTGTCTCTCCCCCTTCTACCTCCCCCATCCACCGGAAAAAGACTCTCCATCAGTAGATTTCGTTTCACTCTTTGCGAGGCCGCCCAAGCCTCGCCTTTGAAACAGAGCCACTGCTTCATCAACTTCCCGGACTAGGTCGGCTCATCTGTATCAGTTTCCCTGCTATCAACCTACAGGTCTTCGGTCCCTGATGAGTCCTGGCTTTTGGGCTCCTTAGGGTCCTTTTTAAGACGCGATGTCGGACACAGCCGAACCTGAACTACTTGCAATGCTTGCTATTTCAAAGTGGTTGCAATTCCGATGCGTCGTTGAAGGGAAAAACGTATTCTGGTGGGTAAGGAAAAGGGAAACTTCACCACATTGTCTGAATTTGTGTGAAATTTAATGGCTGAAATTTCAAAAATATTTAAAAAAAAGGTTTGTTTGGATACTATTTTGCCTTAGAATGCACCAAATTACCCCACCATGGACGTCTCAAGCATTCGGGAGTATATTGATATTCAACTTTTCATGTAATAATTGTTTGTGATGTAGCTTTGAGACGGGTTAGACTCTCAGACGTTCGTCTCCATTCACAATTCTGAAATTCTGAAGAATTCTCTTGGGTCGGTTTCTGCGGAATGGTGCATTTCATGCCAAACCACTCTTAAATTTCCCCCAATACACTCTAGAACTGCTAGCACACCCTGAATAGTGTACTGCTTCTAGCTAAAATGGTCCAACTGATTGACTGATTGTTTAGATTTGATGGTTTAGCTGGTCTACAAGCATGATCCACCTGACCAAGCTTGACCGGTTGAGTTGGTTGGTTGAGCAGCAAGACCGAAATCAAATGCAACACACACTGTGCTGGCCAAGAACTGGTTATCCAGCTAGCGTAACAGCATAGGGTATATATTCGTCTGGATAACCAGCCCCCTTCAGGCCCCTTCCCCATCAAAGACCAGCTTAGACCATCCAAAATCAGTTACCTGCAATATTTTTTTTCAGCAGGGAGTTACCGCCCACTAGCATGCTTTACAATGATGTATAGTTTATAGCTAGAACTACTAGCACACCCTTAGCTTTTGCACTATTTTCTAGCCCAAAACCTCTAACAGACTCTAAACACTGTCCTTTTCTACAAAAAAAAAAAACATCTAGCATGCCCTCAAACTAGAAACCATTAGCATAGCCCATATTTTAGAAACTGCTAGCCTTAATTTTGCACATTTCTAGCTAGAAATTGCTAGCATTCCAGGCAACATGCTCATGTGTGGGCTCAAATTGGGCTGGATGGGTTCTAGGTGGGCATGGGATCGGAGAGGGTTTGTACATGTGGTGTCACTGGGACCCATTCGGGGGCTTCCCAATTGGACCCCATTGTTACAACCCATGCTAATCTAATCTGGGTCCCATCTAGGCTCCATGTGCAGTGTACAACCCAGATAGGGCTCATGTTTAACCCCTCCTGGTCCCATCACTGACCCTGGTGGGCATCCATATGTGGGGCCAACATGGAACCCATGGAGAACAAAACAGTTGGGCATGTTATCTGGGATGCCCTACATTTGATATAGTCGCTAGTGCTAAGCATGCCAGACTGCACTACTGCTGCAGTGCCACGTGTCACACACAGCTGGGCTAAAAGGCTAGGTTGAATAGCATCAGAAGGTGAAGTGCATGGCATGAAGACATATACAGAAGGCTTTATGGGAAGCTGGATATCTTGTTTTATTGGCCCCGGCCACCTGTCCTGCTCGAAGCTCGAGGGACACGGCCATGTTCTCCACGCGGCCGATAAAATCGCCAGCCTACCAGTAGCGCAAATTAGCGCTAGCCAGACTGCGGATTGATTTCTAAATGGGCCGACTACAAGATGACGGAGCGCCCGGAGGAATTAAAAACGCTGCTCGCCGCGCTCAGTTACAGCCGGAAAGCCCCTGGAATCAATGATGGGGTAGGTGGTGGTGGTGGAGGTGGAGGGGGGTGGGGTTAATTACTGGATACTCCCAGAAACAATATCGGAGCACGTCACATGCCGGGGTTTGGATTTCACGTCTGAAAGCCCTTGCAAAAATTGGAAGGTCGCTCCCTCCGAGAGGGAGGGGGAGCACTTCAAATTACACTAGGCCTTAAGAGTGGGAGGACGGCACTGTGTGGGATCCCTTCTAATTGTCTTTTCCGAGGCTCATTACTGTCTGTACTGTACTGAGTGTTTTTATTTCTGTTAGCCTTTGCGGCTAATGCAGGTTGACGAGTATAACTCTGTTAGCTTCACTCGAGACGGTGCTATTGGACTTGATAGGTGGAGGGAATCCTTTAAACAGAGGAGAATTTGCTGAGGGGATGAACTTAAAATCTGTGTATATTATTATAATAGTAAGAAATGTATCAAAGAATGCATTTATTGAGGATTTTAAGGTGTTATTAGATGTATATATAGTAAATATGAGACTTGTATGTCCTTTAACAAGCTTATTTACCACCCTGTTACTTTGCTTCAGAATGAAATATGCCAGTTTTCCTTTCCTTGTGAAACAAAATCTCAAAAGCTCTGCTTTTATTGGCTGGTTTACATTGTTAAAATGTGAGATCCTGGAGGAACTTCTGGAGGTTCTTGAAGGAACCTCTTAATGTGCTTTGAGGACCTTCAACGAACCTTCAAGATTCAAGGTTTTTAGAAGAAAAAAGGTTAACTTTAAGACGTTCCTCCACAGTTTCAAACTGAGGTGGGTTCCAGGTGGGCATGGGCTCCGACTGGGTTAGTACAGGTGTTGTAACTAGGACTTTCACATGGATCCCATCTAGGCCCCAATGTGCAGTATACAGCCCAGATGCGGCCCAAGTTTAACCGCCCCTGCCCTGGTGGGCATCCCAGGGACCTGGGGAGAACACCTTCGGGGTCCCTGTTAGGCTACCTATACGAGTCCCACATCCCACACGGGCACACCTGTTATCTAGGAGCTAGGGTCAGCTAGTGTTTTGGTTGCTTTTGGTTGTTAGCCCTCAGGCTTTAGGCTGCAGCCATAAGGCCTGGTTACCGTAGCAACCCTTATTCCCATAACTAGCTCCAGGTGGCTGGAGGTGCTGAGCTGCTCTCCAGGATCAACAACACCATATTCTCCTGAAGTCAGCATCAGCTTTGACTAGAGGTTTCTCTAGTGAGAGGGTTTATGGAAACGCTAGGGGTGTATTATAAGAAGCCAAGACTGTGATGTAACAGTCTTGGGGTTTTAGAATCGGCTCGTTTCGGCTGAAGGAGGAACCGCAGCGTTTGAGGTTCTCTATGTGTCACTTCCATGTACCGAACCCTAATTTTTCAACCACACCAAGATACGTAGCGTTTTCCACGTAGAGGACTCCATCAACTACAACTCGTGATAACTACAGGATTAGCACGTAGCCCCGCTAGGCCATAAGGCAGCTACGACAGGCGTGCATGCATCTTAGCCCATGTATTTTTTCTTTTTCTAGGCTGAAGGATGATGTGTGATGGGTTAGGCATGTTTCATCTGTTTTGATGCACGCTGATGTGCAACCAGGCTTGACAGCACCTGCACTTCAGTTTCAAAAAATGACCAAGGCCACCATGAATAAACTATGAGGCAACTAGACGTTCTCTCAGCGGCCAGTTTATTAGAAATCCATACCTTGTAGCCCTACTTTGGTGGTCTACAGTGTACAGACACCGAAGCCCGTCTTTGACTCAAAGTTTGTGTTAGCAAACCTGTCTCCCTTCATCACTGGTCAGTTTCTGACCACTGAGCTGCTCTTAGCTGGATGTTTTCGGGTGGTGGACCGACTGCCAGCATAGCAGCAACCTCACTTCCTCACTTCGTACCCTAATGCCAGCCCCTCACACACTGCCATGGAGGCTACCATGCCAGTGTCACTGCAGGACAAGTGTCCACTGAGTGGAAGCACAAGGTAGGTGTTTCTAATAAAGTGGCCAGTATGTAGAAGTCCAAGGTGGGTGTTTCTAATAAAGTGGGCAGTAAGCGAATATACAAAGTAGGTGTTTCTAATAAAGTGGCCAGTGATTGGGAGCACAAGGTACATGTTTCTAATAAAGTGGCCAGTAAGTAGAAGTTCAAGGTAGGTGTTTCTAATAAAGTGACCACTGAGCGGATGCACAAGGTAGATGTTTCTAATAAACTGACCAGTGAGCGAATATACAAAGTAGGTGTTTCTAATAAAGTGGCCAGTGAATGGGAGCACAAGGTAGGTGTTTCTAATAAAGTGGCCACCGCGTGGATGTACAAAGTAGGCGTTCTCAATAAAGTGACCACTAAGTGGAAGTACAAGGTAGGCGTTCCAAATAAAGTGACCACTGAGTGGAACTACAAGGTAGGTGTTTCTAATAAAGTGGCCAGTGAGTGAAGGCACAAAGTAGGTGTTTCTAATAAAGTGGCCAATGAGTAAAGGCACAAAGCAGGTGTTTTAAATAAAGTGGCCGCTGCGTGGACGTACAAAGTAGGCGTTCCCAAGAAAGGGACCACTGAGTGGAAGCCCAAGATAGGTGTTTCTAATAAAGTGGCCAGTATGTAGAAGTCCAAGGTGGGTGTTTCTAATAAAGTGGGCTTTGAGCGAATATACAAAGTAGGTGTTTCTAATAAAGTGGCCAGTGATTGGGAGCACAAGGTAGGTGTTTCTAATAAAGTGGCCAGTGAGTGAAGGCACAAAGTAGGTGTTCCCGAGAAAGTGACCACTGAGTGGAAGCCCAAGACAGGCGTTTCTAATAAAGTGGCCAGTGACTGGAAGCACAAGATAGGTGTTTCTAATAAAGTGGCCAATGAGTGGGAGCTCAAGGTGGGTGTTTCTAATAAAGTGGTCAGTATGTGATTGCTATGATTATGGCAGTGGACTCCATCAGGTATCAGAGTTACAACTTACTGTTAGAAGACATGAAGTGCACGCCTGGCCTGGCCTGTCCCGTAGAACATCCCCGCCGGCCAAAGGAGCAACTACACGGTCTGATACTGTAATAATTAAACAGCGGTATCGCTCATCAGAAAGTCAATGTGGGCCAGATGAGTCGATGTAATAAAGTAGACCCTTGTGGGAGAATGTGGTCGCGGGGGTTGTCGGGGCCGGTCGATTATCTCTGGCCTGACACATTGCTGGGGGAACCAATTAAGCATGTGTAGCGGCGACTAAGGTCCTGAGAGACGCACTGGGGACTACATCAGCCATGGCAATGACTGCCCACCAGGCAGACGTGCGATCAATAGAGCTTTCCTTTGGTCAAGAGATTTTTCTTTTTCCCTCTTCTTAAACCATGTGGCCGGAATACAAAGCAGGTGCACGCTCACTTGTCTGCTGGCCGGTCCTCTTTGGGAGGTCCATTTACCTTATATGTCCTCTGTACGAAGCTCATCTGTCACCATGCAGAGTTTGGTCAGTTTTACGTTACGCCTCTAAAAGTATCTACACCAAATGGGTGCGTGACGATGCTCATTGCTGTCTTCCACCCCACCAACAGTCTATTTTCACGGCTTCCACTGACCGAAAACAACCTAGGCAGACGTCAACAACCAGACATTCGTCGCTATCTGGGCAGTGTATTGCCAACAAAGGCACGTGCAGCCCAAAGGTAACCGCGCCATTGAAACAGCAATCCGCCGAAGTCCGACCACACCTGGCTCGCTGATTGGTTTATTGCTTGTTACGCCCAAAACACACCCATGATTATTTAGGAGACTTAGTAGACTTTGGTGCGTTTCGAGCCCTAAATCAGGCAGCCGACACCTCGCCTGATGCCTTTGCTGCCCAAGAGAGCACAGGCAATTGTGCTCCCTCTGACTCCGACCACTGATGGCAATGCGGCATGACTTGCCCTCAGCACGTTAGGCCGCAGAATACAGACCTGTATTTATCTTGAAACTGACCACAGTGGTGGCCAAAGTGGCCAGTGAGTGGAAGCACAAGGTGGGTGTTTCTAATAAAGTGGCCAGTGAGTGGAAGGCGCAAGGTCCGGGCGGGTGCTTCTATAAGGTGTCTCTCGGCCTCAGGCCACTGATGGCAAAGAGAAACGGCTCGGGATTTGAACTTGCGACCCCCAGGTCATGCCGGCAGCGTATTAGACCCCTTAGCCACTCAGAACCCCAAATGGTTCTTTCACCAGAAAGGGTTCCACTATTGTTTGTAGTTAAGGAACCCTTTGATGAAGTGGCCAATAAGTGTCTTTCAGCCAAATGGCATAAATGTAAACGTAAAGGGTTCTTTAGTGATACATAAATATAACTAAACAAACAACAGCTGGGGGATTGGGGGGGGGGGGCACCTTCAAACAGGGGTTCTAGATAGCATCAAATATATTCTGCTGTCATTACAAAAGTCCAAGAACCCTTTTCAGAACTATTTAGAACTGTATCTGTTGTGGTTGCAGATAAGGTTACCAAGCAAGTGTCTTTCAGGAGTTCCTCAAAGAACCGTCAGGACCAAACAGGATTCCACCATCGCGACCCATTAAGGGTTCTAAGGAGTACATGATAAAGGGTTCTTTGACTTTTCAAAGTCTTTTCAGAGTCTGTAAAAGCACCGGACGTGGAAGTGGAAGTCTGGAAAGCCCGGAATACCGACAGCTGCGTGTCAGAACAAGCAACTGTGAAGTGGAGGGAAGTGTTTTAATTAGAGTAACATTTCGGTGTATCGAGTGCTGCCGTGGGAGGCATCGACGGGGAGTTCCATATTCTCGCCCAATTTTGCATTCCATCAATGATGTTTAAAACTTAATTAACAGAAGATCAATTGTGTTTACACTGTAAAATGGTTGAGGCAGATTTTAATTAGAATATCCGTACATTATTAATGACATTAACAAGATCTGAAATTAGAAGCAGACAAGGCCTGCATGCAATTAAAAACAGCACTCAGGGTGAGAGAGAGAGGGGGGGGATAGACACTGACAGTCTTGGCTTATCAGACATAAATGAAATCAAACAGAATTTGTAATTACTTCAAATTGATTGGCTGACTGACTTGCTGAGGGATGTTTAACTGTGACAGATTGAGATTAAAAGGTATTTTGAGTAAGTGCGACTCCCTGATTACGGATCTTAATTGAGGCGAAGCCCGTTACACAGCGTTCCCATTATCAGACCGGACAAGTCGGTCATGTCTTTGGCGGCCCCCATTCTGAGGGACATCCTTCCGCTGTTGAGGAGCTACAGACTACAGTACATTCAGATTGGACTCACGAGTGCAGTGCTGATAGAACTAGCGTCCTTCCTGCAGCAGACCGCTCTCGCAGTCGCCAGCAGGAGGGCAGTTAACAAGTCTGGAGGTCCCTCCGACATGGACATCACGCAGAAGTTTCTCCCGACTGAAAACCTGAAAGCTTTGTCCACAGGTTTTTCATGATGGCTCCACATATAGATGCCCACCAGAGTCAGTTATGCGAACAGGAGGGGTTAAACATGGCCACATCTGGATTGTACACGGCATATGAGGCCTAGGTGGGACCCATGTGAGATGGGATGTTACAACAGGGCCCCGGTAACTGGGTCCCGGTAACAACACATGAACAAACCCACTCAAAGCCCCTGGGACCCTCCTAGCCCACGTTCCACCCATGGAATGGAGCCCCACATGAGCATGTTTACAAATGTCCAGATGGGCATGGGCTCTGAGTGGGGTTTTTCTGGGACCCTGTTGGGCTTCCCAAATAGACCCTATTGTTATAGCCTATCTTACATGGTTCTATAGCTTTGCCTTGAAGCAATAAAGGTCGTCATCAGGTTTGGCCGATATGTACAGTTGTGTATCGCTTGCGTTACAGCAGAAGTTGAAGCCATGTAGAAGCCATGTTTGCTTATATCTGTGCCCAGTGGCAACATTTCTAAAGTGAATGATAAGGGTCCTAAAATAGAGCCTTGAGGGACTCCATTTCTCACTTTTGTATAATTGGAGGACCTACCATTTGCCGTTACAAGCAAATATCATTTGGTTAAGTAGAGTTTGAACCACAACAGAGCCAGAGACCTTTCTAGGAGAAAAGTGTGGGCTGTTGTATCAAAAGCTGGACATTAATCCTTGATCTAGTTATCTTAACTAGAGCTTTTTCTATTATGATTTCCAGTTTCTTTAAAGGTTTTTAGTAAATTTACATATTGTGAAACAAAATAATAGCAAATATTTGTAAACTTCCTACTAGCATTCCTACTTTTCTTATGATTTGTACTTCATTTTGTCATAGAAAACCAGAAATTGACAACTTTCTAAGCAGACTCAAAGGTTACAGCCTAAATCTGCAATATATTTAACCACCATACCGGTCTGCAGCTAACATTGGCTACAAAGTTTGAGCAGACAAGACGAAATGGCTTCCATGGCGTGAGATGATGCAGTATTAGCTTATTTGTCATCTGGACCGGTGGGCAGGTTGGAGCCGAGAAGCTTGGCAGGAGTTTGTTAGGTCTGCAGCCAGTCGTCCCCAAGCCACACAACCAACAACAGGGCAGGGTTCTTAGGGCGCTGGCCTTGGTTGCCTGCCATGGACCCCGCTGCCTCATTTCTGCTGCCACTGAGGTCCCTCTGGCTGGCCAGGCTCGGGTCAAAGTTCACGGTGTGAACCTGGCCTCAAGGAAGCTCCAGCTGGCCAGGAAAGGTCAGCTAGTCTTGGATGTTGTTGTGACTGGCTGTCCTTCTCTTGTCTATTCGTCTCTCTCCCTCCCGTCTTCCCAGCCTTTGCCTTCTAGCCGTCGTCAATATTTGCCTCGTATTCCCAAACAGCAGGACTATGAAATTACATCAGTTGCAGTACTGCAATTTAAAACTGTATTACATATCATTCTCAATCCTACCATTATTGTTATTGTTTACTACCAGGATATGAAAACACCAGTTCTCACGGAGGGTCCGACTGGGGCTACTCATGCATCAAATGAGAAGACAAATTGCTTGATTACTGTTGAAATAGAGCAGAACTATACACTCCATGACCACTTTATTAGAAAGCCTGACCTTCTGGGTCCATCTGTTCTTGTGAGCAATTTATGTCCACTAGCCCAGGCACTTGCACAGGTAGAACCCAGAGGGAGCTTGAGCCCCTGTCCTCAGACTGTACAAGTGCTGCCCTGCTTGACGTTGTATAAGAATTAACACAGCTCCCACCAATGTCCAAGATCAATTTCACAAGGTCCTAGAGTTCCTGGGTTGGTTTGGGTTCCACCCTTTTGTGATCTTGGAAGCCCCCTCTTGTTGGGGGGGGGCATTTTGGCAGAATTGTAGGGCCTAGTGTAGTATCTTTTCATGTGGCTCAAATCCCTGGCAGTTCCCAGGGGTTTAGTAAGCAATAGCAAAGTGGGACAGCGACTTCAGTCTCTATTGAATGGGCCACCGCCAGCTCCGTCCTGTATCACTGTATTGGAAACCATTAGGGCTACAGCCATGTACTTATTTACAGTGTTTAGTTTTGTCCCCCCAAATTGGTCAGGTCCAAGCACAGACTTCCCCATCACACATTGCCAAAAGTTCTGGGAGGGTAAAGGCTTGGACATGGACATCACGCAAAAGTTCCCCCCAACTGAAAACCTGAAAGCTTTGTCCACGGGTTCCACAATGGTTCCACATATACATGCCCACCAGAGTCAGTAATGGGAACAGGAGGGATTAAACATGGCCACATCTGGATTGTACACGGCATATGAGGCCTAGGTGGGACCCATGTGAGATGGGATGTAACAACAGGGCCTATTTGGAAAGCCCAACTGGGTCCCGGTAACAACACGTACAAACCCACTCAAAGCCCCTGGGACCCTCCTAGCCCTCGTTCCACCCATGGAATGGAGCCCCACATGATCATGTACAATGTACAAAAGGCTTGCTGGTGCTTCCTCCAAGTCACATAAAGCCAGCCAGTGATGCAAAGTCACTGGATTATTGGACAGCTGAACACCTTAACCCTTAACCAACTAACCAGCTGTAACTGATGCCTGCCATTGGTAGAATGGCTTTGAGTGTTTGGGGGTGGGTACGATCAACTTCCCACCCAAAGAAAAAGCGAGGTCAATCAATTTCCTTCCCAACAGCTGATTGGGGGTAGGTTCGTTCCTCCAAGTTGGGCAGGATAATCAACAGTTTAACTCGCTAACATCGTTCTTATCTCATTAAGTGTCAAGATTAGACGTACGATTAACTGCCCTCAGTCTTCTCCAGAGTCTTCTGGTAGAAATAGCTCTCCTGGACTTCTCCATTCTCCATATATATATTTTACAGCATGCTTCTTTATTCCACAAGTCCATGTTGGAGAGCGGTCCATAAAACATGAAGCTGCGAACATCATACGGCTGAGTTTTGTACTGCAGATGCCTGCGTATGCCGTTCTGTGGGAAGCCTGTGTGAGCTTGATATCAGGACTCCACACTTAATTCAGCGCTGGCTTCTCTTTCTCTTGTTAATAGAAGGCCTTTATGAATTAGCGCTCGCTATTTTGTAGGCTGCTGAAGGTTCTTCCAGCAAAGCCAGAGGCTGCGTCCCGTTTTGAGACTAAATGGGCGCGTGGGAAGGTCCTTTGGTGTCAGCGATACCTGCCGCTTCCATCTGAAAAGGGCTGCGCTAAAGCTGTGACCTCTGAGGTCAACTGGACAATTGCATCGCCTTTTCCTCCCATCTAAAGGACCTTCTTTGCCATCTGTAAAGTGCTCTGTGCATGTTTTCCAATGATCATGCCACTGTAGGGCGTTCTGAGCTGGTTAGCAGCATTAGCACAACTCCTACCCCAACAAATGTACTGACACAAATAGAAGCCCCCTCCTTGGTCTTGTTTTCACACTGTCCCAGTCTCTCTCTCTCTCTCTCTCTCTCTTTCTCTACAATGTGCGATCTTGGTCAAATGATGGGTCAAGTGCAGTTGGCCGTGCCCCCGGTGCCGCCACATGCAGGAATTAGCGAACGCGGGTCACTTTGACAGTTTGAGCGCATTTCCACAAGACCTCGCCTCCACGCTGGCCTCCAATTAATTGGCCTTGCCAAGAGGCCTGAGCGCACGCCTCTCACGGCTAGGTGCGCACAAGGAGAGAGACCTGATTAATTCCCTCCTAATTCGTGCGATAATTAACGCTGCGCTCTTTTATTCGCTTTAATTGTTCTCCCACGAGGGGGGTCGATTGGTCTTTGTGCTCGTCAGAGGACACGCGCCTCGGGCTCGCCAGCGTGCTTAAATCACAGCTATAATCAAAAGGAAAGAAAAAAAGGAAAGAAGTCAAGGGCATAAAAAGTTGAATATGAATCCAGATACGAAAAGAAAAGGTTAAAAGAGCAGTTCAGCCTAAAATGGGATGCATTTGATCAGCCAAGATTCAATTTTTTATGCAGCTGTAGCGCAGAACGAGACAGGCTAGGTTAACATTGCTAACAAACACTGGACTTAGAGTATCACTAATCTCTGGAAATATCACTTAATGCCTAAAATTAGCCATAAAAAAGAAATTAGGCAAAAAATAATTTTGTTGTAATTCTTTACTTCTAGACTGGAGTTAAACATGGCTCAGGCTCTGGCCGGCCCGCTATTCTACTGTGCGGCGATGTTTGTTTTGCATCTATAGACTAAAGTTAACAAAACTGCGTTTCTTATTTGCGTCAATTTGTCTGCGCCAAACAAACGAAGAGCTACATTCGTTTTTGAGAGACTTTTGACAATTTTGGGCAATTTTTAGAGGGATGAGATCAGATGCTACATTCGAGGGATGTCAGAAATTGGGATATTCAGTTTGTACCGCTTGTAAATTGCACTTGGACAGCCGGTAAAGTCGTATTTATATTTGGGAAACTCAGGTCTTGTGGCCTTTTAGGTCTTGTGGCCTTTTAGATTTATCCAATTCAGTTTTTAATATATTTTTTTTCCTACTTACCCTCCAATATTCAGCTGTTTAGAATATCCTACGGCTCCATGGATGCTTAGCGGGCGGAAATTGGATTTCCTAGTAAACCATCAGGTAAACACCACCTTCCCATGAGCGCTCGAAGGCAGCAGAAGCCTGAGAGTTTGTTAGCAATGTTGGCTGGGACTAGGACTAGAGCTAGGGTTATGGCTAGGACCCTGGTACACTCTATAGGGTTTTGAAAAGGTGTCCATAGATATTCGCGTCTTCGCTAAGCACACATAACCGACAAAACAATCGGGCACTTTTTACACAGGTCTTGAGGAGTCGGTCACGGCTTCAGCCATAAAAATCAATATCAGGGGGCCACCGATCGCGGCCGCGGTCGATCGGAAGGTTTAGGATTGACTCGCTGCTGCTCCCATGCTACTGCTGTGATAAGCGCTTTGGATTAGCATCCCGACCTAGGATTGGTTTCCGATTGTAAAATTGCTGGAAGGGCAAAATCAGGGTTGAAATCAGGCAAAAAAAATTGCATACTGTGCAAGCTGTGGTATCCTCTGCACTGTATTGGTCACCATAAGACCAGTCTCCGGGTTCACCATTCAGTCCAAATGGTTTGCACTGTCCCAACACCCCACAAAAATGTAGACCATCATGGGGGGCTGAGGACCAGTTTGCGAAGCACTGGCTTCACCTTAATTCAGCACACTCCATAGAATACAAGCGCAGGAGCCATTATTTCAAGACTAATGGCAGTATGTTGGGACACAGGGAGGTATTTGGTCACCTTCGAGCTGGAGCTGCTAGCCCCCTTTGGTGTCTTTACACCATATTCAGAGGTATTTTCAATAGGAGGAATTGGAAAACTCTTGAATCTGGAGCTCAGAAGTGATTTTGGAAATTTTCCACATTGCAGAGATGCAGCATCCTCCTGGCCAGCAGGGTGCGCTACTGCAATACACTCTACTGACCAAGCTCTGGGAGAATAGTCCCACTGGAATGAGCTGCAGGCAGATTACTCTGCTCAGAAACTATGCAAAGCAAATATGTAAGCGTCCACGTAACGTGCCTCAAGTCCACACCACCGCTGGACTGAGCATGGAGCTCTGGCCTAATATGCTAACATGCTTATCTGAAAATAAGCAGATTATAAAGATTACGGCAATTTATGTAATCCAGTGTAATCCATGATCAACACAAGGCTAAGAACCTCCAGAGAAAACATGTTGACCACTAGCAGATGCGCTAGCAGTCCATAGCTACTACATTTCCTCTGGATGAGCAAGCAAGCACACTTGAAGTATGTCAATGTATCTATGAAGGGTATAAAATCCAGGCCAGGGGATAAATAACCTGTACTGGAGTCTGACTCTCAGACGTTGAGTCTTTGGGTGTCCACTGTGTTTCACACTGAGCAGGATTAGCCTGCATCTAGCAGCTCAGACTGTCACTAGCGTAACAGCGGCTAATGGGCTGAGTGGAAAGCGGCTGAAAGAAATCCATTTTGGCGGCGGATTGTGTAAATGTTTGTGTTCAGATCAGGCTGGCCAAATTGCAAACAGACTTAAATGCAAGGGTAATGTCACCCGTATGTTTTCCTCAGAGTGTGTGTGTGTGTGTGTGTGTGTGTGTAAAGGCAGGGGCTACATGAAAAGGTCCAAGGCCTGGCAGGCCTCCTCCACACAGGCAGTTAGCATTTCACAAAGCTGTGTTGTTCTTCACAGGAACTCAGGCTTTATTACAGTGGAATAATGGCATGACCGTCGGGTCACCCTGCTGTGCTGGTCATAACTATGAAGGACTGTATTTGTTGAGCGGGTGTCAGGGGTCAGAAGGTCAACAGCCTTCAGCCCTGGGTTAACAACGTGGCGCACCAAGTTTGAGCAAATTTTCCTAACCTGGAGTTAGGATGAATGGATCAATAAACATGGTCCAAATTGACCTTATTAATTATTATAAAACTACCTTTTTTAGTGGAACTTACATTCACTTACATAAACTCAGGGCGTGAATGCCACAGCCTGTTTGAGCATTGTTGCTGACCATATGCATCAATTGTCAAATCTGAATCCAATGAAATACCACCGGGATGTGCTAGAACAGGAGGCCACGGTCCTTCATATGTCGCCCACTATCACGTTCAGCAATTACACTGGAATACATTTGCTGAAGCGAGTGCCCTTCTCATACACTCCCTTCTCTGAAACCAAGTCTTGTAGTTCCAGGATCCATCTTTCATCTGCAGGACTCCATGGACATGCCCCGGCCCCTTTGGGACCTACAACGTCTTGGTGTGAGTTTCTGTGAAGCCCGCTTTGATTTCTTTTCCTTTTTTGAAAATCACGGAGCAAAAAGGCATCAAACACTTTCGCAGAGGACCAAGGAAACCTGAGGCGGCCGGGCTCTTCGAGTTCGATGGAATACCATTTGAATTTGAGATGCTCCGAGCGACAACCACGAGCCACACATTTTTCTATTCATCTTCCCTTGACCTCTGTTGGCATGCATGTGTCACATGTGTGGTGCTCTGAGCCGGCTGCACTCCTGTCTTCCATCAAACTCGAAGAGCCCGGCCGCCTCGGTTTTCATTGGTCCTCTGACCGCAAGACCCTCCAACGCATTGTGAGGACAGCTGAGAGGATCATCAGAGTCTCTCTCCCCTCCGTCATGGACATTTACACTGCCCGCTGCATCCACAAAGCAACCAGCATTGTGGATGACTCCACCCACCCTTCATACAGACTGTTCTCCCTCCTGCCATCAGGAAGAAGGTACCGCAGCATCCGGTCCAACACGACCAGACTCTGCAATAGCTTCTTCCCCCAAGCCATCAGACTTCTCTACCCAACTTCTGAACTGATGTCTTTCTGTTACATGCACTCTCTTTCTTTCTCTCTCTCTCTCTCTCTCTCTCTCTCTCTCACTCCAACCATTTACCCCAGATAAAATGGGAAGCATTTTTGCACAAAGCATTTGCACTAATAACTTTACTACCTCACTGGACTCAATATTTATTACACACTGCATAATTTGCACACTACCCCCAATTATTTATTATTCTCTGTCTGTACTGTGTTGTGTTGTCTGTCCGCACTTGTACTGTGTTGCACTTGTTTTCTGTATGCACTGTGTCTATATTGCACCATGGTCCTGGAGGAACGTTGTTTCGTTTCACTGTGTACTCTGTATGTAGTTGAAATGACAATAAAACCCACTTGACTTGACTTGACTTGACTGTTCCTCCAGACCTCCTTCCTTAGAGCGGTTCAAAGAGGGCAAGGCCCTTACTTCATTATACATGCCTTTAACATGCATTTATTTGGGATGGGCTTGTTTTCGGGGTTGATTTTTTTTAAAAACGAGGCTCTTTAATGAAAAGCAGCTGCAAGACGTACAAAAATAAACATTTCAACTGAAAAAAAAAGATATTCTCCGGAAATGAGGGAGGGATGGAAATGTTTTCTTTCCTGCACGCTGATGAAAACAGGTTCAGTTGGGAAAACGGGGTAGGAGATGAAATTTGCTATGCACAACAGCATAATAAAAAACTCTCCATTAGATTTCCATTCTTACCCACTGAGGCGCTGCGCCTCATTCTCTCCAACGCAGAGATTGTTCGGAGTACTCGTGCGGCCTCTTAGGGATATTTCTTCCCTTCCAGCTGAGTGTGTATCTATCACACTCCCTCTCTCTTCCTTTCTCTCCCCCCCTCACTCTCCACTGTCTTAGATCTAACCCGGGAAGACACACACACATGCCTGGTAATTGCCTACCAGACGGTGTAGTGTTCGGCCTGATGCGCTGTGCACCCTGCGGTAGAATTGTTTTTTTCCTCTTAGTACAGTGTCCCATTTCACATCGCCCAGCTCCTCTAAATCCTCAATATCCACATATCCAACCCCATCCCGTATTTCTAGATCTCCACCTAGCTGTGCCGGCATCCGTCCATGCGATCTGTGCAAACTCCTCGCTCTGGACCTCACTCTGACTGTCCGCATATCCACCTCAATTGCTTCCTTCTGTACATCATCAATTCAACCCTGACCCCTGCCAACTCCTCACTCTGGACCTCTGTCGATCCACATATCCACCCCTAATCCTTTCTTTCTGGATATCCATCCAGCTATGCTCGCATCAGTCCATGCCATCTGCGCAAAATGCCCCAGTTCCACTCACTGGACAACCGAACCTGACCCCTGCCAACCCTTATGACCGAGTCTCGTCGGGTGCAACATGCTCGTCTCTAATGACAACAAGGCCTGGGACCTGGCCGGCTGCATGGTGGAATGGAAAAACCAAGCAGGCCAAAGCTTTGGGCCTATAATCCACTGTCCAAACAGACTCCCACTGCTCCACGGGATGTATTGTCTGCCCGTCCCAAATGTGCTGAGCGCTGGTGCTTTTTCCGGGCTAGCATGGGCAGCGGTGGGAGAGAGGACCCTACTGTGTTTGAACTCGAATAGTTCTTGAATGGCACTCGTCAATACAGAACACCTTAAACCCTTCCCATGATATGACTGGAAGTATCGTACAATGGCTCTCCAGGCATAGATGGTCCAAATCTGGATCATCTACAGGTCCCTGAGGACTGGTCTGAGAGTCACTGCTACAGTAAATCATAGAAGAGTAACATACACTACTAAACTACCTTTAGGTCCACTGTATAGGTATGTCCAATTACTGTAGCCCATCTGATGTCCTGCACAATTTCTCAGCCACCCTCTACCCCATGGCCAGAGCTGAGCTGGCCTTTGGATTCCTTTGCCAGAGGCAGATAAAGAAATGAGGTTTACAGTGCCCAGGCCCATTTGTAGCTGACCTGCCAAGCTGTGAAACACAACAGTGCATTTAATGGTGCGTTCCTGTTACCGTAATTGAGGCCGTGGTCTTTCAAATGTCACCTAGTAATGCCACCTTTAAGTCCACTGTATATTAGCCTAGCCATTCACCATTGGTTAGTTTATGAGCCAAAGGTCTGCTGTTGACGAGACATTATTTTGGAAGTGGACCGTTCACACAGTGGTGTTGCTGGGCCACTGGGCCATTGATATTGGCCGGGTTTTCACTGCAGGGGCAAATGGTTACTAAGGCCATGCCATACCATTCGGCACTGCTGCAAACCCATTAGACCAGTTAGACCATTTAATAGAGGTTCTCTGACTCTGTTTACTTACACAAGACAGCGGTAGCGATGTTAGATTGAGCTTGATAGTCGGGCCATGCTAACACCACCGTAGCCATGCTGGACAAGCCCAGTAGCGATGTGTTGGACGAGCCTTTAGCTGGGCTGTTGTAGGCAGCATGCTAATGCCCCAGTAGCTATGCCAGATAAAGCTCGTAACTCTTTAAGCTCGTAACATCCTTAAGCTCTCCCACTGAACAGTTCTGTGGTTAGCTAACCGGACTCAGCCTGGTTTATTAGCTCTATGAGCCGTCAGACCTGCTATCGGCTCTGTGCTCAGAACCGCTCGGCCCTCCAGAGAAGGCCTATTGATCTACTACCCACCGAATGTCCAGCTAAGAGTGACTCTGTTGACAGAATCTGATACTGATAAAGGATGGCTTATATAAACGGTACAGTACTACCACAGTGGTTCTCAAACAGTGGTGCCATCCAGACTCCCAACTCCCAACAGCAAGGTAAAGGCATCTGAAAAGTGTAAGATGAGAGTAGTACATTAGATTGTATTATAGACATTGTGTCATATGGTATGCTCACTAAATTAGTGTCTCAGGCCTGTTCAGGGTGAAGGTTAACCAAGTTACCGTGGTAACAGACCCCAATGACGATAAAAACTCATTTACTGCCAGTTTCAAAACCCATCCATCATGTATTGATTGGTTTCATTCAAACCAAAGCCAGACACCAGTTTACCAGCGGTACATATTAACAGACAGGTGGGCTTTTTCGATTGTTTTCGTCCAGAACTGAAGCAGCAGTAGCAGTAGTATACTGTCACAGTCCTTGACGTTTCAAATTTTTGGACATATTAGGAATCCAGCTGGTGTTGTTTACATTGTCTCCATGTTTTCATGATGAATTGACCAATAGAATCCTCCAAACTTCTTTCCAATATAATGTCCTATAAATTCCATTTCTACAACAATGTCTATGAGTGGGCACAGGCTCACATTGACATAAAAGTCTGGACGTTCGTCTTCCGTGGATCTTAAAGGATGGCGGGTCGAGCCGAGCCGTACTTGAAGCTGGAAGGGCTCTTGGTGCGGATCGGCTTTTGACCATCGCCATCAAGTACGGAGGAGCTGGCTGGTCCGTTCTTGGCTTTGTAGGCCAGCGTCAAGGTTTTGAATCTGATGTGGGCAGCGACGGGAAGCCAGAACTGAACTCACCAGAACTGGACAGCAGAAGTCTGGAGAAGCGTAGCCTGGTCTGAAGAATCTCGAGTTCTGCTGAGGCTCACAGATGGTAGGGTCAGAATCGGGCTCTAACAGCTTGAATCCATGGACCCAACCTGCCTTGTGTCAACGGTCCAGGCTGGTGGATGAGGTGGTGTAATGGTGTGGGGAGTGTTTTCTTGGCACACTTTAAGTCCGTTAAGACACACGATCAATCAAAAGAGTGTGAGAGCCACAGCCTGAATTTTGGGACCTGAAGCCTGAAGTCCCATCCCCTTTTCCAGTCTCACAAGCAGAAGCCCCCTGAGCTCCAGCCCAAAGTTCTCACCCAGAGTTCTCTCCCATGTCTTTCACAGTCCCCTCCCACGTCATCATGCACTGATGGCATCAGTGATGTCCCCAGTGACGTACTTCGACAAGCCGTAGCTCCGAATGAAAATCTAGGTCCCCTTCGTCAGCATCTCGCAAACAGAGCTTCAAGTTCACCTGCTCACATGGTCCTCCTTCCAATGTATTCCATTACCATACGGATCTCTCATGACTGTCCCGGACTGTGGCCTTCATTCGTGGATCATCTGCCTGCCTCCTCATCCCTTTTTTATTTCCCCTCTCTCTCCCGCTTGTCGGTGATGATCCCCGCCGGTGCGCAAGCCTTCTCGTGATCAGGCCTGGGTTATGAAAATGAGGAAGGTCGACGGCAGGCCGGGAACAGGACCCCGGCTCGCCATAATAAGGATGAGGAATGACAATTTGAATTTGGAGATTAATGGATTATCGGGGAAGGCACTGTCGCCGTGCCACAGCCAATGACCTTTTCAGATTGACGGATGACTCCATTTTACCTCAGCAGGGCCCCGCGGGCCAACGCAGCCTCCCTCTTTCCCTCTCCCCCCTCCTTTCTTTATCTAAGGAAATGAGATGAGACAAGGAATCGCATGCAGATACAGGACAAGAAAGCCCAGAGATTAAAACGGACATTGCGAATGCAGGAGAAGCCATCGAGGGGCAAATCGGAAATGTCGTCTCTCTCTCTCTCCCTCTCTGTGACTCGAGTTTCCTCTAGCTAGGTATTTATGTTTGAATATGTCAACATGTTGTCCTCAAATGACTCCAAATTCATAATTATAGATTTAACAAGTACTTACAAGTTCAATAGTAGAGACCCCGGGTGGGCCCTCCGATCGGAGGGCTGCTAGTTCGAATCACGGTCATGCTGCTAGCTATCGGCAGCCGGGGCTCCAAGAGAGCACTACTGTCCTCGCTCTCTCTGGGGATGGGGGGCGGGTAGATGGCACTTACGTCCCACATCACTGTAGTGCAGTGCTGGCCGACACTGGTGTCTACTGGCCGATGCATGAGCCTTTGGGTCGTCGTCATCTTCACACAATAGGTTCTAGGTCCTCGGCATATAATAAGATCATCACATTTATTTTATTATTATATAAATTTGTCCCTTTTTCTCCCAATTTGGTCCTGACTTGACCCACCCTAGCACTAGCAATGCCCCCAACACTTTGGGAGCATTGATACATGCTCTGATATTTACATGCAAAGCCAGCCACCGCCTCTTTTCCAACTGTTGCTGATGTGGTATTGCCGGAGGAAGACGCCGTTTCAGAGTGATGAGGAGAGAGCGCCAAGTACCCCCCTTGAGAGAGCACAGCCAATTGTGGGCCGCAGATGGGAAAGCAGTACGGCTTGGGATTCGAACTAAAAGAAGAAAGAGCCAGAAGGTAACACAGACACGGGAGCACCCTGAAACACTAGTATCCATAAACTCCACCATCACGCACTGATGGCATCAGTGATGTTCCCAGTGATGTACTTTCTGGACGTACTTCGACAAGCCGTAGCTCCGAATGAAAATCTAGGTCCCCTTCGTCAGCATCTTGCAAACAGAGCTTCAAGGTTACATGATGGGAAAGCAGCATGGCTTGGGATTCGAACTAAAAGAAGAGAGAGCCAGAAGGTAACACAGACACGGGAGCACCCTGAAACACTGGCATCCATACACTCCGCCATCCACAACGTGAGGGGACGACAGCATCAATCTATGTCCTATGTCCACGCACCCCTCTCCTGGATCTGCAACCTTTATCCACAGTGCTCCCAAGTGATGAATTCACGAAAGCTCATTTTTATCAGGTGTTTTTCAGATGTTCTTTAAGTGGTTGATCCCTTGTTGGTCTAGATAGCACATGTCTATGGCCCACATGGCTCACATATAAGGACATCCTCATATAAGAGATGTCAGGCTCTTGTTTTAAAGGTGATCAATTCCGTCTGCAATGTGCCAAGGGTCCTTATCAACCCCCCCAATTAGCAATTGCTTCACCTGATCCAGCTGAAAAACAGATGTTCAAGAAAATCTGTCCGAGTCGCAAAGGATAATACCGAGGACAAGAGTCAGAGAGACTGGACGCACAGACACAGGAACCCAGTAAATAAACATGACAAGCGAAATGCACTAATCCTCATGAATTATCAGACAACCGCTGTAGCTCTTATTTCCTGTCCCCCCTACTTCTAATAATCTCTAATTGGTTTAGTTCCCTGCGGACGTAATAGTCGGAGGATTATAGGCCCACTTGAGATAACAGGGCGCATATCATACCGAGCCGCGTATGCTTGTGCTTAATGAGGTTCCCGGTGCAGTATGGGATGCCTCCTCACTGCAGACGTTGTGGCCAAAACAGACGTGTTTTCATAGTTCCTAGAAAGTATGCAGATGTAGGCGTGATACGAGTCCAGTGACCTCCAGAGCTTGTTTGTTTTGTCAGTAACGTACAAGTGCTAGTAAGTACGTACACAGAACGTGGGTGACTTATTAGGTCTGTGTTGACTACAGTGATGGTCGCCCTCCAAGCAGGAGTTCACTGTTAAACAGGGACAGTTTTGCTAGAAATGTACAGCAGCGCTTCATATACAGTATAAGTGGTGGTATCCATAGAAACAGGGAAAATGTATATAAATTCCTCATTAGTAGTAGAACACACAAGTAGCCCAGTACAAAAAGGAGGGTATATTTAGGGTATACACTTAAAGGCGCCTAGGTGTTTCTATTAAAGTGGCCAGTAAATGAAAGAACAGCATATATGTTTCAAATAAAGTGGCCAGTGAGAGGAAGTACAGGGTAGGTGTTTCTAATAAAGTGGCCAGTGAGTGAATGTATAAGGGAGATGTTTCTAATAAAGTGGCCAGTGAGTGAAAGTACAGGGCAGGTGTTTCTAATAAAGTGGCCAGTGAGTGGACATATGGGGTAGGTGTTTCTAATAAAGTGGCCTATGAGTGGACTTATGGGGTAGATGTTTCTAATAAAGTGGCCAGTGAGTGAAAGTACAGGGCAGGTGTTTCTAATAAAGTAGTCAGTGAGTGAATGCACAGGGTAGGTGTTTCTTTCAGAGTAGAAGCTGTGTGTGTGTGTGTGTGTGTGTGTGTGTTGTTCTCCTACAGTTTTATATATTACACACATTCTGGTGTTGTCCCAGATAAATTATGGTGCAGCTCTTAAATGTGGTGGTTGTAGGTGCTGCAGCTAGAGAGTGGGAAAAGAAATCCCGCTGTAAAGACAAAAACTGATTTTGGGAGGCGAGGCAATTCGGGGCATCAATAAAAATGCAAATAGGGCTGGGACAGGAATTCAGCGGTGACGCCAACAAGGCTTTCTCCTCATCTCATCTCCATATCCATAGTCAGAGCAGGAGAGAGAACATTACATACCAAATATGAACGGAGGGCACTTAGCATTTGAACTTTTTGAAGAGCTGAACTGCTGAACAGAGCTGCCTGAAGGTAGCGGCAGCGAAAAGGGAGTCATTGGGCCGTTAGTCCCACCCCTTAAAACCCTCAAAAGTTGCAGTCCTAGTCAGGGCCGGCCCAAGCCTTTATGGGGCAGATTTTCATTTCGGGGGGTCCCCCATACCACCACTTTAGCACCAGATGCTTCATCGTTCCAATACGCTGAAGCGTCCAGGCCTTTATCGACCACCCAAGTGGCGCATATCTGCATTTGGCCAACAGCAGGAATTGATTAACTGAGTATCGGTGTGCCAACGATGAAAATAAATTCACATAAGATCCACTTTTATCTGTGTAATACCATTTCATGTTATTATTCAATGTTATTATTTCAAATATAGATTTTTCATCATGATATCTTGGTGCACTTCGGCTCTTTGGGGCCCTAAGAGGCAGCGTAATTCAAGTATGCCTTGGGCCGGCTCTGGTCCTGGTGCAAAGCTTAAGAGAAGCCATGCTATTGGAACTGCGTAGAAGAGTAGATTGAGATCATTTTGGCCTTAAAATTCTACAAACATCTGCATACAACCGTCAAGAATTACAAAGTAAAGACGTCTTAGGCAGCAGTTACAGCTTCAGGGCGTCTTGAGAAAGAAGGTACGAGCTTGGCACGCTTGTTTCTGGACATTTTGGCCCATTGATCTTGGCATATCCTTGCTAGCATCGTCAGGTTGGATGAGGAGCTTCGGTAATCAGCCATCATCAGCTCCTTCCACAGGTGTTCAATTGGATTCAGGTCTGGGCTCTGGCCGTGCCACTTAAAGACATTCCCAGACTTTCTTGGAAGTCAGTCCTTGGGTTGTAATGTTGGAAGGTAAGGTAGTAAACCTTCGTCCCAGTCTGAGCTCCAGAATGGGATCTCCGTGAACTTAGCTCCCCTCCATCAGGACCAGTCACTCCGAGTCCCGCTGCTGAAAAGCATACCCCATCATGATGCTGCCACTGCCATGCTTCACTGTGGGGAAGGCATCAGCCAGGTGATGATTGATGCCTGGTCTCCTCCAGACCTAAGGAGCCAAAAAGTTCAAAGATTTGGGTTCATCAGACCAGAGAATCTTTGTTTCTCATGATTTGAGAGGCAAACTCCAAGCAGGCTGTTGAGTGTCTGTTACTAAGGAGAGGCTTTGTGGAGTGCTGCCTGGATGGTGGATCTTCTGAAAGGTTCTCCCATCTCAGCAAGGATACACTGGAGCTCTGTACGAGTGACCCTCAGGTTCCTGCCCACCTCCCTGGTCAAGGCCCATCTTCCCTGATCACCCAATTTGGCCTTGGTGGTTCCAAACGTCTTCCGTTTACAATGGGGTCCTGACCATTGAAGACTCTAGTTTGAATAGGCCACAATTTCAAAGATACCTCTAAGTTTAGACTCTACTAAACACAAGTCATTAAGGTGACCACTCTGCTATTCACCCAAGTATTCTCAGAAGAGGAGGGTCTTCAGTCTGGGTTTGAAGACAGTGAGCGTTGGACTCTGGACGCTGTTCAGACACCCAGGGGAAGTTCGTTCCACGGTGCCAGGACAGAAAAAAGCCTGGACGCTCGTCTTCCGTGGATTTTGAGGGATGGTGGGTCGAGCCGAGCCGTACTTGAAGCTGGAAGGGCTCTTGGTGCGGATCGGCCATCAAGTACGGAGGGGCTGGCTGGTCCGTTCTTGGCTTTGTAGGCCAGAGTCAGGGGTTTGAGTCTGATGCAGGCAGCAGCTACAGGAGTGGCATGGGTGAATTTAGGGACACTGAAGACGACCCGTGCCGCTGCATTCTGGAGAAGCTGCAGGTGCCTGATGGTGCGCAGAGGGAGACCAGCCTGAAGAGAGCTGCAGTAGTCAAGTCTAGAAGTGACGAGAGACTGAACGTCTGAGCTCCTGGGCGACTCTCTAGAGAGGAAGGGTGGAATTCTCCGGATGTTCTACAGGTGATTTAAGGTACTGCTTATTTTTTACAGTGTATATGGTAAGTGAAGCTGATATACTGGAACAAAGCTTTCTATGAGAATTCCCGTCACACTAAATTAAGCTCTCTGTTCATACGAGCTTTTCAGAGATGGGCCATTACCTTCTGAACAATTAGGTTTGAAGATCGCTAATGAAACTGCTCGAATTGACAGACAGCTATAGATTTTGTAAACATGCCCACACAAGCACACAAACAAACAATATCTCCATGTCTTCATTCTTACTTTCCGCCGATTGCGCTTCATTTGTCTGCCATCGACTGTACAATTATCACGCAACATGCCGGGTCCAAGTCCAAGCGGCGCACACTGAGAGATGAATGCAGTGGAGTGGCTGCTGGCTGGGATTACCATTCAAATTTATTCATGTGCTTGTGATTATGTGCCTGGCGTGATTGAGTGGAACTGCTAGGATGAATCTGTCCTTTTGCGACGCATTCCTCTGAATACAATGAGCGCTACGATGGCGGCAAATTGCATTCACACAGATTAGCTTGCTCTTCTATAATGATTGTTCATGCTAAAGAGGGAAGATTCAGCTCCAGAATATACAAAACAAAATCTGCCCCAGGGTTTTGTTCCAACTACCTTTTTAGCTTAGATGCAGCTAAGGTAAAAAAAATAAATAAAATAAATAAATAAAAAATCTGGTCCAGAAAGTTCAAATCCACCCCAGAATTTTGTACCTGGACAGATCATCGGCTGCAGCTAAGCTAAAATAAAAAGCTAACAGTTTAGCACAACAAAGTAAAAATCTGCCCCAAGATTTTGTTCCAGGGCAGCTAATCTAAAAAAGAGGTAAAAATCCTGGTCCAGAATTTTATACCTTTATAACTATATACCGGCTGCAGCTAAGCAAAAAAAATTTAGGGCAAAACAGTTAAAATCTGCAGGATCCCAAGATTTTGTTACAACTGATTTTTTAGCTTAGATGCAGCTAAGCTAAAAAGAAATAAATAAATTTTTAAAAGCTTAAAAAAAGGCCCAGAAAGTAAAAATCCACCCCAGACTTTTATGCCTTTATAAATAACAAAACAAAACAAAACAAAACAACAACTAACAATTCAGGGCAAAAAAAGTACAAATCTGCAGGATCCCAAGATTTTGTTACAACTGCATTTTTAGCTTAGATGCAGCTAAGTTATAAAAAAAAAGAAATAAAATCAGGTCCAGAAAGTAAAAATCCACCCCAGAATTTTGTGCCTGGACAGATCTGCTGCAGCTAAGCTAAAATAAAAAGCTAACAGTTCAGCGCAAGAAAGTAAAAATCTGCCCCAGGATTGTGTTCCAACCCTGGGCAGCTCTGCTGCAGCTAATCTAAAAAAGAGGCAAAAATTCAGGTCCAGAAAGTAAAAATCCATCCCAGGATTTTATGCCTTTATAAATAACAAAAAACAAAACAACAACTAATAATTCAAGGCAAAAAAGTAAAAATCTGCAGGATCCCAGGATTTTGTTACAACTGCCTTTTAAGCTTAGATGCAGCTAAGTTATAAAAAGCAATAATAATAATAATAATAAAAAAAAAACTTAAATAAAAAAAAAAAATCAGGTCCAGAAAGTAAAAATCCACCCCAGAATTTTATGCCTTTATAAATAACTTTAAAAAAAAACCCCTAACAATTCAGGACAAAAAAGTAAATATCTGCAGGATCCCAGGATTTTGTTACAACTGCCTTTTTAGCTTATATGCAGCTAAGCTATAAAACAAAAATAAAAATAAAAAAAGCTAAAAAATATATAAATAAAAAATCAATAAGCTAAATAGCTAAAATAAAAAAGCTAACAATTCAACGCAAGAAAGTAAAAATCTGTAAAAATTCACCCCAGAATTTTGTTCCAACTACTTGCTCCAAGTAGTCCAGGCCAGGTCTTGCCACTTAGCTCCAATATAGCTGCAAATTAGCCCACCACAAGCCGCGCAGTCGTGTACTAGCACAGCCCAAACATTAGCAGCGTTCCCTGTTTGCTGTTAAAGGTCATGTTTAACATTTCTTCAGCAAGTCACCGCGCTCAGCACGGCCGTAATAAGGGCAAGTCACAATGGATTGGGCGCAATGAAACACTGCTAAAAAAAGAACTCGACAAACTTCGGGAATGAAAAGGCCTCTGTAACTAGCATGGTTAGCATGTAGTGTTTACTTTCACAGGGGAGTTTTTAATTGGTGACGTTCCAGGTGGAGCTCAGATTCAGACTTGAAGTAGGTCTCAGTAGGTCTCTTTTGTGGTGGAAACGGCTCATTTTTATGGGCAACAAATGATGGAAGGAAGATCCTGAATAAGCAAGTGGAGAAGCGTAAGCGATTAGCCAGTGTGGCGGATCCTTCCAGACGGGTTTCTTACAAGATACAAATCAGTTGTTGGTCCTCTGTACATCCACTACACGTTTCATTCACGTTTTCATTTTGGATTGGATCATGATGGCAAAAGGAAAATACCTGAAAAGTGACTTTCTAGGATTCTAGGGCTAGCTAATCTGACTCTTAGAGTGTGTTCCCTTGGTCCGGACCAAACAAGAAATGGTACACTGTTAGATTTCAGCCATATTTGAAAGCAAACCCAAATTAGAGGACAAAGGCTCATGTATGAGGCCTGCTGAAAAGTCCAGCTCAAGAAAAGCTCGGCCCTCATTGGTTAACTTCCGGTCTTCGACTGGCCAGTCACCCAAGTTTGATTGCGCTACACTAATAAGAGTTCTTGGGCAAGACTCCTACCACTACATTGGCCCACTTCAGTGATGCAAGTAACTGGTGGCTGGTTTCGATTGGTCTAAGCTATGGTCTTTGATGGTCAGGATGGCTGAAAAGCTGCTGTTTCTGTTGAAATGCGTCCATTTATTAATTAGTTGGAATTTTTTTGTGGTATCAATCTACAATCCATTCAACTGGTAGTCACCCAAGTTCGATTGCGAGACACCAATAAAAGTCCTTGGGCAGGACTCCTACCTCTACATTGGCCCACCTCCTTGCAGGTCGCTCTGGACAAGAGCCATTAATGTAAATAGAAATGTTCCAGCCTCTGTATTTTTTCTGAGAAGGCTTCATTTCTTCAGATTCAGAGATGGCCAACGATGAGGTTTAATATGGGGAGTCGCGTGCCCACCCCACGTCGCAGGATGCTGAATCTGTCCTGAATATTAAACATGGGTCCCGAGGGCACTGGGAGGAGATCTGGACACTTTAATGGAAACACCTACCTTGTACGTCCACTCACTAGACACTTTACTGGAAACACCTACGTTGTATGTCCACTCACTAGACACTTTACTGGAAACACCTAACTTGTACGTCCACTCACTGGCCACTTTACTGGAAACACCTACCTTGTACGTCCACTCACTGGCCACTTTACTGGAAATACCTACCTTCTACATCCACTCACTGGACACTTTAATGGAAACACCTACCTTGTACATCCACTCACTGGCCACTTTATTGGAAACACCTGCCATGTACTTCCACTCAATGGCCACGGTTTATTCACCCACTGGCCACTTTACTGGAAACACCTACCTTGTACGTAATTGGATAACACAAATGGCTAAATTTAGAAATTCTTGAGAATTTTTTTTTTTTGGAATTCCATTCTATTGAACGTCTTGGTGTTTATCTTAACCCTCCCCCCCTCCGGCAACCTAAATCTGAGCGTTCTCTGTAATGAAGTGAACCAGGCTCCTCAGGGCCCCCAGTGTAAACATACTAAGTATGTCTTATGAAAATCATGTCAGCTGGATTTCTCCTCTCCATGTGGGATGGGCGGTCCTAAAAGTGGGTCAGGTTTACGTCGGCATACCCCTGACCAATCACAAGGCAAACACATGGCTCCACCCTCTCTTCGAGACGGACCAACAGAGCTGGCTAGCTAAAGTCCACCCCCTTCCCACCTCGTCTCGGCTCCAGTTAGTATCTATATATGGGGCTGGTACCTGGGTTCTAGATATCAGAACCTCAGTAAACCCTAAGGATCTGTGAAGTCACAACCGCAATTCTTAATTCTTAAAAGGGAAAAAAACACAACTTCTCGGTTTCTCAAGCATGTGTGCGTTGCCATAGTAACGGAAACAAATTCGGTTTGCCAGTGACAGAGGGCTGTCGGTACCACGCGCTCATTAGAATATTGAGACCCCGCCCAGAGCGTTCTCAGAGAGGTGTGAGGATGAGTGCGTTTGGTGGATTTTGAGGAGTGTTTTATCAGATTTCTATTTCAGTGTTTTCTATTGAAACTTTGCTGAACGCTTCACCGAGCACTCGAGTTTAGGACAATACCGAAAAAAAACAGAATCAATATCAAAATGTGTTCCTAGAGACTTCTTTCTTAGGAAAGCTGTTTTGAATTTGGCCATCTGGTCAGCAAATCATGGAAACCATTCAAAATTATTATATCGCAACTGTTTAGCGCGTTTTGAGGAGTCCCTCAGGGTTCGGTTTTAGGGTTTTTTGCAAAACAGATGCTAACTGTGGCAGCGATGTAGTTAATCAGCAATGCTATGAGAGTGATGACCTGACCTGTGGGCCTACACACAGGCTTTAACCCTCTGAAAGAGGCTATGGTCTGACACGGCGGGCTGAAAGGGTTATTACACACTTCTATTACCACTAGTAATTGCCCCACTAGTTTGTACAGAGGTCCCTGGAAGTTACGGAGTAATAGGCCTTAGTGTGTAATAAGCTTTGGAGTGTTACGGGGGTTTGAAAGCATGTCCAGGAACCTCATTTTACTCCATCCTACTGTCCTAAGATGCCCTTTGAGCGGCCTGTTAGCAGCATTAGCCTCGTAGCTCCAGCGTTAAACTAACAAAGTCTTGGTTGATTGCCTTGTCTTGGAGGACCACACATTAGCCCGTCTTCAGAACACAGCCACCCAGAATACTCCGACTATCAGTCCTGGCATGTTTTAAAGATGAAGCAGTGAAGTATTTCTGTGGGAACAAACAGCTGCAGTAAATTCATACTGGGCTGAGGAGCCTCTTTCCCCTACGGCCACTGGCGTTGTCTGCGGCCTGCATCAGTCTAATGGTGCATGTCAGCTCAGCGTCAATTAATCTGCTAGGAGGGAAATGGCTTTTCAGCACATGGACTCAGAGAGCGAAACCCAAGCAGGCGTGTCCTGATGTCTCGCCTGATTTAAGTGCTAAAACTTAAGCTAACTCGATTTTGGCTATGCGTCCTTGACGGGAGGAACTCGTGGAAAAGACTGGGCCAGTCCCATCATTTCGGAGCCTTGCATGGCTAATGAGATACACACCTGCAAGCTTCTCCATATGGTTGTGCAGGAGTTCGACCAATGCTCTGTTTACCAACTATTAAAGCAGCATTATGCAAGAATTAGATGTGACCCACTGGACACTTTACTGGAAACACCTACCTTGTACGTCCACTTACTGGCCACTTTACTGGAAACACCTACTTTGTATTTCCACTCACTGGCCACTTTATTGGAAACACCTGCCGTGTACTTCCACTCACTGGCCACTTTATTGGAAACACCTGCCGTGTACTACCACTCACTGGTCACTTTACATCCACTCACTGGCCACTTTACTGGAAACACCTACCTTGTACATCCACTCAATGGCCACTTTATTGAAAACACCTGCTGTCTACTTCCACTCACTGGACACTTTACTGGAAACACCTACCTTGTACATCCACTCACTGGCCACTTTATTGGAAACACCTACCTTGTTCATCCACTCATTGGCCACTTTACTGGAAACACCTACCTTGTACATCCACTCAATGGCCACTTTATTGAAAACACCTGCCGTCTACTTCCACTCACTGGTCACTTTTCATCCACCCACTGGCCACTTTACTGGGAACAGCTACCTTGTACGTCCACTCACTGGACACTTTACTGGAAACACCTACCTTGTACATCCACTCACTGGCCACTTTACTGGAAACACCTACCTTGTACGTCCACTCAATGGCCACTTTATTGAAAACACCTGCTGTCTACTTCCACTCACTGGTCACTTTTCATCCACCCACTGGCCACTTTACTGGGAACAGCTACCTTGTACGTCCACTCACTGGCCACTTTACTGGAAACACCTACCTTGTACATCCACTCACTGGCCACTTTACTGAAAACACCTACCTTGAACGTCCACTCACTGGACATTTTATTGGAAACACCCACCATGTACTTCCGCTCACTGGTTACTCTACTTCCACCCACTGACTGCTTTGCTTACTAACTTTTAAAGCAGCATTATGCAAGAATTGGTATTTTTTGCTAATGGGCTCCTAAAGGACACATTTTTCTGGACAAGCTGAGAGCTACAGAACCATCACTGAAAGTAAAAGAAGCATGTGGACTGAGGCGGTACAGTAACATTACAGTATTTTGCATGAATATGAATGTTTTCCTGCCTTAGTCAGTGGAGCATCAAAACGATTTTGAGGTTGTTATGTTAAGCTAACAATGCTACATACTGCTGCTTTAAATGTGACTTATGCTGAGAGAATTCAGCTGCACATTGCTCTCCACGGGAAGGCCTGTAATTCTGAGAACACGTTCTGCGTGTGAGGCTCTCTCTGCAGGAATATCCGAGATTGGTTGAGCAGTGCTCACTGGGCATTCATTAGAATGCCCATTTGGTGAATAACGTTAACAAGGAAGGATGCTTGATTTTGCATGCAGCATACACGCCGCTAAATGGCATGCATTCATTTCTGCCTTTCACAGTTAACAAAGTGTGGAGGACAAAGTGCGATTTCAATTAATACATGATGATTAATTGCGCAGCCCTACTTTTCCGGTGCTGTCTGAATATTATACAAACCATCTTATGCAACTGTCCACTTTATCAAAAACACCTACTTTAGAATTCCACTCACTGGCCACTTTATTGGAAACACCTGCTGTTTACATCCACCCACTGGCCACTTCACTGGAAACACCTACCCTGTGTTTCCACGCACTGGCCACTTTATTGGAAACACCTGCCATGTACTTCCACTCACTGGCCACTTTATTGGAAACACCTGCCGTGTACTTCCACTCACTGGTCACTTTACATCCACCCACTGGCCACTTTACTGGAAACACCTACCTTGTACATCCACCTACTGGCCACTTTACTGTAAACACCTGCCATGTATTTCCACGCACTGGCCACTTTATTGGAAACACCTGCCATGTACTTCCACTCACTGGCCACTTTATTGGAAACACCTGCCGTGTACTTCCACTCACTGGTCACTTTACATCCACCCACTGGCCACTTTACTGGAAACACCTACCTTGTACATCCACCCACTGGCCACTTTACTGGAAACACCTACCCTGTGTTTCCACGCACTGGCCACTTTATTGGAAACACCTGCCATGTACTTCCACTCACTG
The DNA here is from genome assembly GCF_030463535.1 of Salminus brasiliensis. NCBI lineage: Eukaryota > Metazoa > Chordata > Actinopteri > Characiformes > Bryconidae > Salminus > Salminus brasiliensis. The sequence continues at coordinate 37,762,416 of NC_132886.1, read as the reverse complement.
GCCACTTTATTGGAAACACCTGCCGTGTACTTCCACTCACTGGTCACTTTACATCCACCCACTGGCCACTTTACTGGAAACACCTACCTTGTACATCCACCTACTGGCCACTTTACTGTAAACACCTGCCATGTATTTCCACGCACTGGCCACTTTATTGGAAACACCTGCCATGTACTTCCACTCACTGGCCACTTTATTGGAAACACCTGCCGTGTACTTCCACTCACTGGTCACTTTACATCCACCCACTGGCCACTTTACTGGAAACACCTACCTTGTACATCCACCCACTGGCCACTTTATTGGAAACACCTGCCGTGTACTTCCACCCACTGGCCACTTCACTGGAAACACCTACCCTGTATTTCCACTCACTGGCCACTTTATTGGAAACACCTGCCATGTACTTCCACTCACTGGCCACTTTATTGGAAACACCTGCCATGTACTTCCACTCACTGGTCACTTTACATCCACCCACTGGCCACTTTACTGGAAACACCTACCTTGTACATCCACCCACTGGCCACTTTACTGGAAACACCTACCCTGTGTTTCCACGCACTGGCCACTTTATTGGAAACACCTGCCATGTACTTCCACTCACTGGCCACTTTATTGGAAACACCTGCCGTGTACTTCCACTCACTGGTCACTTTACATCCACCCACTGGCCACTTTACTGGAAACACCTACCTTGTACATCCACCTACTGGCCACTTTACTGTAAACACCTGCCATGTATTTCCACGCACTGGCCACTTTATTGGAAACACCTGCCATGTACTTCCACTCACTGGCCACTTTATTGGAAACACCTGCCGTGTACTTCCACTCACTGGTCACTTTACATCCACCCACTGGCCACTTTACTGGAAACACCTACCTTGTACATCCACCCACTGGCCACTTTATTGGAAACACCTGCCGTGTACTTCCACCCACTGGCCACTTCACTGGAAACACCTACCCTGTATTTCCACTCACTGGCCACTTTATTGGAAACACCTGCCATGTACTTCCACTCACTGGCCACTTTATTGGAAACACCTGCCATGTACTTCCACTCACTGGTCACTTTACATCCACCCACTGTCCACTTTACTGGAAACACCTACCTTGTACATCCACCCACTGGCCACTTTACTGGAAACACCTACCCTGTATTTCCACGCACTGGCCACTTTATTGGAAACACCTGCCATGTACTTCCACTCACTGGCCACTTTATTGGAAACACCTGCCGTGTACTTCCACTCACTGGTCACTTTACATCCACCCACTGGCCACTTTACTGGAAACACCTACCTTGTACATCCACCCACTGGCCACTTTACTGTAAACACCTGCCATGTACTTCCACTCACTGGCCACTTTATTAGAAACAGACTGGTCCCAATCCAGTGGGGTAACTACCAGTCTTTACTGAGCTGACACAGCTGTACATTTATGACACAAATATACAGAAGCAGAGAGGGTTAAATGTCTTGCTGAAGTGCCCGAAACGCACATATTGAACCCACAACCCAGTGATCAATCAATCAATGACCCCGTGCTCTAACCACTGAGTCACCACTGCCCCATAAGGAGATGCCCCAGGGGGGATTTGAACCGATGTGCTGAAAGCAGGGGGCAGGCACAATACCTACACACCATGCTAACTAACGGCTCTTTCCCAACCTGCAGCAAGATCCCAATTATACCACTGAGTCCATCTGCTGCTGCAGCCCAACTGACCATCGATGAAGGTCTAGCGCAGGGGTGGACAATTCCCAGTCCTGGATCTTTGCTTTTCCTGATCAAGCCCACCTGATTTAACTAATCTGTTATTGACAGGTCTGTTAGAGCAGCGACTCCGGCCAGGCAAGGGTTTCAAATACAGTAGCTGGAGACGGCAAATGTGTCAAAAAGACAATTGTGAGGTATGTAGGTACATCTGTGTGCCCGACAGCAACAGAGGTTCCAGCATCTAAGACTGCTTGCGACGTGCATCACTCCAAAAATTGCAGGGCTAAACTAGATTGATAGTGATTTGGGTGCGGCGGGATCGATTAACCCCAGGTCTAACCTGAGGCGAGCCTGATTAAAATGCCAGACGCCCTCCGCGATGCACCCGGGAGCATGCCAGGTAAGTTTGCAACCACCTCGATGCCTGATGGGAAAACCGCTGTTGCTTTTGTTTGTGTATTCGAGAGGTCTGTCCAATTACAAGGCTGCCTTAGGACAGAGAGAGAGGGTATGTCCAGGGCTTGGGGGATGGAAGGCAGAGGTTGAGCGAGGGTTGCTCTAACCGGTTGCAAATGGGCTGAAGCCTTTTGAGCAATTGAATGATCACGCTGTTTATGGGGACTTGATTGTGTCTCAGCGTCAGGGAGAGAGGAGTGTGGGAGGGGACCGTCACTTGCTAGCTAGAATACCTGGCAGTATGTCTGGGGACTCTCTTGGCCTCTCGCTCTTGTTCTCTCTCTTTCCCTGCCTTGATTTCCCACGGGTCCCGAGGAGCGGGCTTAGCGACAACAGCCTGCTGCAGGAGAGAGTGGTGCTTCTTCATAGCTTCAGTAAAGATTACCTGGGGACGTGGATGCCTACACATGATGATTCAGACATTTGTTTATACGCATTGTTGAAACTTGAGTCTTTGTAAATTGCAGTGTATCGGTCACGAAAGCCCCCTGAATTTGCTTCGCTCCTTCTCTGTCGTAGTCTTACGGATCTGTTACCATGCCATAAATGTCATGACAGAGTGGCTCAGAGTGGCCCGGGGGTCATGAGTTCAAATTTCAAAGGTGGAGTTGGAGACCCAGAGCTTTCCTTTGTCCATGAGGACATGAGTTCTTACCCTCCTAGTGTAGGAAGCGCTGCTAGTCCCAGAGCCTAGTGCTAGAACTAGGAGTCTTGCCGGAGCACTGTGGTTGTCCGGCCAGGGAATCAAACTCTAGTGTGCCACAGGAAGGCGATGGTGTTACCCACTATGCTCTACCAACCAATCCTGGTAACAGTCATGACATGACATCAGATACTGGTAATGGCACCATAACCTGTCCAGCATCCAAGGCTTGTTTTACCCACTCAGAAGCATGGAGACCAGTCTCAAACCAGTCCTTGAGGGACCCCCTGATTCCAGATTTTTGCAAGTAGTAGTTTGAGAACCACTGGTCTATGGAGCAATGCGTAGTCTTACCTTTTTAGGTAAGCTGCTCATCCACTATTGACCAGTCATGATCAAGGATGTCATTTCAGGACCTCATCACTCATTGCCTGGAAGTCCCTGAGAACTAGCTTGAGGCCAACTGCTATGAGCAACCACTGTGCTTGTAAGGGACTCGAACCAAGTGCACGTACTTGTTGACCAGGGACAAGTTCAACGAATGTGCCGGAAGACCGCCAGTTTGCTGTCCCACCTATGCACATACAGACTCCTCTCTCCATACCAATTTCCATTCCTGACCATGAGGTTGTAGGTTCTAGTCCCTTTTTTCAGTCTGCCCAATAAATAATGCTTATGTTAGAAAATGACCCCTAGAGGGAGGGCCGGAGGACTGTGAAGGACTGCAGCCATTAATCCCTTCTCCAGCTGTTACTGATCTGCTCTAATCAGACAGCACAGAAAAAAGGGCTCGTGACGTAGATCGCTTGAGTGCTTCGAGATGAACTTTTTTTCAACCCCAGCTGCTAAAACACCCCCCTAACCGCTGTGGTCTGTGATGACGCTGGTATTCTAGCGATAGTGCAATGTGTTTCTGAGGTTGGAGGCTACTGCATCTTATCAAAATGGCTAAAGCACAGTAGGAGGCAAGTCTGCAGAAGACTTCCCATTGATTTGCTCACTGCTTATTCAGCACGGAGCTGACACCACAGCTGAGGTGGGGAACAGCGAGAATGCCGTGGAGGAGTCTCTACACTATCTGCCGTGCATCCTCTCTTACAGAAATCTTCAACCCAGAATCCTCGACAAGGTAGTTTGAGTGTTTAGAGCATCCACCTTCATCTTCCTGTTCTTTTCAGGAGACTCGCTTTCAAAGTTTCTGCAGCTCCAACGTTCTCCTGGAGTTTTCTGCTTTCCACCATCCAAGTCATTCTAGACACATTCAAGGATGTAGAGGTCTGGACTCTGGGGCAGTCAGTCCATTGTTCTGACAACAGAATCAGCTTCAGCTGTTTCCTTTTTTCAATTAGGTTTTTATGCACCCCTCTCATGTCATCATGATACACTAGCAACAAACTCAGAACTACCTGGGATATCATAGCAACCACCTGGAGTACCATAGCAGCTGTCTGGGATATCTAAGCAACCACCTAAGGTAGCAGTATTGTAGCGACAACAATATTTATCTCTCTGCAACACTTTGGCAACCACCTGGGACACTGTGACAACCACCTAGAAATACTCAAGCAACCAGCTGGGATACCAAAGCAACCACCTGGGGTAGCAATATCCTAGCAACAGCATGGGACTCCATATTAACCTCTCTGACAACCATCTGGGGAAACGAAGGTAACCACCTAGCTATCCTTAAGTAACCTACTGGGATTCTATATTAACCTCTGAGCAACACTCTGACAACCATCTGGGATACCAAGGCAACCACCTAGCAATACTCAAGCAACCACCTAAGACACCATATTAGTCTTTTAGCAACTCTGGCAACCACTTGGGATACTAAGGAAACATCATATGAACTATATTGAAACACCATGGCAACCACATAGCAACATCAAATGAACTACATGGAATACTATAGCAACCACCTAGCAGCACTTTAGCAACCACATGGAATGCCATTTAAGCCACTAAGCAACACCTAAGCAACCACCTAAGACACCTTACCAACTGCCAAGCAATAATCTAGCAACCACCTGGAATTTCATATTAACCAACCAGCAACAACCAGTGATAGTAAGACAAGGGAACATCTTAAAACTATTTGGAACACTTTAGCAACCACATAGCAACATCAACATCATAGCAACTACTGGGAATACCATATCAGCCACCAAACAGCACTTTAGTAAACACCTAGAATGCCCTTAGCAACAAAACCTTAGCAACAACTAGAGACCATAAAAAAGCTGCCTAGCAATAACCAATCTGGGATACTAAGACGACCACCAAACTATACCTAAGCAACCACCTGGGATACCAGATTAGCCATATTAGCAACTCTCAAGATTTCTGCCTAGCCAAGGTAAGGTAATACAATAGCAACCGCATGGGCCCACCATAAACAACTGCTAGGAACCACCTTAGCAGTCTTAGCAACCACCTATTATACCAAAGCAACACCCTAGCAACCACCTAAAATACAATAGCAACCATACTGCAACAACCAAGCATCACCAGTACGTTCAAAAATGCAACTTTGATTAGAAATGAAAGAATTAAAGGACAGTCTCTGACATTTTCGCAGCACTCAACACACACACACACACACACCTCTCTTTTCCCCTCTACCTCAACCTTCACACACTTCACACACATATGCCTGCTCACTCATTTATACACACAGGAATATCACCCAGCTACTCACTACCCTACACTACTCCTCTCCTTCCCCACCTCGTCCCCCAAACACACACACAGGAGTGGCCCCTGCAGCACTGGGGAATTGAGTGACACAAGGCAGACTCGGGGGGGGCAAAGATCCAACTGTTTTCAAAGCTGCAAAAGCCACATTAAAGCACCAACAGAGTGTGTGTGTGTGCATACACATGTGTGTGTGTGTGCATGCACGCATCTTGCACACGCTCTAGCGGAGCTCGTCACTTGAATTATTCATATCCGCTGTGTGAGGGACAGAATTTGTGGCGAGGAAGCCGAGGCATACCGTTCCCTCTGACAATCCGTCAGCTTCCCCACGCTCTTTCAGGACGGGTATGCAGCAGTGCAGCAGTGCTTCAGCCTTCATCGCACAGCCAGAACCACCTGTTGCTCCTCATCCTCCTGCTCCTCCCAGCTCAGACTGTGAGAAGAGCGCTGTGTGCCGTGCTTTAGTTAGCGACGCTGATCAGCTTTGTTATTAGGAGGAGCAGGAGGCCTCATTAAAAGCAGAATCTGGCCGTGGGGGACCGAGTTGAAGAATTCCATTATTCACTCGCTGGCCACATTATCTGAAACCCCTACCTTGCTGGGGTACAGTTTTTCTTAGCCAACCTCAAGCCCTTCATCAGTTTCCTTACCACGGAGCTGCTCTTGGCTGTTGTGGGCCACTCTGGACCTAGCAGTTACCCTGACTTACGGCCTTTGATTTCTGTTTTTTTTACGAAAAAAATGTCTGACATGTTTTACGCTTTCATGCTCCTTAAACGGGGCTAGAAACTCCATAGCTTTTTTTCTCTGCTCCTCCAAAACCTAGTAGAAAGCATTCTTCCCCGGACAGTAGAAACAGTTACGCCAAAAGGATAAAAAAAAAGGTAGGACAAAGCCTTAATAAAAACCTTGATTTGGAAGACTCAATAAAAATGAGCAGGTGTCCCAATACTTTTTTATCCATACAGTGCTGTATATCTACAGCAATTTGGCCACCTGAAGCTATAAGGGATGTTCCAGCTTGGACTGCTTTTGGAATGAGGTGTACAATACAGTGAGGCCAATCAGAACCAAGCTTATTTACATATTTAAAATATCGGCCCTTCCCACTGTCCTGCATTGATGAGATCCATGTAATGGCATGTATTCAAATGTACCTGTCATCCTGGCAGCTCTCTGGAGTAAACACCATCTCTTCTGAAGCAGAGGAGGCCGAGAACCATCTTTGTTGCACTGTCAGCCCCTCATGCTCTGTGTCATGCCTGGCCCTGACTGTGATTCTTTCCGAAAGGCGAGGCAGGTACAGTGGAATCAATTTTTATGAACTCAGAAGAGTGCTGTTCGAGAAAGCAATTTCATGCTTCAGGGGATGAGCCTAGGATTTGCCATTGTTTCCCCTTGATTGCTGCTGCCTTTTTTAAGAACAAAAGATATGGGCAGGTGAGGAAATGAATAAACTAAGGGCTACACTAATGTGGCCCCGGCTGGCCAGGAAGTGGTGGGGTACAGAACTGATAGGCTTTCTCAATGCCTCCACCCACCCCCCTCCTCCAGCTCAGGAAATGGACAGTGAAGAATAAATAGGGGCTCATTAAACGGATACCGCACCAAAGCAGCCTACCGCGGGCTTTCGGCGAAACCCGTGACATTTAGTGCTAAATTGATTAATGACATTTAACTGAAATTGAAATATTATGCCACCCAACGGTAGAACAAAGCGAAAATGTCACCGTTCTTCTCTGGTGAAACGCAGAGGCCGAGGAAAGTTTGGAGAATCATTTGTCCAGTGCTGTGGCACAGAGCAGAACACCTTTCAATAGGGTGAGGTTTAGGATTCGGAGACCATGAAGCCCATGATTGACCATTTTCCATTCTTATACTGCAGATCAAGTGACCATGGCTTCACATGACCATTCATCTTGGGCCAGACCTACAAATCAGGGGCTTCAAGTGGTTCAGCGGTCTAATGTGCTACCACTCTGGCCTGGGGGTCACAAGTTCGAATCCCGAGCCAGGCCACTTTGGCCTGCTTTTCCATCAGTGGCCGAGTCTGACAAAGCACAATTACCTATGCTCTCTCCCCTAAACACCTAAGCGATGTTGTCCACCACAGGGGTCTCGGTCAGCTGGTGTGGTGGAGCTGGGGGCCTGGTGCTTTCCATCAAGCAGGTGGTGACTGGCGTCGCATGTATTGGAGGAGACCTGCTAGTTTAGTCCTGCTAGTGTCAGGAGTTCATTGGCAACACCACATTGGAAGAGAATTCATATAGGATATTCCATAGACTTCCATTCATCCAGGGTCCAGGGCTCATTATCTCAATTATATACAGCTCATGGTGCCTCACAGCAAACAAGGGATCTCAGGGACTTCCATTTATTTAGGAGCCTTCTTCCAGACCATGGCAGGCACAATTAGTCCTGCTGACTTCCATTCATCTGAGGCTATTCCTCCTACAGTATGCATGCCATGCATATAAGGACTCCCTCTGACTTTCATTCTTTTTGGGCCATTCATTCAACCATAGCACAGTAGACTTCTACTCATTTAGATCATACCTTCAAACATTGGTGCATCATGCATTATGGGCCATTGTAAAAAATTAAAAAATGCACCAGCTTCCCTACATTTGTGACCAGTTCTCCCACTGACCTCCATTCATTTGGGACAGACTACAGTCTACTATACAGGAAGTGGAGCTGATGGAGTGGACAGAGTTCATTTTCAACCAGGGTGGGCATAATATTCTGATATGACTGTGTATATGGAGGTCTATGAAAGGACTAACCGAGTGCCAATAAATGAATGGAAGTCATGTGGGAGAAAGTCCTTGGTGAATGGTCACCAAAGAGATCTGTCGAATGCATGGCTACACTGTGATTAGGAGGAACAGTCCCCAACACATGGAGGTCAGGGGGATCCCTTAAGGATAAGGATGTGTCGTGGTTGGGAGATCTGATCAAAAATTTAGGGAAGCTAAATTGCCATTGTTTATTTGCTGCCTCAAAATGAATGGACGTCAGTGCAATGCCTGAAAAGCCTGAGGCATTTCAGAGTTTGGAAGACTGATCTAAATGAGTAGAAGTCTATGGAATCTCTAAAATGAATAGAAGCCCTATGGTTTGGCTGTGTAGTTTGGAACTGGTGTATTTCACCAGTTCCATATAAGCATATAAGGAATCCAAACCAGCCACTGGCATCCGTTCAGTTTGGGTCGTTTTCCGCATTCAAATAAAAGCACTCATTATGCAAACACTGACGATTCATTTTCATTTAGGAATGAGGAAAAAACAACGCATAATAGAGCCCCCTTCTGTACATCTCAGTTGGATGCGGGATCAAACGGGACACTGTGCCAATTACTTGAACGGCCAGAATCGCTTGGTGCGATTTAATGGGCCTAATAACAAGCACTGAGGTATCAAGCAGGGTATTAATAGCTTGATTCAAAGAAGAGTATTGGATTTTCTTTCTTGGCCCTGCTCCTCTGAAAGGAACACTGATAAGTACGCGAGGACAGGGATTGATTTTACTTCTTACCTTTAGATCACAATGGTATTAAGCCACATTCTGTGAGTCACTCCTGCTTTCTGCATCTCCCTCTGGTCGTTGCTTTCTAATTATCTTCCTTAAACTACACTTTCTGCCCTCGTCGGATCATTGCTTCCAGAAACAGAACAAACACTCGGGAGGTCTGAGCGAACTTTTAACACAAAAAAACAAAACAGTGATGAAATACTTTTTTTTAATAGACCCACATTGCAGCTGTGAGCTCAGTGCACTCATTTTATTCATCTGGAGAGTGTGTAGCATTGAAAGGCGCTCACTCCTAGACACTTTAGCCTTTAGAGCTTCTGCAGTTTATCAATAGAATCGACTATGCTTAACTTTTTCCGTATTTATTAACCAACGTATTTCATTGGAAGGGGCTCCGAGTGGTCCAGCAGAGTAAGATGCTACCGCTATGACCCGAAGGTCGTGGTTTGAGGATCAAAACCATCAACTTGCCATCAGCAGCCGGGGCCTGAGAGGGCACAATCGGCCTTGCTCTCTCTCTCTCCGGGTGGGTAGAAAGCTCGCTTCATTGTGATGCTGCCCAATGTATCACAGCTACCCGGTACCCGGTGCTTTCCTTCAAGAACGCCGGTTGCCCAGTGATGCCCAGAATGCAGCGGCACGGGTCGTCTTGTCTCTCATGTCATGTCTCTCCACTGCTGCGTTCTCTCTTTACTGGCTTCCTGTAGCTGCTGCCTGCATCAGATTCAAAACCCTGACTCTGGCCTACAAAGCCCAGACTGGACCAGCCAGCCCCTCCGTACCTAATGCCAATGATCAAAAGCCGATCCGCACCAAGAGCCCTTCGAGCTTCAAGTACGGCTCGGCCCGACCCGCCGTCCCTCAAAATCCACGGAAGACGAGCGTCCAGGCTTTTTTTCTGTCCTGCACCAAAGTGGTGGAACGAGCTTCCCCTGGGTGTCCGAACTGCAGAGTCCAACACTCGCTGTCTTCAAACCCAGACTGAAGACCCTCCTCTTCTGAGAGGACATGGGCAAATAGCAGAGTACTATGGTCACCTTATTGACTTGTGTTTAGTAGAGTCTAAACTTTGAGAGAGGAATCTTTGAATTATTAGTCTATTCAAACTAGCAAAGCACTTTTGTAAGTCGCTCTGGATAAGAGCGTCTGCTAAATGCCTTAAATGTAAATGTAAATGGTTGCCCATGTGTTAGTCCTCACCCTCCCAGTGTTGGGAGCATTACATGTGAGACAGAGAGCCATCTACCACACCTAGAGAGAATTGACGGAGTTGTGCTCCCTCTGGCTCCGGCTGCTGATGGCAGGTAGCAAGGTCTTTGGGTCGTACTTTGGGTCGATGGTTGTGTTCATGGCCTACCATGTCTGTCTCCACTAACTTACCAAGGACTGTCCTTATGTGAAAATGTCTGAGGAGGTCAAACATGTATTGAAGCAACTACGCAACTATGTACAGTGTATTAGCAGGGCATTTACCATTAGCCAGGTCAGATAACAGGCAAAGCTACAGATGAGAGGGAAGCTGAAAATCATGGAATCAGATAAAGACTGACAGCTGAGGTTAGAAGCATGAAAACAAAGACCTGGAGAGAAGTCAACAGCGTTTAGCGTTCGGCCCAGATGCCTGTTTTCTGTCTCTGACCAACATTTCATCAATAATGGGGCTTTTAAGCTTTTAAACACACTGGCCACAAAACGAGAGCAGGCCATCAATATGTCTGCCAAAACCAGATATGTTGATTACATCAGTGTGCGATGGACTGAAAGGAAAGTCAAGGTTAAAGGAACTCTAGTCGGACTCAAACACATTTCTCTCAATACTGGAAAAAGGAGGAGGAGGCCTTCCCAATAGCATCAGTGGTGCCTTTCCCATTCACGGCCCCGTTTTGTCGTCCCCGGTCTTATTGATATGTAACAAGAACAGAGCCAGAGGATTTTCAGAGCTCTGCAAATGCAGAGCCGGCCTGCCAGATGGCCCCGACTCGCACCGAAAACAGCTTTCCCCTCCTTCTCGCTGCGGCTCCGTATGAAAAAAGAGCCGATGGCCATCGATCAGCAGACAGAAGCCCTTACCCCAGCAAGTCTCTTTAAAGGAGTACTTCAACCCAGAAATGCTACAGTTACAAACAATAAAGGAACACTAGTGGGGGGCCGTTAGCGTGACCTCATTTGCAATGATCCCTACTAGCTAATGCTCTTTGCCATTAGCAATGTTAGCATTTCTGAAGAAAGTACACTGGCTATCTGCTTAATGAGAAACATTCACCTTGCACTTCCTTGCACTGGCCACTTTATTAGAAACACCCCCTTTGTACCTCCACTTGCTGGCCACTTTATTAGAAACACCCACCCTTGTACTTTCACACACTGGCCAATGTATTAGAAACACTGGCCTTCTACTTTCACGCAATGGCCACTTTATTAGAAATACTGGCTTTGTCCTTTCACTCACTGGACACTTCATCAGAAACACCCTCTCTTGTACTTCCTTGTACCTCCACTTGCTGGCCACTTTATTAGAAACACCCACCCTTGTACTTTCACACCAATAATCCTAAGGTTTCATCACTGGTCCTACAAGTAGCATCTACCTTTAGAAAGAGACCAATCACGACTGAGTTCCAAGGTAGGTGTGCAAGAAGGAAATCACATGACCAAGACATACCGAAACGCTGGTCAACAAGCATGACCAGCTAGACCAAGGTGGTCAACAATTATGACCAAGCTGGTCAACCAGCATGACCAGCATGGCTAAACTAGCCTACCAGCATGACCCAGCTGGTGGACCAGCATGATCACCAAGACCAAGCTGGACAACCAGCAAGGCCAACAACACCAAGCTTGTGGATTAGCATGATCAGCATGACCAAGCTGGTCAACCAGCATGACCAGCATGACTAAACTAGCCTACTAGCATGACCCAGCTGATAAACCAAAATCAAATGCAAACAAAGTCCATGCTGGTCAAGAGCTGGCTGACCAGATATATGGTATGTTTTTGTTTGAGTCTGTTGGTTTAGATGGTCTACAAGAATGATCAACCTGACCAAACTATACATCCAGTATGACCAGCAAGACCAAGCTAGACAACCAGCATGGCCAATATCACCAAGCTGGTGGATCAGCATGATCAGCAAGACCAAGGTCATGCTGGTAGGCTAGTTTAGTCATACTGGTCATGATGGTTGACCATCTTGGTCATGCTTGTCAACCAGCTTGGTCTAGCTGGTCAAGCTGGCTTAGATGGTCTACAAGAATGACCAACCTGACCAAGCTGGTCAACCATCATGACCAGCAAGACCAAGCTGGACAACCAGCATGGTCAACATCACCAAGCTGGTGGATCAGCATGACCAAGCTGGTCAACCATCATGACCAAGCTGGTCAACCATCATGACCAAGCTGGTCAACCATCATGACCAGCAAGACCAAGCTGGTGGATCAGCATGACCAAGCTGGTCAACCATCATGACCAAGCTGGTCAACCATCATGACCAAGCTGGTTAACCATCATGACCAGCAAGACCAAGCTGGATAACCAGCATGGCCAACATAACCAAGCTGGTGGATCAGCTCAAATGCAACATACACAATGGGCTAACCAGCTATAGGGTATGTTTGCCTGGATGACCAGCTTTTCAACCACCTTGACCATCATCAAGACCAGCTTAGACCATCTGAAAAGCTGGACTTTTCAGCCGGGTGTCTTCATGTTTAACACAAACTAGACCCTCAAACCAGTTGTGAAGCACTGGGCTGGAAAAGACCTAGGCTGCAGTCGAGGCAGGGCAGGTCAGACTCGGTAGGACTCCCATATGAAGACTCCTTCTCAGCAGCCTATTGGTCACGCAAATGGAACAGTCTAACCAGGCTGTGTGGTGATGTCACCAGAAAGGTCCCGCCTCCTGCAGGTAAGGTGGTTTTCTACTGAGGCGTTCTCCAAATCAGCTGCATTTCTGGGCTGTATGCGAGGGGGCCAGCCTTCTATGATGCAGTGGCTGAGAAATGCAGCCCCCTTCTGGGCTTCAGTCTAGGCTTTGGCATGCAGCTACCGTTCGGGCCAGCAGGGTCCAGCTCCTTTGTCCAGACTTTGTCCTTAATTACATTTTATAAAGGATGTTTAAAGGCTTTTCTTCAGTTAGCATTGGCTGTGGCCCTCACTAAAGACAGTAAAATCTATGGAAGTGGTGTAACAGGGAACCCTGATGTCTATGCCTGCTCTCGTTTTCATTCTCTCTCGCACTCTCCTGCGAGGAGATAATGCATATCATAGTAATATCTGGCCTCAGATATTACCACGGTCACCCCTAACCGGAGAAGTGATAAAAGAGAGGCGGGGGACCTCGTCCTGGAGGAAATTCTTGCCATTCTCTCCGTCTTCCTCCATTTGCCTTTCCTTTTTCTTACTGCCCCTGAGGAAATAAGTGAACTGCTCTTCATAGTTTTATTCTTGAGTCAATTTTGTGAGCCTGTCTGTATGTGTGTGTGTGTGTGTGTGTGAGAGTATGTGTGTGTGGAGGGGTGGAGTTGACTGCCAGAAAGAATGACTTTACGCAATCCCGATTCACGGCCTACTTGGCCCAGTTTGTATTTGCATGCTAAGTTCAGCAGACCGTCGGAGCCGCGGAGTTATGTTGCGGGTGAATCCCTGAGGAGGCGGATGACGGACAGCTTACAAATGAACTCTTCTTAAAGTGAGAGTAATGGCCACGACAGACACAAAAGCGAGGGTCCCTGCAGACGAGCGGGAAATGCTCTTTCCATCAATCATGCAGACCACGCTCACCAGTCTGATGGTAACTATGGTCTCGGCTTAGCGGCTTTTAACGTTCGCTTGCCTTTTCCACCGCAGTGGATGCCTGAAGAACCCTTCTTCTGAGGAACGCTGAAGTTGGAATTCATGCTAGAACACTGGCTCAGCCCTTTACCCTTGTTTTTACCCCATGAAGCTAAGAGGCTAACGATGAATGAAAGCTGACCGTCATCAATAAGAGAGTTCTCAAGCACAAGCTGGCCAAGAAGGTGAAGGTGGTTGACTAGCTTTGCTATTGACCAGAGTAGGGTTGAGCTTTAGCTGGTTCACTAGCATGCCCAAGAGCTAGTCATGCTGCTAATCCATACTAACCAGCTAATCCAGCAAACTGAAATGAGAACATACGCTATGCTGTTCAAGCTTGATTATGAGAACAGCTTTTCATCCACCTTGACCATCACAGACCAGCTGAGACCATCTAAAACAAGCTACCAACCAAAGCTCATGAGCTGGATTTCCACTGGTAGTTTAGCATTAGCTTTCAAGTGCATGTCAGTTGGTATGTCATGTGGTTTGTGTGGCAGATGTTTAAAAACGACGTTATTATAAGAATAATAGCTTACCGTTGATGAACCGTTCGGCCATCTTGGAAACATGTTTGCATCACAGCTCAGCCAGTTCATGCTGCATCGGAAATTTCAATATGTCCGATTTCCCAGGTTGCTCTTGCGGTGCCTCCTGGTGGGGAACAGTAAAATCAATAGCATTAGTTAGCATGGTTTCACTTTTAAGTTTGCATTCATAGCTATGTTTACAACACTGATTTACTGATTTACACCAGCTTAGCCCTAATTCAAACTATGCTTACAATACTAAAGCTCATAGTAGAATAATAGAATAAAGACTATTGTGGGCTAGTTAGCATTTTAGCATTTCTGTTGTTGACTGATCATATTAGATTTTATTCATGATTAGCAATGATGCAACAGGGACTTAACTTAGTCCACCTTAATTCATCAAGATCAGACTAAATGAAGGCTAATCAGGATTAATTAAACATTATCGCCCAGCCGGCCGACAGCAGCGGTGCGGACGTTCTCAGAAGGTAAATAAAGAAGTTGAGGTTCTGCGGTGTGGAGCTATTTTACAGTGGAAGATGAAAACAGACCATAATATCTGACCCTTTATAAAACCATCACTGAAACGCTCCGTTATACCAGCGGGAGAACCGGAGAACCGCTCACTCGCCTTTCTCTGTTTTCCGAGTGGAGGCTAATGCTAATGCTAATATACATTATTATAAATTATTAATTTATTAGCATATTATCTAATCTGGGAGGAGGGGTGTTTATTTATGTGTTTATAGAAACACAAAGATCGGATCGATATCGGCTGATACTCTGCATTGAGAGACTCGGGATCAGATCAGGAGGCAAAATAATCAGACATCGGGACACCCCTAGTCGCTATGAGGTAAAACAGCATGGTTACCATGGTTACCAATGAGGTATTTTATGTTTATATTATATATCAATAATGCCCTGAAGTGTACACTGTGTGTTTTTAGGGGAATATGATTAAGAAAAATATTCAAATATTATTTTTATATGTTCATAAGTACGTAAATTTAGCACCTCATTTTTGTGGCACTGCAGGTCTGGTGTCTGGAACTGGACCGAGGACTAAAACGGTGTGCAGTAAAGCCAGGCTGGGCCTTTTTTTATAGCGCTGAGACAAAGACGTTTACATAACCCAGTCAACCCGCCTCGGCTGGGAGCTTGAAATGCGTTTCCTAGGAAGACAAAATGCAGCGCAGCTCAACAATAAAAGGTTTTGGCAAAAGCCTGAAATGCAGCAGACGCGTAGACAGGCCCGGAATCATCACCTGGAGACTCAGTAGTTCGTGACTACAGCTATCTGAAAAAATTGCAGCATATATGACTTTTATCTGCAAGCGAAAAAAGTCTCGATATGACCCGCTATCAGCTGCTGAAGGTCTCCCAGCCGATTCCAGCACACCTGAGGTCAGGTCGTACTTCATAACCTCATAACGTTCTCTTACTCTCCAGACCCCATAACTCTTCCCGTCTCAAATAAACACACCGCGGCCTCCTGTGCGAGGCGGTGGCGGCGGCGGAGGACGCTTGAGGGGATTTGGAGGAGTCTGAGCCTTTTAAAAGTGTGTGGTTGGGAGATTGGGTCCCGCAGGGGGATGCAGTGATATATTAGTGTCTGGCAATGGGGGGGCGGCCGCGATGGCTCCATGTCCCGCAGGAATCCTCTGATCCGTGATTGAAACGTAAATAAAAGCCAGTGGCTATTACTTAGAGTGAAGGTGGGTTTGAAGAATACCTCACCATGGGAAACGGAGGGACGGCAACGTCAGGGCCATTTCTGAACATCTGGGGGCCCGAGGCACCTCAATCGCAGTTTTTTTATGTGCACCAATAGAACAAGATTTAATACTTGATTAATCTTGATCAGGAAGCACGAAAGTGTCTGGACTTAACGTGAGATTCGAGCCCCTAGATGCAGCAGAGTGACTGACTGATATACTGCTGAATGTATGCAAGAACTGCCTCGTTTGCCGACGAGAGACGTTTTCTCGTACTGACAATCTGAGGACAGCATGACAGCCTCTCCCAGCATCCCAATGACAACTTTAGCAATGCTACTGTGGTGTTTGCATTGCTACCACAGTGTTTCCATCGCAACCACGTCGTTAGCAGCGCTTCTGCACTGACAGTTGGCCTCACGGTTACCATAACTACATCAGATTTAGCGTTGCTACTGAGGTACCCAACTAAAAACTAGTAAATTTATGTAAATACACTACATCTTAAGGTTCTGAGGGCCGGGCTGGGTGACCCAGAAAAGGGCCAGAAAATGGCACAGGAACCATAATAGAGGTCATTTTATACCGCAGAACCTTTTTTCACGACAAAGAGCAGATATTTTGGGTTTTCTCTTTAGGCATTATTGAATATATTTAACAAAGTATGTCCTCTGGGGCCCCTGGTGATTGCAGGAGCCTCAAGCGATAGCTTATGCTACAGTATAAAACACCCCAGTGCCGCTGCTGTTTTCATTTGTAACAACTGACGGAAACCTGAAATCTAGAACTTCCAGAAGGCCTAGGGTTGGCGTTAGAGTTGTCCCGACAGAATTTGCCATTGCCTCGCTGTCGTCGGGAGTTGCCAACAGTTCGATCCCTGGTGATGCCACAGCCATCCGTAAGTCCCAGAGAGCACAGTTTGCCTCACTCTCTCTGGGTGGGTAGGCTCGCCTTCCCTGTTGGTGTCTGCTAGTTAGCTGGCAGTTAGTGTTGTCCTACAAGCGTGGTGAGCTTCACCCTCCCAGCACTTATTTGTTGTCCAGCATTTCGGTCTTGCCCCAGAACTGTCCAAAACGTAGCCGACTGTGGCTGTGTTCCTGCCTTCACCGTCATCCCATGGCTGTATGTGGGATAGATGAAAGGATGCATGTGAGGAATCATCTGAGATGATTCTTCATAAGATGAGATCAGATGTTCTGACATCTCAACATCAGGCAGAACGTGGCTTGCTGGGACCTTCTGTCTCCTCTGACTCTGAAGAGCCCTCATCACCCACTTGTTCCTGCTCTTCCTTCTCTTCCCCTCTGGGGCCGGGTGATGGCTCCCAGACTTATTAGCCATCTGCTAGCGGGACGAAGAAAAGAGTGAAGGGGAGGGGGTCCCTTTGGGCAGGAGCCACACTCGAAACAAACGAGTTCTTCCTCTTTGCACCAAACTCATTTCCCTTTTATCCCCCTCCTCCTCCTCATCTCTGGAAAATCAAGATCTGCTGGGTGCTGAGCTTCCGAAATTACCACTTTCATATGAACTTGCTCACACACACACACACACACACACACACACACACTGATACAGTGAGCCAAGCTTCTTCTCCAGCACACAGCCTGGTGTAATCTGTCATGCTCATGATGAATTATGCCTTTTGCCAGAAGACGAGCCTTGAGCAGGTTGAGCGAGCGAGAGAGGGACAGGGAGGGAGGGAGAGAGAGAGAGAGAGAGAGAGAGAGAGAGAGAGAGCGAGCAGATGCAATCAGGAGATCCATTACACTAAAAAAAAAAAGTATAAGACGCTGCCAGGTCACTGACCTTCTCCGTCCACTGCTACAGAGATAGAGTGAGACTGTAAGAGAAAGAGTGCATGACTAATTTCACTGAGTTTGCTCAGGGCTGTTTCTTGCTATGAGCAGTATAAGCTGTCGCTTCGGGCCTCCGAGCCACCAGGGGGCCCAAAGTAAGCTTATGTAGTTTTTAAAACTTGTATGTCGTTTTTAAACATAAGCTCACTCAGAGATTTGTGTGCTTCCTTTTTATTCGAATGCTAATTCTTGATCTATGCGTCATGCAAAAGCATACAAAGGAATTTTATGGGGGAAGGTTGAGGGATCCAAGTGCAATGTCAATCTCACAATGGCTCTGAGCAGTCTTAGGGATTGTAGGGACTATAGGGATGTCCCAGAAGTAAAGTAGCAAAAATGAGTAACTGATGGCATTGCACAAGGATGATTAGCCTATATCTACCTGTGGGGTGTGCAACTGGACTCATACTTTGAGAATAGTACAGTACAATGCAGTGAATGTCTCGCTCGCTGTGTGGAAAAATGGGTCGCAAGGCAGTTGTTAATGATTTCGCAGTGCCAAAAGCCGCAGGTGTAAGGAAGCGTATGGTCATGCTGGTCTACCAGCAGTGGCAGAAATCCCAGTCTATGGGAATTTCTCTTCAGAATTGTGTCCAATAGTCGAAACTGATGGACGGGGACCGTCGGTAATGTTTCACAGCTTGTGAATGAAAATCGCTTCACTAGTGCTCCTAGAAGTCAACACAGGTCCCTCAGAATCACAACAGTGTCTGAAAGAACAAAGGAGAATGTCCAGTAGACTAAGAATGTCCTGTAGACTGGGATTTTTGCCACTGCTGGTAGACCAGCATGACCGTATGCGTCCTTACACCTGCAGCTTTTGGCACAGCGAAATCATTAGTGCTCCTAGAAGTCAACACAGGTCCCTCACAACAATTTCTGAAAGAACAAAAGAGAATGTCCAGTAGACTGTGAATGTCCTGTAGACTGGGATTTTTTGCCACTGCTGGTAGACCCGTATGACCGTATGCTTCCATACTCCTGCAGATTCAGCTACTTCCTTCACACCATGACCTTTGCAATCACTCCCTTTTTGACTGTATCTGCTTTGCGACCCATTTTCCACACATCCAACGAGACGCTCACTGCACTGTCCTGCACTCTTCTCAAAGTCTGAGTCCTGTCGCTCACCCCACAGATATTTATAGCCCCATCATCCTTGTGCAACGCCATTTGCAAGAGCCTGATGTTTCTCCCACCTTAAACACACAACTCATAGTCACGGTGAAAAGAATGTGTGTGTGTATTAGCATTAGTGTTAGCCACCACTTGGTGGTTAGCTTTTTCTTGGCATTAGCTTAGCACAATCTCTACAATACGACATCTCATAGGGTGAGAAATGAGTATTAGCGTAAGGTTGTGCTTTTGATGTTTATGGCCCAGACTAGACTGAAGGTCTAGCAGTCTAGCTAGTAACCTCAGTTAGCATGTAGCTTGTCCAAGTGTACCTTGGCAGCAGTTTGAGTACAACTTCTTCTTGGCATGAAAAAGATGCGAAGGAACCGTGAATTTCTGAGTAAATAAATACGTTTTGGGCTGAGCATTGATCACTGGGAGACGGGTTGTCGGGTTACCACGGGAACAGACCCTGTCACGGTAAAAATTGATCAACTAATGTGACATAAATGACCTTTTTAACACATGGGCTGGTGCATACATTTTCTCTGACTGGCTGTGGACAGATAGATGCTGTCCTGCTCATCCAAACTCCCGAAGGTTTATACACAGATCATTTAAAGTGTGCTAAGGGCACTCAGGCTATCGCTACTTTCTGTTTTCCAGCATTATTTGGCGCTACATTTATAAAATTGTCTCCCTGGCATGGTTTGAGATGAGTGTGATTTATGTATGCAGATTACACGATGCTAACAGATGCGTTAGCTAGCTATTGACAAAATTGACAAAGAAACCACGACTGGCCTCCAAACTGGCGTGGAACGGTAGGGAAAATGGCTATACTCGAGGTTTTGCCACAAGATTTCGGCCTAAAATCAACATTTTTAACATAAACACAAGGCGGAGAGCTACATGCAGGGCGTCATGAGGCAAAACAGGACCCAGATTGACCTATTTTACCTTAATTAACATTGCATTTAAGCATCCGAAGTGGCGCATAATCTCGCTAATGGTTCTGCACTGCAAGTAAAACGGCTAAATTTGTGTTGTCGACGTGGCGACCCCAGCTTTCATTCGCCACCACTTTAAAGTAATCAGGGTCTCCATAATGAAGCCCTTTTTTTTTTTCACCCTCTGCTTACATCTCAACCATCGAATTATGCAGGATTACGTAATTCCCCCTTAAATAAGAGCACTACAAGGGTTCTATAAGGTCACCACGTTGCCCCCATCTTTCTCCATCTCCACATGTTTTATTCAGAACCATTTAATGGGGTAGTTAAAACGTCCCATCCCTGCTCACAGCGTAGTGATCAGATGACCCTGCCGGAGCTGAAGGTGCTGGAGTCAGCCTGTGTCTGTAATTACTAGAATAAACCCAGGCCCTGATCGTCTGCTGGCGTTCAGATTAGACCGCGGGTTGAAGCTAGCGAAGGTTCGTGTGTAAATATCGTCACCATAAGACACATTTGCTTAATTCTATCCACTTTGTGGAGCTCCGGAACCGATGCCAGACGGGTCCTGCGGCTTCAGCGTCAGCGGGGGGGGGGGGGCAACAGGTGCAGAGCTGCGTGCTGGATTCCCCGGAAGCTGTGAGAGCACAGATGAAACTATTTAGACTCTTGGCTGCCAGGGTGTGCTGCTCTCCTGATTGTGCGAGTGTGGGGAGAGGGGACGTGGGACTGCTGAGGACCGCCCTGCATCACACTGGCGTGCATCTTCCATCTCAATATCTCTCAATCTACACTCACTTTCCTTTCTATTAGCTCCACTTCCCATATAGGGACGTGATCAGGACCCCGTAGGACTGACCAACACACAGAGAAGACATGGGCTGGTCATTCTCAGCACTGCAGTGGCTGCCCTGACATGGTGTTGGTGTGTTAGGTTAGTAGTGTGATGAGAACAGTCCACCAACCAGATTTACCCAGCCAACAGCGTCCTGTGGGCAGCAGTGTGACTAGAGGCTGACCAATACAACCAACTGTGCAGCAGGGTGGACCAATGAGGTAGGAGTGTCCAATAGAGTGGACAGTGAGTGTGGCTCAAATGCATCAAAGGCCCCGTTTACACCTGGCGTTAACAGGCGTCCTGGGGTAGCCAGGGCATCTCGAGGACTCCATTGTAATCCACTCTGATGATGGGCGGTCATATGACCTCATTATTCTTGTAGTGTGGAGGCCAAAGTGCCGGCAGAGCACCGCCCACATCCACTGCATAACCGTGAGACCACGCCGCCCACCGCCCACACGAATTAGCTGAGCATGCTAATAGCTATAGCACACTAACTAATAGATGAGGGTGATATTCGTGGCCGGTATGCAAGCGAACCTCAATGCCTCATCTCGAATAATTCATTATTAATGTGAGTAACTTGAGAAATGCGATCTCATTGGGTCTCAGGAGACGCATTTAAAATAGATGCTAAGGGGAGCTACGGATGGGTGGGTTAATTATTCAACTGATGAAGTCAGTCAATTGAATAAGTCACTGGATTTACATTGGGTTTGATCATTAATACACACGTGCCATCAGCTGCCGGAGCCTGGAGGAGCACAATTAGCTATTAGCCATGGATAGATGGCGCTCTAAAAGCGGTGTTGGCCGGCACAGGCTTCCGTTGGCTGGTGCCGTGGAGCAGGAGACCCGGCGCTTTCCTCGGAGAGCCTCGGCGGAGGCTGACCTCACATGATCTCATTGGGTCACAGGAGACGCATTTAAAATGCCAGGTGTGAACAGGGCCTCAGACCATGCATCTTGGGCGTGTTTACGCTGCCCTTCCTTATTGGGCAGGTTCTGACCTCAGAGTCACCCTTAGCCTTGTAGAGTTATATCAGTGATGTGTCCTTTGGGCCCTTGTTGTTTATTTATTTCTTTATTTTCAACGTTTTTTTACGCCGTTCAATAGTCATCTCACTTGTGTAGACAGTAGACGTGGGTCCTCAGCTGTAGTCATTAACCATTAGCCATTAGCCATTAGCGTGCCTGTCAGTCCATCACAGTCGTATCGCATCATTGTCCCGGAACTGAGCCCTTTCTCCTTGGACATGTTTGACATCTCGGACATCCACCGAAGTGGCGTCGCCACGTCTGGGGCGCAAGAATGATACCCCGAGCTCCGCTTACACCGAAAAACTCTGGGCCTGAATTATTTAGACCCCCGCGTACCCCTCCCTGGTAACGGAGGGAGGGGGGTTTACATATGTTGTTTTATGCCCCTGCACAGTTGGCTGTTGCGAGCTATTTGTGGGAGCTTATCGGCTGCTGACTCGCACAGTTCGGGCCCAGTGATTGCTGGAGCAGCAGATGTAATCAGCCGCAGCCTGCTCCCGAGGCTGTTTTTCTCTCTCTCTCTCTCTCTCTCTTGCTGTCTCTCGGTCTCTCTCTCCCTCCCCGCGCCAAGGTGTGTGTTTACGTTTTCAATTTACGGCACTTTAGCGGGCCGGGGAGATTATAAGGACAAGTGGGCGCAGATGAGGTGCCAGAAGAGGGAAGATACTTGAAGTCTAATACCCGAGGCTGAGGCCTGCGAATGAGCATTTCTGGCTAAAATTCCTGTTCACGACTAATTTCGCTCATGCAGAAGATGCAGATGGCAGTCCTGGGGGCCTGGGGGAGTTCCTTCCAATCGCAATCACGTCTATCACGTCTATCACGTCTATCCTAAGTATCTGAAACTTTTTTATTTCGTCAGTCTGTTCAATAATTCATTGGATTTACATTGGATTTGATCATTAATACACACGTGCCATCAGCTGCCAGAGCCTGAAGGAGCACAATTAGCCATTAGCCATGAATAGATGGAGCTCTAAAAGCGGTGTTGGCCGGCACAGGCATCCGTTGGCTGGAAGCCGTGGAGCAGGAGACCCGGCGCTTTTCTTTTGCCGGTTCGAAAACAGGCAGTGGCTGATTTCACATGTATCGGATGAGCCGTGTGTCAAGTCCTTATCCTCCTAGTGTCGGGAGTATTGCTAGTGCTAGGGGGAGCTACAAACGGGTGGGTTAGTTGGCAGCACCAAAGCTGTTTACTAAATGTGTCCAAGTATTCTGAGGTCCCTTCTTTATTCCATCTACTTTCTACAATGTACCAATTCCACCGGCTGCAAAGCCTCAGCCCCAGAGCATGATACAACCACCACCATGCTTAACAGTTGGTACAGTGTTCTTGGGGTTGAAAGTCTCATCAACTCTTCCACTGTCTCGACTTTTTCCTTCATGTTCATGTGATGTTAAGCTCACTTTACCGTAGACAACGTCCAGGTTCATGGCAGGCCTGTGCCTCGGTGGTTCGTGGGCTGATCTTGGTGATCATTCAAACCAAGCTAGCTTACCAGCACAGGGTATGTTCTCGCCCGGATGATAAGCTTTTCAACACACCTCGGCCATCAAGGACCAGCTGGCCTTGAGCTGGATCCATCACCCTTCTTGGATCTGCACCGACCTCCTTTCTGACTTTCTAATTGCCCGAAATTATGATGCTCCCCACCGGCGAGATGCAGAGACGTTCGCGGCCGCAGATCCTAGTGCAACCTCCACTCGAGCACGATGGTATTAACAACTCCATACAGGAGCTCCAGCTTTCAGTGTCTGCTCTCCCGCAGCCCACTTGAGCACAATTCTAGTGCATTATTCATCGAGAGGTTTGAAGAGCCGTTTAGAATATTCTCTGCGTTTTCTCAACGCGCCGTTTAGACAACCGGCTCCGTCTCCGGAGCTCGCAACGAGAGACTGGGAATGAAAGAGAAATCGGCCGTCCCCGCACTCCCCGAAATGCGAGGGAGTGGAGATGGCTAGATGTGTTAGGGCCAGAAACCCCTCCAACCTGGCACATATAGACGTAGACAAGCACTCCCCGGGAATGCTGCTGGGCTGAGCTGACGTGGTCTGCTGACTCCATGAACATGCTGTCATTCCTCCCACTGCAGGTCTATCTGAATCCTGGGGAAACTGGTCCATTAGGCCCGTCAATAGCAGCTCCTTGAAGCTCCGGGCGAAGCTATTGATTGCGCAGATGAAACATACTTTATCGGTCTCGCCCGCGCTGATTCTGCCTTCTGGCGTACATATTTCAGTCTACCGTCAGCACCTGATCAGCGCTGGCATGTCCGTGACATGTTTATTTTTGTGCATTCCA
Organism: Salminus brasiliensis; assembly: GCF_030463535.1. NCBI lineage: Eukaryota > Metazoa > Chordata > Actinopteri > Characiformes > Bryconidae > Salminus > Salminus brasiliensis. The sequence goes on along the minus strand of NC_132886.1, from coordinate 37,738,160 downwards.
AGATCGCATGCTACAGCTTTCCGTCGGCTCGTGACGGATGATGTAGGAAAGATTGACGTGCTTATGAAAGCCCAAGCTGCCATGGAAAGCTGCGCTGGCCATGTATAGCACCTGCTTAAATATATATATCCAACACAGCCCAGCATCTCACAACCCAGAGAGGAAGTACGAGGTACGCGTTTCTAATAAAGTGGCCAGTGAGTGGAAGCACAAGGCAGGTGTTTCTAATAAAGTGGCCAGTGAGTGGAAGCACAAGGCAGGTGTTTCTAATAAAGTGGCCAGTGAGTGGAAGCACAAGGCAGGTGTTTCTAATAAAGTGGCCAGTGAATGAAGGTCCAATGCAGGTGTTTCTAATAAAGTGGCCAGTGAGTGGAAGCACAAGGCAGGTGTTTCTAATAAAGTGGCCAATGAGTAAAAGTGAGGTTGGGTGTTTCTAATAAAGTGGTCAACAGTGAGTTGAAGTGAACTCGGGTGTTTCTAATAAAGTGGCCAGCAAGTGGAAGTACAAGAGATGTGTTTCTAATAAAGTGGTCAACAGTGAGCTGAAGTGAAGTCGGGAGTTTCTAATAAAGTGGCCAGTGAATGAAGGTCCAATGCAGGTGTTTCTAATAAAGTGGCCAATGAGTAAAAGTGAGTTTGGGTGTTTCTAATAAAGTGGTCAACAGTGAGTTGAAGTGAACTCGGGTGTTTCTAATAAAGTGGCCAGCAAGTGGAAGTACAAGAGATATGTTTCTAATAAAGTGGCCAGCAAGTGGAAGTACAAGAGATATGTTTCTAATAAAGTGGCCAGCAAGTGGAAGTACAAGAGATGTGTTTTTAATAAAGTGGTCAACAGTGAGCTGAAGTGAAGTCGGGAGTTTCTAATAAAGTGGCCAGTGAATAAAGGTCCAATGCAGGTGTTTCTAATAAAGTGGCCAATGAGTAAAAGTGAAGTCGGGAGTTTCTAATAAAGTGGCCAGTGAATGAAGGTCCAATGCAGGTGTTTCTAATAAAGTGGCCAGTGGGATGAAGTACAAGGCAGGTGTTTCTAATAAAGTGGCCAATGAGTTGAGGTGAGGTAAGATGTTTCTAATAAAGTGGCCAGCAAGTGGAAGCACAAGACATGTGTTTCTAATAAAGTGGCCAGTGAATGAAGGTCCAATGTAGGTGTTTCTAATAAAGTGGCCAATAAGTAAAAGTGAAGTCGGGAGTTTCTAATAAAGTGGCCAGTGAGATGAAGTACAAGGCAGGTGTTTCTAATAAAGTGGCCAATGAGTTGAGGTGAGGTTAGATGTTTCTAATAAAGTGGCCAGCAAGAGGAAGCACAAGACATGTGTTTCTAATAAAGTGGCCAGTGAATGAAGGTCCAATGCAGGTGTTTCTAATAAAGTGGCCAGTAGTAAGTGGCCGTACAAAGTAGGTGTTTTCAGTCGATGTCCTGACTTTGTCTATAAACACACGCTACCTGTGCTCATGCTAATGCTGCCTAATTTAGCTTTTATGGACTGTAATTAGCTGCTGCTGGTGTTGTATAAATATGTAGACTGCCAGTCTCCGAGCAGGAAACCTCCACTGCTGAGCTTTTTATGCGCTACAGATGTGGTGAAGTAGCCAGTGCGCTCTGCCAGACACTGCCCAGACACTGAGACTCTTGTTTGCCTAAACGGTCATTTGCACACCTACACGAAGCCAAACAAGCCCAGATAACTTGGAGCCTGCGTATGATTTAAGAGCGCTGAGGTGTGCGGGGTGTAATTAGCCTCTGGGATCTGGTATTTAAAGACCAGCTCGACATGGCACATGCTTTCTCCGTTTAGACAGTGGTGGCATTCTCCAGGCCAAGATGTTTCACATCATCCACCCTTGGGATTCGCAGGCAAATAAAAGTAGTTTATTTTAGAGCCCTCTGTGTTGAAATTCAGCAAAGGAGCAGGATCTTCATTTAGGAGTCCCATGGGAACGTTGCTGCTGCTGCTCCTGCTGCTCCTGCTGCTGAGGGCTTCTGGCTCCTTAGCTAACAGCAGCCTTTTCTCTCAAACCTTTCTGTCAGTTTGACGAAGATCGCCGAGACGCCTTGCCGCTCTCGGGGCATATTTGACGCAGCACTTTTAATATGACGAGAAGTCCTCTCGTATACATTTCACTCTTCTCCAGATCTGATTGATGGCGCTGCTGAAGCTGACAACCCGCAGCAAGGAGCATACATGTGCGAAACGGAAACTCCACGCAACTGCATCTGGACACCGAGACTGAGAACGTCCGTCCAGGACAACGCTTAGCCCCGCATACATGGTTTCGTTTAGCGCTGGAGCCAAATCCGCTGGAGGATAAAGTTGCCAACAAACAGTAGAAGTCAATAGTCTCTCAACCTGCTCAAATTACATCTAGGAATTCGGTCAAGGTGTCCTACAAGGGACATTTGGACGCAGGGACATTACAAACCCTGAAGCTCGGGCCAGTTCCAAACTGTTACATAACAGTCTTATCTGTACCCCACCTAAAATTCCCATACACTTCGAGGCTAAATGGAATGGCTACGGACGGAACTGGGGAATGTTAAAGCAAGGCTAAGAAGGCTAAAAGCTAATGCTAGCTGACTAGACAGAGAAGGGCCTACTGGAGGTACTGGAGGTCGCCACTGCAGGGATCTGCCTGATTTCAACCCATCCATTCATACAACAACAAAAATGTATGCAGCCTTGCAGTCAGTGTGAAAGATTTAATTAAGAATTAAATAATAATAATAATAATAGTAATATTAACAATAATAATTTTTAAATGTTGTTCATAAATAATTGTTTTGTATTTTTTTAAGAATTTATATTAACTAAAATTTTATTAAATTGAATGTATTTCTTTATTATGTGAAAGTTATTTATTTAGTATTTTGAAAAATATATGCAATAAATTAATACATCAATTCAATTTATTTAAAATGTACTCAATTCAAGCTATTAAATACATTAATAGCTAAAAAAATGACATTCTTCTATAATAATATTAGGAAGCAATTATATGTTGAAAATTAATATTCAGTAGACTACAGTAAACAATTAGATTTTTTTGGCAATATTTAAATATACATTTGTTATGATATTGAATATGCATGAAGTCCGACAGACGGCTTACAACAGTTAAAATATCCAATCTGCCAGTTAGCGGAATTGATTGAATGACACGTGAAAAAAGCGCCATCTAGTGCTCGTTATATTACCCTAACAGCTTCCTTGTGTACAGACTAGGCGGCCTTTTGACCGCCGAACCGAACCATGCTAAAAGTAGGTGAAACCAACATGGTGCTTCATGTAAGAGGCCAAAGCGGTCACATGACCCGACCTCGCGCTTCTAGGTTTAAGATCAGCAACTGACACCCATTAAAGGTCTAGAGAATGGCCAACATGGCACCAGATGACCTACAGTTCCTCATTACTTGGTCCTACATACATTCTTGAGGAACTTTTAAAGGTTCTTCAGTTTGAAGCTGTGGTGGAACCTCTTGAAAAGGTTTTTAGAAGAAAAAGGTTCCTGGAAGGTTCCTCAAAGCACCTTCAATCTGAAGAACCTGCAGATCTCCTCCTTTGTATTCAACCGGTGAGCGTCTGGCGAAGCAGCTTCATCCCGAATCCTAAGAGAATGATAGTTTCGATGACCGCAGCGAGAGCGAGAGGGACAGCGCTTCACTTTCAACTCAATTAAATCGCAGACGGGAATTAATTCGGCCTGATATCACGGCAGATGTTACATTGCCACGGGAACCTGATTGGGTTTCGCGTCCGGAACCGGAGAGTGAAAGCAATCAGGGGCCTTTTCCTCAGTCGGTTTTCTGGCAGGGGGCAAGTTGCCCGAGGTGCTCTCCTCCTCTTACCAGGGTGAGCACGACTCACTGGGAGTTGACTGCGTAGCCGTGGCTCTCCGCGAACATCAGATTCAATTACAGCCTGCAGAACTACAGCAGTGGTCCCTTTATTTATTTTTTTTGTAAATGAACAAATGATGGGAGCATACTCAGCAGGCCCGAACACCTGCCTCTGCAGGTTTGTGCTTGCCGTTCTCCAGGAACAAACAGAATAAATGAGAACGAGGAGCAATAAGCAGTTCCTCACTGCTGTTAAACTGTGCCTTCCTACAAGATAAGGCAGGGGATAATGCTTCGCTAGCTCTTGCACAGCCAGAGCACAGCCTCCGAGTGCAAGTATCAGAACTCCTGAAGGCTTGAGGACTGATCTTGGGTTAGCGCCCACCTGCACACACGATTGCACTCTTCAGAAGGCAAGTACGAAGCCCTGATTGCAGGTCAATGTGCTTCATCTAAGGGGCTTTCGGTGATCTGACAAGATCAACCGGGCAAGCCTCGTTTTGCCGGCCCGCCATTGTCTGCGTAGAACCGGTGATGGCATTTCAACAATATAAAATGACCCCTATAATGGTACCATTTCATGTGACCCTGCCTCAGCACCTTAAGATGTAGACCCCATATGGACTGGTGGTAGATGAAGGTGAAGGGCCCAGGACCCCCTGAATGTGGCTTGTGACTAATGGTGTGGTAGCAATGCTGGACGAGGCAAAACAGTGACGCTGCAATAGCCAGCATCCCACATGATAGCAAGGCTAATGCCACAATAGATGCTAACACTGCAGTAGCAATGCTGAGCAAGGCCAGCGTTCATCACCGCTATCAGTGTTTGCCATTACCAGGCGCTTTTTGGTAGCCATCAACAAGCTTTGGGCACAATTCTGGTTCTTCTTGGCAGAACTGGTTGAGCTCCTTTTAAATTTTGACAGTTTTCAGTACACCTTTGGAAAGTCCATTCCTAAAGCTTAGTCAACAACAAGCTTCAACCATCCAGCTGCTGAAGAAGTCAGAGGCAGACCTCCTTCTTCTTTATTCCATCCACTTTGTGCAAGGTTGATACTACCACCACCGTGCTTAACAGTTGGTACAGCGTACTTGGGGGCTGAATGCCTTACCCTTAATCAGGGCTGTGTAGTAAGGGAACACATGTGATGTTACACTAAAAAAGAAAAAAGTGAGTAATTAGATTACAGATACTTTTTAAAAAATACTTTGATTACGAGCAGGATCACACTGTAGTTTAAGCAGGATCACTAATCTGACCAGGCTTGCTTCTAATCCAGTGAGCTGCTGTTGATGTTGCTCCTGTCTTTTTCACTGAGCTGGTTGAGTGTAACAGCGCCCCCGGTGGAGAATCCTGAGCTTGCAGTTCCTGCTTGGCTGTAAAACTGCATTCACTAATGGAAATCTCAAAAAAACTCCATCTTTAAAAGTGAAAAGTAAAGGAATATCACCACCCCGTGTAAATTCAGCCTCCCAGCAGTAAATATTACCTCAGCTTTAAAAGACTTCACTCCATTTTCCAAAGAAAATCTGAAGATAGGAAAAAAAACCCACTGAGTTCAGGTAGCACCAGCTAGCACTGCTGTGCGGTTAGCCTAGCTGACTGTGGCTAACTCAGAGTGTTTCTGTGGTAAATTTTAGAGCTAATAATTAATTAATCACGATTAATTATGAGCTACACCTTCTATCTCCTCACTGACATAATGAAACGCTCTCAAATCCTCCATTTAGACGTGTTTCAGTGTCCTAACATACTCTAAAAAGGTAGCTAGCTAGCTAGTTAGCAGCCCTTTACACTGCCTGGCTAGAACACCTAGCTAGCATAGGCCAGTAAACCAGACCAGCACTGGACCAGTTTAGACTAATGTAGATGGACTTTAACTGGTCTAAGCTGTTTGGTTCTGACGGATGTTTGACAGCTAACATGTGGTAAAATGTCCCTTAGCAAGTTGCACCGTTACCAGATGCTTTTGGTAGCCATCAACAAGCTTCAGGCACAATTCTGAGGTAAGGAAAGTAGCCATTGCTTGTCCTAACAGTTGCTAGAAGTTGCTAAATGACGTCTTCTCCTAATTTGCATAATCTTCTAAATATGTTTAAACTACAAATGATCAAATGAATAAATTGACTGCTTCTATTATTTTCTTTTTCCTTTGAAATTGGCCGTCACTCCTTAAAATAATTTCATGACTTTAATGCTTTGTGTAGACCCACGTTACATAAATCATTTTTATGTAAATTACATAAACCAATTTTGTCCTGTGTTATTAAATTTTAGCATATTAAATTTAATCAATCTGTTATGTGGGGTGAACCTGCTACTCTACGCTCAACCCCCTCATTTATCCAGGGTTGGGACCGGCAAAGTGACCCTAAAAGAGATACTTTGGTTACTTTGATAGTTTTTTACTTTTATTATTCTTACATCCCGCTCTGTACATAGGGGACGGGGTCAGCGGCGGCATTGGGCATGCGCAGTTCATTTGCAGTGTGGACGTGGACTGTGAGGCCGAGCACGGTGAGTGTTGTGGGACGGGGGTAACGGCAGGACCCGCTGCTGAGGACGGTAAGTGAAGAACGTGTGGTGTGTTCACCTCAGAGTCTCCAAAAGTCTCCAGGAACACCAGAAAAGGTCGCTAGATTTGCCGCTAGTCACTTTTTAAAAAAACAGTCACTAGAGGGGTCCACAGAGTCGCTAAGTATATCGCTAAGTTGGGGACAGAGGACTGTCTGAGGTATATTTGCTGTAGACACACACACAGGACAGTTTCAAGTACATTTAGATGTCATTTTATTTAAATGTGTGTCAGGTAATCCAAAAGTAACTGAAAGTAATCAAATTACATTACTTTAATATAGTAATCATATGTATTACGTTACAGTTACATTTCTAACCAGGTCCTCCGAACATTTTTGTCTCATCTGACCATAAAGCTGTCCACCAGAGGACTTTTTCTTTGTCCATGCGCTCAACTCCAAATTTTATATCACGAGCGTCTTTCTTGCACAGCAGTTTTCCAGCCCATCTGCGCCTTGGAGGTTCTCTGGTTTTTCTTGACCACCCAAACCAATTTCCTGTTGGCTGAAGGTGACAGTTTAGGTCTTCCTCCAGACCTTCTTCCAGGCAAAATGACAAAAACTCCAAATAACCAGTACTTCATTTGCCCCAACTTACGATGAACTGAAATTTGGAGTCCGAAAAGTTCCTTTGAGTTGATTACTGGAGACAGCTGAGGGGAGGGGGCACCATATTTGGGGATTATGGGTTGTGGTACCCCTAATCGTTAGCACGTTTACGTTTAACGTACCGCTTAGCAATAGTACGTTAGCAGCAGATCCTGTAAGCAGTCCTGTAAGTTGTGAGTTGGGGCCTCCATTGATGGCATCAGTAAGCCATGGGCGCTCATTCTTGGTTGTCCTTTCTTGGCGTACTTTTGGTAGGTACTGGACACTGCAGGCTGGGGACACCCCTGAAGACCTGTCTGATGTTTTGGAGATGTTCTGACCCAGTTGTCTAGCCATTACAGTTTGGTGATTCTTACGCTTACCCATTTTACCCCCTTTTTAATACATCACCTTCAAAAACTGACCGTACACTTGCTGCCTGATATGTAGATCCCACCTCGGGGCAAATGTCATTGTTTTATATCGTTGCGTATGTTTCTTAGTAGCTAGCAATGTGCCCTCTAGTGGCCAAAGCGTACTGAAAAAGATCAGACAGATCTACAACAGAGTTAGCATTGGCAAGATGCTAGCTAGCAAGAGGCCTAGTCCTGGACTACCCAGTGATCTGACTGGAGATTCTCTACTTCTGTCCATTATTAGGCTTAATCCATGTCCACATCCATATCCAGGCTAGGTAGCTGGTTAGCATTACAGAGACACTGTCCATTACTGTATGTGATCGGAAGAAAATTATGCTACAATAAAAACGACAGTAATCTAGCTGCCATATAGCCACTAACAGTTCTACATGGTCCCCCAAGGCTTTCATTCCTGGTATGTCATCAGTTATTAAAATTGACTATTGCCGAGGCAGTTTCTCTTACTGATTGGCTGAGTGAGTGAGTGACTGACGGACCTTGGTGAAAGTTGGGTTTCCTTGCTTGAAATATTACTTTAAAGGTAAGTGGTGTGAAGACATACTGTGGCATTAATGTGTGTGTTAAAGTCCGTAGCGATAACATGGCTACTCAGCATCGCTACCGTGGCATTAGCCTTGTCCGGCATTGCTACCACTGCTTTAGCATTGCTACCGTGGTGTTATCATGGCTGTTGCACCGTTATCAGTGCTACCGGAGCAGCTACCGGCCTCACCCAGCATCACTACAGCGGTGCAGGCAGGTGCAGTCTGACTTGTCCCTTTTTGCAATATTTAAGCATTTCTTGGAAACCTAGAAACCCCTTAAATGGTGCCTAGGGTACAACGTTCCTGCCAAAAGGGGCTACAGACTGCACCTGTAACCTATAGTGGGCCTATAAGGAAGGCAGAGGTCATACAGTAGCCACAGACTCTTAAGTACAAAATTGGTGTTTCTCATAGAGTGGCCAGTGATGGCCTGTTGTTTGTTAAGAACCATCAGTATTCGGGCTGGAAGGCTTTAATAGAACCTTTTTAGAAGGGCAAAATTCAGCCTGACGATCGATTTACTACCGAATCTGTGGCCAAACTTCCCATTTCTCTTTCCCCTCTTGACGAACAGGACATGTTTGCTTTGTTATGTTTTTTTTCCCCGTTTTCTGCGTTCAATCACCTCCAACATCCTTCCGCAGAACCGAACGCTCGACTGTGATTGACGCCACTTATTTCCGAGGAGATTTTTCAGAGCATCTGATTTATTTGCAGCCATAGAGGGCTGTCTTCTGTGACCCGTCAGCAGCCCTCCCCACAGTAAAGTGAATGGCAGCCCGTTTGCGTAGCTGCCGATCAAGGGAATGCGGCCTTTGTTCCACAAAGTAAATTTGGCCTTTAATGTTGGGTCTTTTTTTTTTTTTTTTTTTTTTTAATCTGTTGGCTTCAAAGCTCCATCCACACACACACACACACATACACACACCATGTGCAACTTGCAGTCCTTCCTTTCAGGTCCCAATCAAATATCTAATTTGGTTTGTTTCTGAACAGGTGCCAACATGATCCTGGTAAACAGGGGTTTGGCCCAATTAGATCACTGCATTTGGGGAGATTGGAGCCATTCTTCTGTGCTCCCCCAGGATGTATCACTCCTGTGTTTTGAGGTTCTCTTCGTTCTGATTGATTAAGGAAAGTCACTGAAATAATTAGCATGCCACCATGTACTTTTTATTCACTGGACACTTTAAGAACTGCAGGGTTAGTTTTTCTACCTGAAGACTGGATCGAGCCTGTTGGGTCATTTCCACAGTTCTGGGTTGTTTTTGGGACCGTTTCCTTCAACACACTTGCTTAGTCAGTTACTCTGGAAGTCATAGTAACAACCCAGCCAATGGATCAACTTGCAAAACTTTGTTAGAACAGAGTCGGGTCAGTGCATCTCCAAAACATCAGGCAGGTCTTGAGGGGTATTCCCCACATGGACTGGTCAGTACCGACCACAAGTGCTCCAAGGAAGAACAACCGGTGAACCTGCAGCAGAGGTTCAAACGATGGAGGCCCCATCTCAAAATTTTCAGGACCTAAAGGATCTGCTGCTAACCTCTTGGTGCCAGATACCACAGGACGTCTTTAGAAGTCTTGTAAAATCTATGGCTCAATGGGTTTGAGGTGTTGTGGTGGCACCAGCGGGACCTACAGCATGATGAAGTAAACTCTGAGGGAAACCGAGATTCAAAAGCATCAACTGCAACTTCTCAAGGAAGAACAACCGGTGAACCTGCAACAAAGGTTCAAACAATGGAGGCCCCACCTCACAATTTTCAGGACCTAAAGGATCTGCTGCTAACCTCTTGGTGCCAGATACCGCAGGACATCTTTAGAAGTCTTGTAAAATCTATGCCTCAGTGGGTTTGAGGTGTTTTGGTGACCTGAGAGGGATGTACAGCATGATGAAGTAAACTCTGAGGGAAACCGAGATTCAAAAGCATCGACCATAACTGCAACTTCTCAAGGAAGAACAACTGGTGAACCTGCAACAGAGGTTCAAACAATGGAGGCCCCACCTCACAACTTTCAGGACCTAAAGGATCTAGATGCCAGATACCACATAACATCTTTAGAAATCTTGAAAAATCCATCGCTCAATGGGTTTGAGGTGTTTTGGTGGCACCAGAGGGACCTACACAGTTTTAGGCCAGTGGTCTATGTAGCTCATGTAGCTTATATAGGTTGCTACCTAGAAGTTATCTGAATTAATGGAGACAAACATGTCACTAATGTTACAGGCAGGTCAAGGTCCAGAAGCATTGCAGAAAATAAACCATTTACTGCGGCACATCAGGGTCTCCTTCAGCAAAGTGGAAGAGCCAGCATGCTAAAAAAACAAAGTTGTTTTTTTTCCGCCTGGGACGAACCAGAAAACAGGGTTAAGGTGACCCAGTCGTAGCGACAATTGCCAGTAGACGAAGGGGGTTGGAGACATGGTCAAAATGACCAAATAGCTTCAACCCAGCATTTGAGTAGGAAATAAAAACAGCCTATTGTGAAGTGTGTTTCTTGAACTTCTTGGGAAGTATGACACAGATTTCCTCTGAATAAACTCTCGTTCTAAAGTTGGGAACACTTCATGCACATCTGAGCTGATGTTTGAGAGAAACCATTTAACACAGTTGGATTTCCGTCCCCAGTCAAGCTGCTTGTGCCCTGAGGTGCAATTTCCCCAATCAGTTTGATGACCTCGGCAAGACTTAGACGAAAGTACTGCTATTTTAAGGTTCGCTCTCTGAGCAGTTCTAAGTTTTGGATCGTTGTGGATGTTTGTGTGGATGTCAGCTGTTTGGCGAGACAGTATCTGCACTGTGGAGCGTTGATTAATCAGTGACCTTTAGGGTCTCTGTGGGAAGAATGGCTACAGAATGACCTTTCATTGTGGCCAAGTCCACTGGTCCACTGTCGGGAATCTGGACCCTCCAGGGCTCAGGGTGACCCATTCCCAGGCCATAGCATGCCCCAGACATGCTGGCTTGGAAACAAAAATTGGCCTCAAGAATCGCCCCCCTGACCCTGATCACAGAGAGCCGTGAAGAGTTGTGTTGTCCGATTCAGTTCCATTTTATTTGTTCTGGACTTTCTATAACAGATGTTGTCCAAAAGCCTATTTCCAGAAATGTGGCTACAGCCCACTAAAATGCATAGAGCAAATTCCCTCAGAGCATGAGGAAGAATCACAGAAAGGAACCAAGACTGAAAAGAAGAAACTTCCTTAAAGCACAAGGAATGACTTCTGTCCTGTGCCCCAAAAACTAAATCCTTTAGAGCCTGAAGAAGAACCACTAAGACTCAAATGTAAGCCACTAAGAGATGACCCAAGACTCAATGAAGAGTTGGGTTTCTCTCGTTTATTGTCTTATCAGAGCCTATCTAAGATCCCCTTCAAAAGAAGAACCTCCCTAAGAGCATTAGGAAGAACCACTAAGAGGAACCCAGACTCAAAAGAAGAACCTCCCTAAGAGCATTAGGAAGAAGCACTGAGACGAACCAAGACTCAAAAGAAGAACCTCCCTAAGAGCATTAGGAAGAAGCACTGAGATGAACCAAGACTCAAAAGAAGAACCTCCCTAAGAGCATTAGGAAGAACCACTAAAAGAAACCCCTGACTCAGAAGCAGATACTCTTTAAGAACATAAGAATTAAACACCAATAGAGGAACCAAGGCTCAAATGAGAACCTCTTTAAGAGCATGGGGAAGAACCATTGACAGGACTCAAGACATAAAGAACATGAAGAAGAACCACTAAGAGAAACCAAGACTCAAAAGAAGAACCTCCATAAGAGCATTAGGAAGAACCACTGAGAGGAACCCAGATGCAAAATAAGAACCTTCCTAAGAGCATTAGGAAGAACCACTAAAAGAAACTCAGAAGCAGATACTCTCTAAGACCATAAGAATTAAGTACTAAGAGAGCAACCAAGACTCAAAGGAGACCCCCCCCCCCCCAAGACCACTAAAAGAGCAACCAAAGGAGAGCTTCTCAAAGAACATGAGCAACCACAAAAAGAAACCAAGACAAAAAACTAAATCCTAAGACTCAGAAGAAACACTGAGAGGAACCAAGACTCAAAGGACAACGGAGAGACTCCATAATAGACTTAGGAAGAACCACTGAGAGGAAGCTGGACTCAGAAGACGATACTCCCTAAGACCATTTAGAGGAACCAAAGATTCAAAGAGCTGAGAACCACTGAGAGGAACCAAGAGACAAGCAGAACTCATCCTCCTGTCTGCCGCAGCAGTCGAGTCGAGACACTCCTTCAGTTTGTGAGATTCTCAAAACTAGCACGTCATCTTTATCGGGTATGACACGGTAGGGATAAGACGAGCGTCTCATGTTCTGACATTTGCTTTAATTGTTTTTGCCTTGTCTCCATAGAGACCATCACGCTGGCATCCGCTGGCTGCATACAGGCGCTCGAAGATTAGACGGCTCGGATTTAAAGACGCCTCGAAACGGCAAGACCCTCTGCAGTCAGTTAGGAGTTCAGACAGGTATTAGTGGGGATGTGGAAATGTTTAAAAAATTCACAAGCCAAACAGACCATCGCCGCGGCATCATTTCCCTCTGGATGTTCTTCTTCGCGTGTCTACAAATTTATTCCAGCACATTTCTATCAGTCAGCTGTCAGATTGGTGTAAATGACATCCTGCACACGCTGAGGAAAGGATGTCGGCAACATCTGTAATTGTCACTGAACAAACCGCCCTGCAGTGTCTCTCTTATTTTTCTCGGGTCCACATGCTGCATGGTTCTGGGGCCGGATTCTCGAAAGCTTTCCAGGGAACAAAATAACGTACGAAGACTCCTGATGGTTTCGACATTCTACGCGACTTGTAGAGTCGTCAGGCCGCTCGCAAGAAGCGTGTGGTTGAGTGTATGCCAGTGTCAGTGTCAGTGACAGGGAGTCAATTCATCAGCTTTCCTCTCTCCTTACGTTCTCATTGGCCGACAGATCCAGAAATCACACGTAGCAATCTAGAGCTGATTTTAAGCCCTGAGCGAACACCGATTTCCCCTCTGAGCTGATGTTTTTCTCGGCGACTTCCAAAACCTGACGGCAAGCGGAAAATCAGGGCTAAAATTGTGTGGTGTGAACTCAGCATAAGAGGAACACTGAGAAGATCATGGGGATGTTCTCAAATATCCTCAAATACCAGTTTTTAAGAATAAAAATGTTCTTAAGAAAGTCGGAAGTCCTAATTACTCGTCGTTGTTTTCTTGCTCAGGCTGTCGCCGATTGTACCGCTCTTTTAAGAGCTTGTGGAACAAACACTAAGGGAACTCCCTAAGACCACTACAAGAGGAACCAAGGCTCAAAAGGTAGCCTCCCTAAGAGCATAAGGAACAACTGCTGAGGGGAACCTGGACTCCGAAGAAGAAACTCCTTAAGGGTAAGAGTGAAAACCACTAACAGGAAGCAAGATTCACAAAGAAACACTCTGTAGAAGCACAAGGAAGAACCACTGCAAAGAACCAAGCCCTTAAGGGACATTTGTTCGCCCCTCTTTGCTGAGAAGTTCGTACGAATATTCTCAAATATGAATTCTCAAATACTTTCCTAATAACTCGTCATTTGTTTCTTGCTTAGGCCTATTGTAACAGTCTTTTAAGCTGCATTTCTACAATGCCTCCCTCTGCTTGGACATCAGTCAAATCCCGTCCTTTGCCCATGGCCATCGCTTTGAACTCCACACTACAACTGACTGGTGTGCTCGCTTATTTATACATGCAGCAAACCCTGCGACGTGGCATTTGTGAAGACGTCCTGGGCCAAGTTCATTCCAAACCAGGGCTGGTCGTAATATTGAATGGGCTTCTCGCACATTGAGGGCCTCCCAACAGCATAGCAGTGGTGCCCCACGGGCCATCGATGCCAGAGGGGAATGACAATGACTCCAGCAAGTGGTACAGAGCAATCGGCACTGCACTGTGGAGCAGCTTCTCCTAATACAGCCCATGCCGTGACGTCTCGCTAGTGTCACCTGAGACATGTGAGTGGTCATTTCCATATATGTATGTATATATGACCACCGGGTTTATAGAGTCCTGGAGTCGCTTGGAGACCACTGTCCGACGTCCAGGTACGTCTGCTCTAATGTGGTCCTTTAAGTAACGCTGAAATAAGAGCTCAAACCTCACAGAGCTGGTTCGGGGTACATGTCCCCCTCCCTCATTTACTGCGGGTGGACCCATGCGGCCTAATCTCTGTCTCGGAGCGAGACACAGCGCATTATGCCCTGCTTGGGAACACACACACACACACACACACACTCAGCCCCGCACGCAAAATCCACTTGTTATCTTAGGCAGGCAGTGCTGCTCCCGATTTGAATGGCTGTCTGCGGCCGACTCATGACGTGTGAAATAAATGTGGTGTTAGCACTCCGAGCCTCGTGTGTGAACCAGCAGCTCAGCGCTCAGCGCCGATAAGACCGAATGCAGGGACGCTTTTTTTTTTTTTCTTCGCATTTGCCTGTTTATCTGGGAGGCGTAAAGACGGGCCTCTCTTAAACTGCTGTTTTAATCACATGCAGCCATCCTGTACACTCCATAATACAAATCTGATTAAAGTCTAATAACGCTCCTGCGGCGAGCGGCGAATTAACGAGGCCTCGCCATCCGAAAGTCGCAGCCATTCCCAGTGAAGTTGAAATGAACGTGCGCTAAGCAAAACATACGCATGTCTGATGAGCAACAGGCGGTGATGGGCATGAAACGTACAGCGTTGACGATGGAGCTTCAGGGGAAATGCTGTCTATGGCAAAACACTCTTTACACCTTGTGCTAACTCTGGGCAACCATGGGCTCCTCTAAGAAACTGTCTCGAGATCTGAAAACGATAAGATTAGCCTAGAATTAGGGCCCCATGATAAGATCTTACCCTGTGCTCCACAAATCTAACCAACTAATTCTACCAAAATACTCAATTGGTGAGCTTTTCAGAGCCCCTGTTTGTCACAGCCCTTAGAATCGCCCTTAAAACGTCCCAGCCTTCATCCCAGAGTCTTCAGCTTCTGCTTTCTACAGCGAATGGCAGGTCAGGGGAACTGTGGTGGTCAACATGTGATCTGGAAGACCAAGAAAACTCTTGGACATGACTGTTGATATGCCGGTAGGACAGGCAAATCCAAACCCTGAATGACTGCCAGGTAGGGTGGCGCTCCGTTCTACTGTGCAGCATTGCTTTCCCGGACGAGTCATTAGAAGGAAACCTAACCTGCAACCTCTACAGAACATCTAGACGTGACCATGGTCATGATGGTCGGCCACTCTCAATCTAGCATTGCCAGACATTGAGCCTCATTCACCAGTATGGTACACAGTTCTGCTCTACCTACAGTTCTACCTACATTGTCCTTCCACTCACTGGCCACTTTATTAGAAACACCTACCCTGTGCTTCCACTCACTGGCCACTTTATTAGAAGCAGCTGCATTTACATCTACTTCCTGGCCACTTTATTAGAAACACTTACATTGTACGTCCACTCACTGGCCACTTTATCAGAAACAGGTGCATTTACTTCCATTAACTGGCCACTTTATCATGAATGCTTGCCTTGTGCTTCCACTCACTCGCCACTTTATTAGAAACACCTACAATCTCCTCCCACTCCCTGGCCACTTTATTAGAAATACCTCCCATGTACATGTATAGCTTGTATTTTACCTGCAGTATATTTGTTTGGCAGCAAATGCTAGACAGTACTAGCATGTAGCTAATTTGCAATTCTCTCCAGGAGGGCTGCAGATGGGTTCAACCAGCTATGGGACCTGAAAAGAAATGAAAAATCCCCCCCAATCATCCAACACCTTCAACTGAGTGCTGAGGGTTCATGAACAGCACTGATGATTAGCTGAAGAATTGTATCTCCTTCCTGCACTTTACTCTAGTCTTTTTTTTCTCCTCGGCGAGGAAATGGATCTAATGCATGTTCCTCTACAGTGCACGACATGGAATTACCATCACCTGTGACATCTCATGAAGATGTCACCGCAGACGTACAGCAGCTCTCCACCTAAGACGGATTAGCTTTTGCTCCCAGTTCATATTCTCAAAGGCCGTGCATTAAGATGTGACAGGTTTCGAAGGTTTTCTACGCACTTCCCTTAATGTGCCGCTCCCGTGACCTCCGCACTGTGGCAGTGGAATGAGTATGCATGTCTTGATTAAAGTCTACTGAAAGCCCCAGGATTCATTGCCCTCGAGCAGATGGCGAGAATGGAAGTGTCGCACTAGCTGTAGACGTGCCAAATGTCATTTTAAGAAGCATGATTAGAGCAAGCATGTGGGCTGGAATTCGTTAAGCGCAGAGGAGACGGGGAGACGGGAGACGTAAAGAAAGTCCCGGGAGCTGAGCAGTGAAGTTCTCCAGGGACATTAATGTGGAAGTGAAGGTGTGTCTGCAGTGATAACCAGCAGCCTGTGTCTGGAAAGCACAGTGACTACACTCCAGCTGCATACGCTGGCCACTTTATTAGAAACACCTGCCTCTACTTCCACTCACTGGCCACTTTATTAGAAACACCTACCTTGTAATTTTACTCACTGGCCACTTTATTGGAAACCCCTGCCTTTACTTCCACTCACTGGCCGCTTTATTAGAAACACTTGCCTTCCACTTTCACTCATTGGCCACTTTATTAGAAACACTTACCTTGTAGTTTCACTGACTGGCCACTTTATTAGAAACACCTACCTCCCACTTTCACTCATTGCCACTTTATTAAAAACACCTACCATGTGCTTCCACTCACTGACCACTTTATTAGAAACACCTGCCTTCCACTTTCACTCACTGACCACTTCATTAGAAACATCTGCCTTCCACTTTCACTCACTGACCACTTCATTAGAAACACCTGCCTTCCACATTCACTCACTGACCACTTCATTAGAAACACCTGCCTTCCACATTCACTCACTGGCCACTTTATTAGAACCCCCCCTACCTTGTACGTCCACTCACTGACCGCTTTATTAGAAACACCTACCTTGTACTTTCACTCACTGGCCACTTTATTAGAAACACCTACCTTGTACTTTTATTCACCGGCCACTTTATTAGAAACATCTACCTTGTACTTTCACTCACCGGCCACTTTATTAGAAACACCTACCTTGTACTTTCACTCACTGGCCACTTTATTAGAAACACCTACCTTGTACTTTCACTCACTGGCCACTTCATTAGAAACGCCTACCTTGTTTTTTCGTCTCACTGGCCACTTTATTAGAAACACCTACCTTGTACTTTCACTCACTGGCCACTTTATTAGAAACCCCTACCTTGTACCTTCACTCATCGGCCACTTTATTAGAAACACCTACCTTGTACTTTCACTCACTGGCCACTTTATTAGAAACACCTACCTTGTACGTTCATTCACTGGCCACTTTATTAGAAACACCAACTGCACCCCGGCACACTGTAGGTACGAAGCCGAGCTTTCTAACGTGGAGGGTGGTGAGCATAGCGAGGATTTTCCGAGTGTCCAGAGGACATCCACTACTGTAGATCAAGGTGACAGTGCACTGCAGGGTTTCCCAGTGACCTCCGCTCTGTCAGCGTGTTGTTCTCCTTGCCCCACACTTGGCAAGATTTATGTTACTATTTCGCCTCTTGATTGCCGAGTTGACCTTCCGCGGCACAATTTAAAGCTGTGGAATGTCGCGCCTCCAGGACTGGCCGGGCACCAGCACAGCGCCCTAAGTGGCTGACCGCACTTTGATGACCTTAGCATCAGCGGTTCCCTCGCTGGTTGCCTCCACAGTCAGCGTTTTCCTTCCCCGGGGCGGGGGGGAAGGCAAAGTGCCTGCGAGGCTCAGGCTCGGCCTGTCACCTGCCGTTTGGAGAGATCTGCTGAGGTATCGGCTTATCGCTGAGCTGCCGCCTTTCATCAGAGGTGAAAGAGACCCAGATAAATGGGCCGATCCCTGGACCGAAACTTTTCGGAGTGCTTTCTCGAGATGTGGAAATGTAGGAACGGTGAAGGTTCTAGGACTGGAAGGACTGAAAGAGCACCTTTTTTTTTTTTTTTAGGAAATTGAGAGCACTGGCATCTCTGCATTCTAACAGAATTAGCCCTGAAAGTCAAAGTGCACCAGTCAGCTTTGCGACGCTGTGAGGGCTTGGAGACACTAAGCCGATTACCCTCGCACCATTCGGAATTTTGAAGGGAATTAGGAAATCCCATTGCTGGATCACACCTGACAATACATTCAACATATATGTTGGACATCATCGGACATCGGATTTTTAAAAACAACATTGTCTGCCTTAGGATGTATTTTCAGGAATTCCGTGACTACATCTAATTAGCTTGGCATGTCATGTCTGTGCTACCTCCAGGCCCTCAGAGGCCCTCCATATGCGCAATACACAGATCGTTCCAGTGGCGTTTGTCAAGAGATGGACTCTACATATTAGTCAGCAGATGAAAAGTAAGTTCTTAAAGAATCGCTGATGGCTAGATGACTGGGTCAGAACATCTCCAAAACTTTAGGCAGGTCTGGTATGCAGTGGTCAGTACCCACCAAAAGTGCTTCAAGGAAGGGCAACCGGTGAACCAGCGACAGGGAAGTCTCATTGAGGTGACCCATGGAGGTCCCACCACGACTTACAGGATTAGCTGCTAGACACCACAGGTCGCCTTCAAAGGTGTCGTTGAGTCCATGCCTTGATTGGTCAGAGCTGGAGTCGTTTTAGGCAGGTGGGTTTTTCATGTTATGGCTGACCTTTCTACGTTAAATGAGAACTGGAAAGTCGGTTCTCGGATTCAGAAAGTTATGTCCAGGGGTTCCACGTCGGCCCTGCATATGGATTCCGGCCTAGGAGGGGTTAACCATTGGTCCCATCTGAGTCGTACACCTCATATGGGGGTCTAGATGGGACCCATTTGAGATTAAGGGGAGCTGTAACCTTGGAGCAGAACTCAACAATACCCACCTGGAACCCACCTAGCCCACATGTTCCACCCATGTTGGCTGGGAGGTAGACCCTTTCAGATGTCTTGTACACTCTTCAGATTGAAGGTGCTAGAAATTGTTCTTGTGGAGGTCTGAAGAACCTTTGCTTGATGTTTTTGATGATTTTAAAGGTTCTTCGCATTCTCACAGTTCTTTATGGACCCAAAAGTAGGTCAGAACAACATCTCCAGTTTTCATTTTTTTACTTCATTTGAAAAATCAGTTCATTAAAAAATAAACAACAACAACAACAACAAAAATCCTTCTCCTGCAATGTTACCATTTTGGAGTTACAAGGTTTTTGACCCGGCCCCTCTTAAAAGTGTACGCGGTTTTACACTATTACACTACCACTATTTACCACCCTTATTTATTTTACCTCAGAATAAAACATCAAAATAAATATTATAAATAAATAAAACGAGCTGATTTACACATGAGACCGCCTACTTATACATGTTGAAGCCTAGCCTAGCATAGCGTAGCTTAGCACTGAAACAAATACAACCAAATACAAACAAGCAGAAAAGTTCTGAATCTGTTTCTGTTGGTGTTGGTGGGTTGGGGTTCTCTCAGTGTTCAGTCAGCATGCTGTGGTTAGCTGGCTGAAGAGATTGTTGCTAGTTGGCATAGCATTAGCTTTTAGCTGCACCCTGGTGCCAGATAACAGCATCGATCCTGGGTTTAGAGGTGTCCTTATGCTGGATATCAGCATCAGTGCTTGCTTCAGTCAGCTAGCATTAGCTTTTAGCTGCTCCTGAGGCATTCCTGCTTTGGATAACAGTATTGGTGCTTGCTTCAGTCAGCTAGCATTAGCTTTTAGCTGCTCCAGAGGTATCCTCGCACCGGATAACATTGTCGGTGCTTGCTTCAGTTGGCCTAGTGTTAGCTTTTAGCTGCTCCTGAGGCATTCCTGCTTTGGATAACAGTATTGGTGCTTGCTTCGGTCAGCTAGCATTAGCTTTTAGCTGCTCCTGAGGCATCCTTGCACCGGATAACAGTATCTGTGCTTGCTTCGGTCAGCTAGCATTAGCTTTTAGCTGCTCCAGAGGCATTTCTGCTTTGAATAACAGTATTGGTGCTTGCTTCGGTCAGCTAGCATTAGCTTTTAGCTGCTCCAGAGGTATCCTTGCACCGGATAACATTGTCGGTGCTTGCTTCAGTTGGCCTAGTGTTAGCTTTTAGCAGCTCCTGAGGCATCCTTGCACCGGATAACAGTATTGGTGCTTGCTTCGGTCAGCTAGCATTAGCTTTTAGCTGCTCCTGAGGCATCCTTGCACCGGATAACAGTATCTGTGCTTGCTTCGGTCAGCTAGCATTAGCTTTTAGCTGCTCCAGAGGCCTTCCTGCTTTGGATAACAGTATTGGTGCTTGCTTCGGTCAGCTAGCATTAGCTTTTAGCTGCTCCAGAGCCTGCCTTCCATATACTCTTAAAGGAACCCAGTCGTTTAGCCACAAGAAGGCTTTTGCTGGTGGCCTGGGTATATGACATCAGTGGCAGCTGTCTTCGACTCTGTATACAAATACCACAGTTATTCAGTATGCTACACACAAACACACGCAAATCTGTATACACAACCCCGTTCAGAAAGCAGACACAGCACCCTGTTGACTTTCAGCCGAGCTCTCGGTGAAATTGTCCCGTAATCAGCAGGAATGTTTGTGCCTGCTGAAGGGCCTTTTCCCACACAGCTCATTTGCGGGGGGAATTTGCAGTGCATACATATCCCCTGACCCGAAGGGGAATGATTCACCCGAGGCCCACGGGGCACTCGGTTCACCCCGTGACATGCACACACACGCTTACACACAGAATAACATACACACACATATCGCTTACCCTAATGCTCCCGCAGAAGATCGCTGGGCACTGATAAGGTCAGGCTGGGGAGCGGCTAACCTCTAGTGTAGTAAACAGATCAGATGTAATGGGCTGTGTGTGGCTGCGGGTTTTCAGGCATTCCGTTCACATGGGAAACTTTTTTCCACGTTAGCCCAACCGCTAATGGCTAGCTGAAACCTTTGTTTTTAATGATTGCTGATACACTGGTTACAGATAAAGAGCATCAGTGGTGTGTAGGTCCTCCTCTGGCTTTGAAGACCTCCTCACGTTCTGCACTGCTGTCCATACATCTCCTATTTCCCAGAACAGTCCCAATCTCAGTTCTCTAGCTAGAGGACAAGGTGCCTTGCATTGTTTCGTTGGATGATCAAGTGATTTTCTTTAAGGTTCTCCAGGAAACAAAACATCCACAGAAATTTGATTAGCTCTGCATCACCCAGGTTTAGCTGTTGGGCATGGATGACTTACTATAACAACAATAAGTAGCAGCAGTGGTAGTGGCAATGCACTAATAATAATAATAATAACAATAATAATAATAACAACCACCACCATCATTATTGTAATTATATCAAATAAACGTGAACATTATTATTACTGTTATTATTAATAATAATATGTAGTAGAAGCAGCAATAAAAAAGCAGTAGTAAGCAGTAGCTTACTGGTAGTAGTACTTTTAGTAGTAAAAGTAATAGTAGCACCAGTAGTAGTAGCATTAGTAGGCTTATTAGGAGTAGTAGTCATAGTAGTTGTAGCAGAAATAGTAATAGTAGCAGTAATAACAGTAGTAGTCATAGTTATAGTAGTAATAGCAGTAGTGGTAGTAATAACAGTAGTAGTAGTAGTAATAACAGTAGTAGTAGTATCAGCAGTAGTAGTAGCAGTAGTAGTAACAGTAGTAGTAGCAATAGTAGTGGTAGTAGCAATAGTAGTAGTAATAGTAGCAGTAGTAGTGGTAGTAATTGTAGTAGTGGTAGCAATAGTAGTAATAGTAGTAGTAGCAGTAGTAGTAGTAGTAATTGTAGTAGTTGCAGTAGTAGTAGTAGTAGTGGTAGTAGCAGTAGTAGTAGTAGTAATTGTAGTAGTTGCAGTAGTAGTAGTAGTAGTGGTAGTAGCAGTAGTAGTAGTAGTAGCAGTAGTGGTAGTAGTAATTGTAGTAGTAGCAGTAGTGGTAGTAGTGGTAGTAATAGTAGCAGTAGTAGTAGTGGTGGTAGTAATAGTAGTTGCAGTAATAGTGGTAGTAGCAGTAGTAGTAATAGTAGTAGTAGCAGTAGTAGCAGTAGAAGTAGTAGCAGTAGTAGTAATAGTAGCAGTAGTAGTAATAGTAGTAGCAGCAGTAGTAATAGTAGTAGTAGTAGCAGTAGTAATAGTAGCAGCAGTAGTAATAGTAGTAGTAATAGAAGTAGTAATAGTAGCAGTAGTAGTAATAGTAGTAGTAATAATAGCAGTAGTAATAGTAGTAATAGTAGTAGTAATAATAGCAGTAGTAATAGCAGTAGTAGTAATAGTAGTAGTAATAGTAGTAGCAGTAATAGTAGTAGTAATAATAGTAGTAGTAGTAGCAGTAGTAGTAATAGTAGTAGCAGTAGTAGTAATAATAGTAGTAGTAATAGTAGTAATAGTAGTAATAATAGTAGTAGTAATAGTAGTAATAGTAGTAATAATAGTAGTAGTAGTAGCAGTAGTAGTAATAGTAGTAGCAGTAGTAGTAATAATAGTAGTAGTAATAATAGCAGTAGTAGTAGTAGCAGTAGTAGTAATAATAGCAGTAGTAATAATAGTAGTAGTAATAATAGCAGTAGTAGTAGTAGCAGTAGTAGTAATAATAGCAGTAGTAATAATAGTAGTAGTAATAATAGCAGTAGTAGTAGTAGCAGTAGTAGTAATAATAGCAGTAGTAATAATAGCAGTAGTAGTAGTAGCAGTAGTAGTAATAATAGCAGTAGTCTTGTAGAAATAGTGATATTAATGATATTAAAAAGCCTTTTAGATATTACAATTCAGCAGCATACAAGTCAGCAAGTGAGCATATAAAAAATACTCATAGTATAAATATATAATTATACAAAAAACTATATATAATTATCACACATTTTAATTAATAAATAATAGTAATAATAAAAGAAGAGAAGAACATGACAGCAAACCTTTACGTCAGTTGCACGCTTCAGCTGTAGCTCGCAGTTCTGCACAAACCAGAAATCAGTGATTAAAACCCTGGCGTTTGCTAAAACTCCGCAAAGTGCTCTGTTTATAAAGTCCTCCTGGGTTCCTATCGATCGTGGTTAAAGGACGAAAGGGGATCTGTGGTGTGAGCTGTGTGTATTGATGTGGTGTGTTTATTTATTTCAGAAAGGTAATATGATTTTCAGTGCAGATAGAGGCTGTTGTGTTGGGGGTCTGCTTTGATGCCCAATGCTGAAACCCACTTATTTCTCAAGCTCAAGCGAACCTTCCAAAAGCATTCCAGGCTTGTTCTGGAGAGCGAGCCTCCGTCCAGCTTCTCTCTCTCTCTCATGTAGTCTGAGGCAGATTTTCAAGAGCCCAGAAAGTTTAGGAAGTTTACCCTGATGCGAGTGAGGGAATAACACACAGGCGTGCGTTGAGTTGAGTTGAGTCGTCAGGACAGCTCTCAGATCCATATGTGAACGTGACCAGAGCCCTGCAGTGGTCTGAATTTTGAGGTCTATCCACAGATTTGCGATGATGTTTAGGTTCGGAGGACTGCTTGCGGTAGTCCATTGTGGATGCTGAGGCATTACCATGCTGTAGAAGGCATCCTCTTTTAATTTTCAGCCTTTTTACAGATGCTGAAATTTCCCTGCCTGTGCCCCTGCCTGTGCCCCGGCACAAGCCACCCTCATGCTTAACAGTTGGAAAAGTGTTCTTTTCATGAAACTCTGCTCACTTGTTTCTCCAAACATTTTCTCATCATGACCAAAAACGTTTTTAGATTTTAGATTGATCAGTCCATGACCCTAGTTGTTATGAGATGCTTGTTTAGTTGTTTCTTTAAAAAAAAAACAATAAAAAATCTAGAAACCTAGAAAAAGTTTTTTTTAGTAGTCGTAGTAATAGCAGTAGCAGCAGCAGTAGTCATAGTAGCTGTAGCAGTAATAGTAGTTAAAGCAGTAGTAGACGTAGTAGTAATAGAAGCAATAGTAGCAGTAGAAGTAATAGTAGCAGTAGTAGTAGTGGTAGCAGTAATAGTAGTAGTAATAGTAGTAGTAGCAGTATTACTAGTAGTCGTAGTTGCAATAGAAGCAATAGTAGTAGCAATGGTAGTAGCTGTAATAGTAGTAGTAGTAGTAGCAGTAGTAGTAGTAGCAGTAGTGGCAGTAGTAGTAGTAGTATCAGTAATGGTAGTGGTATTAGTAGTAATAACTGTAGTAGTAGTAGCAGTAATGGCAGTAACAGTAATAGTATTAGCAGTAGTAGAAGTAGTAATAGTATTAGTAGTAGTAGTAGTAATAGTTTTAGTAGCAGTATTACTAATAGTCATAGTTGCAGTAGAAGCAATAGTAGTAGCAATGGTAGTAGCTGTAATAGTAGTAGTAGTAGTAGCAGTAGTGGCAGTAGTAGTAGTAACAGTAATGGTAGTAGTATTAGTAGTAATAGTAGTAGTAGCAGTATTAGTAGTAGTAGTAGTAGTAGTAATAGTATCAGTAATGGTAATAGCAGTAATAGCAGTAACAGTAATAGTATTAGCAGTAGTAGAAGTAGTAATAGTAGTAGTAGTAGCAGTAATGGTAGTAGTATTAGTATTAATAGTAGTAGTAGCAGTAGTAGTAGTATTAGTAGTAATAGTATCAGTAATGGTGGTAGTAGTAGTAGTAGCAGTAATGGTGGTGGTAGTAGTAGTAGTAGGAGTAGTAACCGTATTAGTAGTAGTAGCAGTAATGGTGGTGGTAGTAGGAGTAGTAACAGTATTAGTAGTAGTAGCAGTAATGGTAGTATTAGTATTAATAGTAGTAGTAGCAGTATTAGTAGTAGTAGTAGCAGTATTAGTAGTAGCAGCAGTAGTAGTATTAGTAGTAATAGTATCAGTAATGGTAGTAATAGTAGTAGCAGTAACAGTATTAGTAGTAGTAGAAGTAGTAACAGTAAAAGTATTAGCAGTAGTAGAAGTAGTAACAGTATTAGTAGTATTAGTAGTAATAGTAATAGTATCAGTAATGGTAGTAGTAGCAGTAACAGTAGTAGCAGTGGTAGAAGTAGTAACAGTAGTAACAGTAGTAACGTTTACTTACTCTAAACATGACCTAACCTAAACCTAAACTTAACCTACTACACCTAAATCTAATTCCAACCTAAACCTAACCTACACCTAAATGTAACTTTAACTTAACCTGAACTTAACTTAATCTAACCTAAACCCAATTCTAACTTCAACCTAACCTGAACTTAACCTAACCTACACCTCAATCTAAACTTAACCTGCTACACCTAAACCTAATTCTAACCTAAACCTAACCTAACCTACTACACCTAATTCTAACTTCAGCCTAACCTGAACTTAACCTAACCTAAACCTAATTTTAACTTCAACCTAATCTAAACTTAACTTAACCTACACCTAAATGTAACTTTAACCTAACCTGAACGTAACCTAACCTACACCTACACCTAAACCTAATTCTAACTTTAACCTAACCTGAACTTAACCTAACCTACACCTAAACCTAATTCTAACTTCAACCTAATCTAAACTTAACCTAACCTACACCTAAATGTAACTTTAACCTAACCTGAACTTAACCTAACCTGAACGTAACCTAACCTACACCTAAACCTAATTCTAACTTTAACCTAACCTGAACTTAACCTAACCTACACCTAAACCTAATTCTAACTTCAACTTAATCTAAACTTAACCTAACCTAACCTAATTCTAACTTCAACCTAATCTAAACTTAACCTAACCTACACCTAATTCTAACTCCAACCTAACCTGAACTTAACCTAACCTGAACGTAACCTAACCTACACCTAAACCTAATTCTAACTTTAACCTAACCTGAACTTAACCTAACCTACACCTAATTCTAACTCCAACCTAACCTGAACTTAACCTAATCTAAACTTAACCTAACCTACACCTAAATTGAACTTTAACCTAACCTGAACTTAACCTAACCTAACCTAATTTTAACTTCAACCTAATCTAAACTTAACCTAACCTACACCTAAATGTAACTTTAACCTAACCTGAACTTAACCTAACCTACACCTAAACCTAATTCTAACTTCAACTTAATCTAAACTTAACCTAACCTAACCTAATTCTAACTTCAACCTAATCTAAACTTAACCTAACCTAACCTAATTCTAACTTCAACCTAATCTAAACTTAACCTAACCTACACCTAATTCTAACTCCAACCTAACCTGAACTTAACCTAACCTGAACTTAACCTAACCTACACCTAAACCTAATTCTAACCTAATTGGAAGGCAGCTAATGTGTTGCCTCAAGTTAGCTAGCTAGCAAGCAAATAAGAACAGGCCAGAAACTTGATAGGTAATGCTAGCTATATAGATTAGAATACAATTCTGTATGTCTGCCTCTAAAGAAATAAATAAGCCCCCTATAACAGGCCTAGCAACACTTCTGTCTTGGTTAAAAGGGGGGAAAACTTCTAGAATCTGACGTTTCGCCAAACTATTCCTTTAACGTGTCTCTGGGAGACGCGCGGGAGGGATATCATAGCCTTGTCTAACCCTGCATGCTTCTGAGCCTCCTGTCATACTGCGGATGCCGACTAGGAGAGAACTAAAAGGACAACTGGAAACCCGCCCACGGTATCGATCGGGAGGCGGAATGACGAGCTCTGAGAACGCTGCTGTTATCAGGGCTGGATGTGCCATGCTCTGATGAGGGAGGGAAGGAAGACGGCTTTTATTTGCAAATTCCCTTCATCTCCCTTCCCTTTCATACTGTACCACACAACCCTGAGCGCAGCTAGATAGGGAAGGTCGGGGGTCTGTGGAATACCAGCTCAAGCAGACGCCGCTGGCCTTGCTCAAGGACGCTGGGATGGTTGGTAGACTAGAAAGGCATGCACTGTTTAGAAGGACGGGGTTTGCGTAACCTTGCCAGTCAAACGATATGGATGGGAGCAACCACACATACGTCACGTTACTTCTTCGGCCTGTCGTCTGACCGGCCACGCCCCCTTTTCCGGTGAAATGGACAGCAGCAGGAGGGATCTGAGGCTTTAGGCCATCTGCAGAGGGGTGGAAAATGGTCATCTGTGGGAGCCGGCCAGTCTGTGGCACTGGTCGGTAAGCTAATGATGCTAAAGTCAAAAGATATATTAAGGGACGTCCCAATCAAGGTTTCCAATATTCAAATTTAATCAGACGTTCTACACTGGTCTACTTACAGTCCGGTCTGACTGACCTACCTGACCATTCAGCTCCCAGTTCCTCAATGATCACTTAATATGTGTGTGCATTAGCATTAGCATTAACATTAGCCTCTTCCTCAGTTCTGAATGCACCGTTCAGAGCTGGTCCACACTGTCGAATTCGGACACAGCCCTGGTTAAATTAACAGGGACAGGAAGGTGCTTCCTGTTTGGTGCTGGAGGGAGTTCCCCTATTGGTTGTTGACAAAGTTCACGTCACAATTAGCATGAGCCAAGATTAAAGATGGTGATTTTATCGAGACGAGAAATGGACAGAGTTAAGACAGCTGTCCAGATCGAGATGGCGGGAACGCCCAGCTCCCAACTCCCAACTCACGGGATGTTATTCCAACATTGGATATTTTTAGTGGAAGGCTGCTGTGGTCTACAAATGGAGGATGTTCATCACCACTGCTGCCCACCCGACGTTTGCTCAAGACCACAAGCATAAGCCTGAAGCCTGTTGGAAGAATGTTCCGTGGACGGTTGATAAAACTCTCAACTATTTTCTTTATTGTCTGAAATAAAATCAAACACTGCATCCCATCTGTGAAGCGTGGGGGTGGCAGTATCATGGGGCTGCTTTGCTGCCTCAGGTTCAGGATGGCCTGCCATGATTGATGGACCTATAAATTCTGGATTGTTCCAGCAAATCCTACAGGAAAATGTCAGGGTATCTGTTCATGAACTGAGGCTTCCGCATAAGTGGGTCATGCAGGAAGACAACACCCCTAGGCGGACAAGTACGTCTACAAGGAAATGGTTAAAGCGGGAGAATTTTAAAAGAATGTAAAAAAAAAAAAGAGCCTAGTGTGGAGTTCATGCAAGGAAGATCACCAGCATCACTGAGGGGCCAAAATCCTCCCAAACCATTGTGCAGGCCTGGTCATCAGTTACCAGAGACATTTGCTAATGGCAGCCTAAGGGGGTCACACCAGGTACTGGTAGCAAAGGTTCACATCGTTTTTTCTGACTAAGGAATTTAATTATTATCTGGTTTTAGGGTTTATGATTGGATAAACGAATGAAAGGGGCTGGGTAAGATTCTGGAGAACGACTAATATTTAAACTCAAGACAAATACACCTGTTCCTTCAGTTCCCCCCTAACAACCCCCCAACCCCCCTTCAAAAGACAGTAAATCAAACACAGACCCCGTCCAACATCATTAAAATGGTCTTAGCATGCCAGCTACATGCCTCATCCAACATCACTACTGTGGTATCAGCACGTCGGCTACCAGCCTCATCCAACATCACTACTGTGGTGTTAGCACGCCAGCTAACGGCCTAGTCCAACATCTCTACCACAGTGTTAGCATATCAGTTACTGGCCTTGTCCAACATCTCAACTACAGTGTTAGAATGTTGCCTACCGGCCTTTTCCAACATCACTACCACAGTGTTAGCACATCTGCTACCGACCTTGTCCAACATCACTACTGTGATGTTAGCACCTCAGCTAACAGCCTTGTCCAACATCTCTACCACAGTGTTCGCACGTCAGCTAACAGCCTTGTCCAACATCTCTACCACAGTGTTAGCATGTCAGTTACCGGCCTCGTCCAACATCTCTACCACAGTGTTAGCACATCTGCTACCGACCTTGTCCAACATCACTACTGTGATGTTAGCACCTCAGCTAACAGCCTTGTCCAACATCTCTACCACAGTGTTCGCACGTCAGCTAACAGCCTTGTCCAACATCTCTACCACAGTGTTAGCATGTCAGTTACCGGCCTCGTCCAACATCTCTACCACAGTGTTAGCACGTCAGTTACCGGCCTTGTCCAACATCTCTACCACAGTGTTAGCACGTCAGTTACCGGCCTAGTCCAACATCAGTACCGCAATGTTAGCACATCAGCGAACAGCCTCGTCTGACCTGATTAATGACTGATTAACAAACTGAGGTTAACCCCAATCAATGAAAGCATGAATAAAGCATGACAAGACCAAGACCTCCATTCTTACAGCCCCCCCTCAAGCTAGAGATGCCGGATAAGGCCATTAGCTGGCGTGCTAACACTGTATTAGCAATGTTGGACGAGGTTGTTGGCTGGCACACTAACACCGGGGCTGCGATGTTAGACGATATCGGTCGTCCAACCAACCCGTGACTTAGCGTCACAGTAATTCAAATAATAGCACTGTGCTAGCAGACATCTTTCGTAGGTCTTCATGGCCATAAAAGCCATCGTAGCGTTGCCTACGCTGTGACATTTTGATGCCACCGCCGACCATTCTGCGCTGTGATGCCCTTGCAGTGCTTAGTGGGCTTTTTTTTGACCTGCTACCCATCCCACTACCCTATCATTATTATGAAGGATATGGCAGTGTTATTTACACCGGGCACATTTCCAGCCCATCACCACGTGCAGTTCATTCGGCATCATTCTTCTCCGGCTCCACTCTGCATGTAAATGTGGATCTTGATCACTTCTGGCCTACATGTAGTTTACATTGAAGGAGCTGTGCCGCGGCACCATTCGTCTTACCGAGCCTCTGCAATCAGAGATAACGGCTCTTTAGAAGCAGCACTGTTCATCACGAAACCCGGGATGTCCCTGGGAAAATATATTAGCGCTGAAAGTATCCCAGTAATGTCCATGTTCATACTAGGCCTTGAAATACCCCATCCTTTGCCTGATGGAGCATCCAATACCCCACTATCTGTATAACTGTAAAACAGCAACCCCACTCTTTTCAACTGGGTTGGTCAATTGGGCAGCAACAGGTGGGCTAGTTATTGTACACCTACAAAGTTCAGCTATTGGCTAAGTGTTTAAAATAAAATAGTAGGTCCAATTGGACTTATGGGCCTTAAGAACTGCTTCTTGTTGGCTGAGAAGAGACGTTTTCTGGTACTGACAGTCTGAGGACTACGTTTAGCCACAAAGCTAACAGGTATCTGTGCTGCTGAAAGGAGCTGTAATCTTAGGTAAGCTGATGTTGGGTCTCCCCAACATGTTTGTCGGCCTAACATCACTACTGCGGCATTAGTAGCATGTCGGCTGCCGGCATTGCCCAGCATTGTTACAGCAGCATTAGCATCACTATCACAGGGTTTGCAATGCTACTGGAGCATTAGCATCCCTACCATTGCTTCTGTGGTGTTAGCATCGCTGTCACGCCAAATTGCAGCCTCATTCAGCATCGTTACCCCAGCGATATATATATATATATATATACCCCTCTTGCCCACGCCTGGCATTAGGCAGCATGGCAGTATCTGTCCGTAGCTTAAAGTAGCTGATAGCACTCATATAAAGGGGTGTCCACAAATTTTTTTTGGACATATAGTGAGCATACCATCCTGTTGGCTCAAGCTTCGACCCTATCGGACCCCATCTGCTGTAGTTACTGCGGTCAGACGTTCCTGATTAGCTGGAGCTGGGGTGAAACGTGAAACCTGTCAAGTGGGTCAGCACTGGTCAGATGGTTGAGTAAGATTTCCCCAGTGTTGCCATCAAGATTCATCATCTGAGGAAGCATTTTCTGACCTCCACCCTTCTCAGATTGGTGGCCATCAAGTGGCCATCTAACTAGCAGGTGGAACTGGCTGTGAAAACTGGGGGAAATCCGGCCAGTCAGTGTAAACCTGGAGGTCGCAATTGACTTGTCCCTGTAATTGTTATCTAGGGCACTGCTGAATGGCGCCAGAACTGCCTTATGTCAGTAACATCTCACAAGGGCTTACACCCATGGGGGAGCATCACATCACTCACACTTCGTGGAGGGTCACTGGAACGGCATCATGCTGTGAAGTTAAGGAGCTGCCATTTGAGATGTATCCTGGGGTTTATGACCGGGCCGTGTCCCCTCCCTCCGGAGAACGAGGAGGGTCAAGCAGAGATGAATCACATGGCGGCTGTTCTCCAGGGCTGCCGCGGCATCGGTGACGGGGACAAAACCGGCAGTGTCTAATTAAGCCGAAGAAAGCGAGAGACATGGGGAGGAGGAGAAAGCGAGAGAGCTGGCCGGGTTCAACCAGAGGTTGACACTTTCATGGAGAAAGGGAATAAGGGAGAGAGGATGAAAGGGATTGCTGGCTACTTGTATTTCTCCAGTTGGAGGCCTGTCAGGACTGGCCTCTTTTCCACTGCAGGGCCAAATGGTTACCATGGCCGTACCGCCCAGTCTTTTTCCATTTGCTGTGTTGCTTAATCAGAACCTGGACGGACCTGGTAGATGATCCAAGGTAGCGCTGCAATAGCAATGTTGAGCAAGCCTGTAGCCAGGTTGTGTAAATGCCACAATAGCAATGTTGGACGAGCCTGGTAAATGGTCCAAGCTAGCACTGCAATAGAGATGTTAGACAAGCCTGTAGCTACATCATGCAAACATCACAGTAGCAATGTTGGATGAGCCCGGTAGATGGTCCAAGCTAGCACTGCAATAGCAATGTTCGACAAGCCTGTATCCATGTCATGTAAATGCTACAATAGCGATGCAGGATAAGCCTGGCAGATGGTCCGTGCTAATGCTGAGGTAGCGATGTTGGACGAGCCTGGTAGATGGTCCATGCTAACACTTAGGTAGCGATGTTGGACAAGCCTGGTAGATGGTCCATGCTAACACTTAGGTAGCGATGTTGGACAAGGCTGTATCCAGGTCATGCAGTTGTCACGGTATCCATGTTGGATGAGCCTGGCATATGGTCTGTGCTATCATAGACAAGGCTTGTAGCCAACTATGCTAAACTTTATTATGCTACAGCACACTAAAACGTCATCACGGTTGTGTGGCCCCAAGTACGGTTAGCTAACCGTGCTGAACCATGTCCATGTTGGTTACCACCGGAGCGGTTAGCCTTTGTGCTCAGAACCGCTCGGCCCTGCAGTGGAAAGAAGGCCAGTGTGTGTGTGTGTGTGTGTGTGTGTGTGGTGAAAGAGCAGAAGGACTAGGCCTGTGCTGAAATGCTTAGATGATTAAACGTTTGATTTCCTTTGAGTCATTAACCTGAAATCTGCTTAGCCAGGACTGAACTCATGCTCAGGGAGTCAACTGACCAATCAAAGCTCAGAAGTCTTGCCAAGGACAGTCTACCATGAACAGATCTGTAGAAAGAACCAATTGAGGAACAATTAAGATACCCTGCCAGTACCCAGCTGTTTTGGATACGTTTGAAGGGATCACTCCATGCGATGCAGTGGGTTGCGGAGGGATGGATAGACAGATAACCTATAGGTCCAAATGTTTGTGGACACCCCTTCTATAGACTGCATTCAGCTACTTTAAGATGCCCCCATTGCTGACACAGATGTGTTCCTGTAGAGAAGTACTGCCAACAGAATAGGACTCTCTAGAGAGGCTAAGCGTCAACCTATTGGCACCATGCTGCCTAACGCCAGGCGTGGGCTAGAGGGGTGTATATAGCCCCCCAGCATTGAGCTGTGGAGCAGTGGAAGAACTGTGTTCTCTGGAATGATGGAGTTGGAGCTCCATTCAGTACTTTTGGGACAAGTTGGGTAGGAATGAGGTCCTGACCTCACTTAACGCTCTTGTCACTGAATGCAATCAAATCCTCATAGCAATTCTGCTCCAAAATCTAGTAGAAAGCCCTGTTCCCTGGACAGTAGAGACAGTCACTCCAACAAAAGCAGGACAAGCTCTTTTTTTAATACCCCTGATTTCAGAAGAAACAGTTCAGTTGAGCAGGTGTCCCAATACTTTTGTCCTTATTGCATAGATATATAAAAAGATAGATAGATAGTAGTTGCAATGATTAGTTAAGCCACATATTGGTTGAAATACCTTAGTAATCATGGTACTGACCCCCTGCAGGTCAGTATGGGCAGGTACATTATGACATAAGCAGTGGGAGGAGCTAAACAGGCTACAGGTGGACCTTCGAGATACTGGTATTAGTTTTTTTTAATTGTCATTAACTACACTGAGGTTTTTTTTTAATCATACTGGACCAGTTGTGTCTGCTATTCCTATAGTCTTTGTTCTTGCTTATTAAGATCTTATCAGGACCCACAATCTTCCCCACCCCTTTCATTTGCTTGTTTGTTTGGTTTCGGAGTTTGAATTAATATTGATCTACATCCAATCGCCTGGCTCTACAGGGATTAACTGAGTCAATATCCCTTAATTACAGTCAGCATTCCAGCAGTCTGCCTTGCTGCAAATTTGACACAGCCAATAAAAAAATGGATTCCAGTCATGTTTCGGCATTAACAGACCAACCAGAGGAATGGACGCTAAACGCTAGCAAGACCTCTCCCTCTGCTGCTCAATTCACATACATGAAACACATTAAGCCACCAATGCCAGAAGGCCGACATATGACTTTTGGATGACTAATGACTTTCATTAGCTAATGAATCATTAGTGGGGGTTGCCTGGCTTGCAGGCCTAGGCCCACCCACCCAAAATGACTGCTTAGGTTTACTTTACTAATATTAATCAATCAAATTCCCATTTAACCCACCCCTGTGTAGCTCCCCCTAGCCCTAGAAATGCTGCCGACCCATGTAAAGCCCGTCACCGCCTCATTCTGAGGACAGCGCTAGGTTCCCAGCTCCACCACACCAGCCAACAGAGGCCTGAGGGGAGAAAGTGCCATCTACCCACTCGGAGACAGCACTGCCAGTTGTGCTCACTCAGATCCCGGCTGCGGATGGCAAAGCAACTATCCTCCCTGCGTGCATTTGAGTGGTCCAGTGGAATAAGGTGCTGTCACTATGACCTCAGGATCGCTGGTTCAAATCTCGGCCATGCTGCAAGCCATCGGCAACCGGGGTGCCGAGAGCGTGTGATTGGCCTTGCTCTCTCCAGTGTGGGTAGGTGGCACTTTCTCCCCACATCACTTCAGTGCTTCTGATGCCAGTGCCGGGTACACCGTGCTTTCCTTCGGCTTCTGGTGGCTCTGGGGGAGGCAGCGGTTCAGGAAAAAGAGGCGATGGCTGGCTGTGCATGTGTTGGAGGAGGCGTTTGTCGGTCTAGACCCTCCCAGTTTGGAGCATTGCATGTGATGGGGGAGATTGGCGATCCAATCTGGGGCATCTGGTGGCATTTCCACGACCCTTTCGTGTAATAACTTTCACTTTTTAATAATATGACCCAACAGATTTGGCCTAGTACAGCCATTTGGTTTATGCGCCACAAGTGGTCCCAGGCTCTGGTCCCAACTTCTCGCTAGTGTGCTTCACTCTCAGCCCTGTTTTGCACGAGCTAGTCCTTTAAGAGAATGGCAGAACTAAAGCAAACACAAACATGACCGCAGCTTAGGCCGGCCAAATTCTCCCCCTGGAGGACGCTGCCAGCTCCTCTGCATTCGTGGAAAATTAAAGGGAGTAATAGGGGTCTGTTTTGGCTATTGATATATGAGAGTGGTTTTGCAGAGAATAAACATGGAGATAAGCTGCTTCCAGCCATGCTATGGACCTCACATCGAGACAGTTTTCTGAAGTTTGCCCAAACACCCCCTCCCCCCTCCCCCCCAAAACCACAACATTACATAATGAGATCCATGTTTGTCCAACGAGATTTATCCTCGCTCTGTTTGGGCTT
This sequence comes from Salminus brasiliensis, assembly GCF_030463535.1. Taxonomy (NCBI): domain Eukaryota; kingdom Metazoa; phylum Chordata; class Actinopteri; order Characiformes; family Bryconidae; genus Salminus; species Salminus brasiliensis. Next base: position 37,703,452 of record NC_132886.1, on the reverse strand, counting down.
CGTCTCCTGCCAAAGTTCAGATTTACACATGCTGTTGCCATTTATGGTGAAGATTAAAACTACCTTCAGATGGGGACGAGGCCCAGCCAGGCTTCCCTACGTCCAAATGCTTCTGCTTTTCCATGGTTTTTCTACTTCTTCAAGATGTCATGTCATGGTGATGTTACAATGCCTGTAACACTATCCATATTATCCAGGGTAATGTGGCTGTCATGAGCATTCTTCACAATGACTCAACTCAATGGCTGTTGTTTTTACAGTCAGTCACATGATTTGCCTTTGAAAGACCCAACGGAGCTTAGCCACGGCTAGCCTGTCAAGACAAGACCAGGGGCCTGGAGGTGGGGAACTGAGTCACTTTGGATTTGACAAAGTGGAAAATACAGGATGCTTGACTTGGCCATTTCCCTAATGTCCACTCAAGACTGGATATGTGACCCAATGAGTCTGTCTATGACAGCGTTTGGATTTCACTTGCAACATGTGTGTAAACACCCCCAAGACACATGTGATCGGATTGCGATCGGATCAGTCAAACCACAATCGGAGGCGGATCTCGTCCACAGGTAACACGGCCTAAACAGAATGAGTTTTCTGTGATTGGACTCCGTCAGACATGAAGAAATACGGTTGTCGCACAGTTGGGTGGGTAGATGGCGCTCTCTCCCCACATCACTCTTGAAACGATACTGGCCTGATATTCGATATAAGCGATATTCGTCCCGATATTCGACCCATCAATGTCCTCTAAAGGAGGTGTTGGCTAGCTTCACATGTATTGGAGAAGCCATGTGTTGGGTCCTTGCCCTCCTAGTGTTGGGAGCATTGCTAGTGCTAATGGGAGCTACAAACAGGTGGGTTAATTGGCAGTACCAACCTGGGAGAATCAAATGTATATATATATAATTTGAAATAAGAATAGGGGTTGCAGTTGTTTGCTTGGTGTAGAAAACATGTTGGCCTGACCGGCTGAAATTTGACATCCATTAGAAATCTGCACTGGATGTATAAAATACAGGGCCTCCCTCTCATCGCCAGCTTTTCGCAAACATCTGAGAAAAGCATTCCTACCACCCACCAACACGGATGGAACAGAAGGGTTTGGATAAGAGAAGCACGTATCAAAGCTGCAAGACATTCCCCACGAACGGAAATAGCCCATTGCAGCCTGAGCCAAGGCCCGGCGCTCGGCTGTTTCTGCTTGTATGAGGCTTTCTATTATATAATATATTGAAATTTGAAGTTTTGAATTGTACTGCATATACATTACCTCTGCAGGTGTTCTTCATAGATCTGAAGAAATGGTGTGGAGGAATAATATGGTGAGGCCCATGGGTTAGACTTCCCAGGCATAACTTGGTAAATCCTGAACATGAACTGAACAAGTACAGGAGGTTGTTTAGGTTGAACATACGTTCCATAGTATGTTGTATAGACGGTTGATTTACACCCCTCATGGAGTTAGACAGTGACATGCTATATATGGAAACACATATGAAATATGTGAGGTGTTCCTTTGTCTAGAAAGAGAGCAGAGGGGCACAGAGAATTGGCGGGCTTCCTCCACACTGTACTTTTGATCAATGGCAGGTTTCACGGCCTGTGAATGAAGGTTCTTTCAAAAATTGGTGGGGAAGGACCTGCATTGACTTCTAGGAGCAATTCTCACCTGGAGAAGAAACAATTTTCATTAAACAAACTGTGAAACCCACCAGCAGTCCCTGACGTCAATTTCACCTTTTGGCCACATTTCTAATGGGTGGGATTTCTGCCACTGCTGGTAGACCCGTATGACCGTATGCCTTCCACACACCTGCAGATTCAGCCACTTTCTTCACACTGTGTCTGCTTTGCGACACGTTTCACACATCCAACGAGACACTCAATGCACTGTACTGTACTATTCTCAAAGTCTGAGTTCTATCACACACCCCACAAGATATTTACCGCCCAATCATCCTCTTGCAGCGCCATCTACAGGAGCCTAAAGTTACCATACCCTTAGTGTTTTGTTTCAGGGAGTTTGTGCGGACTGTGCCAGGTAACCAACAAATTCCACCAGTTCTGCCAAGAAGAGTGGTCCAGTATCCCACCAGAATTCTACCAGAAGCTTGCCGATGGTATCCAAAAGCATCTGGTCAAGGTACAACTTTATTGTGTGGAAACCCAGGAATCTTTGCAAGCCCCGTATTGCCATGACATGACATGTCCATGACGAGTGTAGGTAACCCTCCAACCACAACTGTACATTTAGCTCTCCCATTACAGTTCCAACTCCCTGACCAGCCGAACTGCAGCCTCGTTACGGCGACTCGTGCAGCCCTTGCAGCGTGGTTCTGCATGGTTTGCTCCTGTCAAGGACATTGCGAGAAACCTGAAAAACACGCCCGCAGCCACCCACACTGCTGACTTTCGCAGCACTAATATGCCAGGAGACTGCAGCGGGATGATGCAAATCTGTTTTTCCCTTTTCCCTTTTTTTTTTTTTTTTTGCCCAGCTCAGCATAAAACACGCATGCCGAAACGAAGCTTGTGGAACAGGTGCAGTCGTGACAGCGTGTTCCTCTGTACCTTGCTATGCTGGATTTCTGGGGACTAAAAAAATGCATGTCTGTCATTTTTAGTTCATTTTTATTCATTAGAATCATCCTTGTATTTCAATTCTGCAAGTGTTGTAGTTTTAGCCTGGAAGCAAAAGAATTACAACCGCCCAAAATTGTCCAATCAGGATAGTTGTTTCTTCGGTATCTAGGTAGATACGATACAGTCAAGTCAAGTCTTTGGAACGAACAGAGGAATCAGCTCATCCGGTCTTGCTGCTCAATCCTCTTGGGCATGCTCGCCTGCCGGCTTGATCGTACTGGTTCACTAGCTGGGTCAGGTTGGTCGTGGTGGTCGAGCAACTTGGGTGCACTGGTCATCCTGGTCAACAAGTTGGGTCATACTGGTTGAATTGCTGGATCAGATTTGTCATATTGGTCAACAAGCTTGGTCATACTAGTTACCTCGCTTGGTCATACTAGTTCACTAGCTGGGTCAGGTTGGTCATGGTGGTCGAGTAACTTGGTCTTGCTGATCATCCTGGTCAACAAGCTTGTTGATACTGGTTAAATTGCTTCATCCTGGTCAACATGCTTGGCCATACTGGTTCATTAGTTTGGTCAGGTTGGTCATGGTGGTGGAGCAGCTTTGTCATACTGGTTCATTAGTTTGGTCAGGTTGGTCATGGTGGTGGACCAGCTTGGTCATACTGGTTCACTAGCTTGGTCAGGTTGCTCATCCTGGTTCAACAAGCCTGGTCATACTGGTAGACCAACTTGATCAAGCTGGTCATCCTGGTTAACAAGCTCGTTCAAACTTGTTGACGTGCGGGTATGCTGGTCAACCACCTTGATCATGTTGGTCATGCTGGCCGACCAGCATGAAGGTTACTAGGTCTAACCCATTTTAGGAGTACACTGTGAAGTGCCAATGATGTATTTGAGGTATTGGTGCTGTCTGATGAATTTGTAAAAATCCTACTTGGTCATACTGGGTCACTGGTTTGGTCAGCTTGGTCATACTGGCAACATACAACAAAATGCTTCCAGTTATCAACATTTCTGCTCCTTAAAGTATAAGATGCTGCCATAAAGTGGCGTGTCTGAGCGGTGGCAGTGCTGCACTAATGGAAGTTAAAAAAAAGAGCTTTCCACGCTGCCATGAGAAATTTCACCAGCTCCAAATACAAACGGACATAAATATCTACTCGGATACGGAGACGTTTCCCAGCAGTGCATATATGGAAGTGATTTATTTAATGCATATGTGAATATTAATGTCTGATGAAATAGTAATAACCGTATGATGACTGATGAGTGTGTGTGTGTGTGTGTGCAAAGAGAGAGCGAGAGAGGGAGCTTGTAATTAGTATGCTCTACAGACGTTAGCCGGGGATCTGATCTGCACTTTCATGGCACTGAATTGGAAAACAGACCAGGCTGAACTTTATCACCTTCCCCACTGGCCTTCTCTTCTCCAATCGCCACACATCAGCACTTTCTGCCCGTTTCGGACATTTTCTAATTATCCGCTTACAGTATTTCAATAAATAATTAAAATATGAGTCATCAATCAAAAGCGAAACATTGATAATGAGGACAGGGTGGGGGGGGATCCAATATTCGCTGAGCCCTGCAACCCCCCGTGTCATAAATAAGTTGCAGGTTGTAATATTCTCATAAATCACAGCGGTAAATGATAATGTGTCGCGCTGTAGGTAAGCGATGAAAATTATGTTAATGATATTTTTGCTCAAGCAGTGAGCGTGTGAGTGTGCAAGGCCTCAGTAAAAGATTTGTAGTACCAGGCATTTGAAGGATCAGGCTTTTGTAGAGCCAGGATTATTTAGGTCCATGCATATGTAGGACCAGGCTTTTGTAGAACCATGCATATGTAGGACCAGGCTTTTGTAGAACCATGCATATGTAGGACCAGGCTTTTGTAGAACCAGACTTTTGTAAGACCAGGCTTTTGTAGAACCAGACTTTTGTAGGACCATGCATATGTAGGACCAGGCTTTTGTAGGACCATGCATATGTAGGACCAGGCTTTTGAAGGACCATGCATATGTAGGACCAGGCTTTTGTAGAACCAGACTTTTGTAGGACCATGCATATGTAGGACCAGGCTTATGTAGAGCCAGTCTTTTGAAAGACCAGGCTTTGTTGAGGTCCAGGATTTTTTGAGGCTTTTGTAGGACCATGCATATGTAGGACCAGGCTTTTGTAGGACCATGCACATGTAGGACCAGGCTTTTGTAGAACCAGACTTTTGTAGGACCATGCACATGTAAGACCAGGCTTTTGTAGGACCAGGCCTTTGTAGGACCAGGCTTTTGAATGACCAGGCTTTTTAGGACCAGGCTTTTGACCAGGCTAGGACCATGCATATGTAGAATCATGTTTTTGTAAGTTTATGCTTTTGGAGAACCAGGCTTTTGCAGGACCGGGCCACTGGCACCTAGAAAACGCTGAGCAAAATGCCCAGTGGACCGGCATCTTTGCCGTTTGGGTGGCCCAACAGGGGACCAGAAAGTTTTGCTCTTGAGTTTCCCATTGGCCCCACACATGAATGCCCACCAAGGTCAGTGATGGGACAAGAATGCTTTAAGCATAGGCCCCATCTATTTTGTACACTGGCACATGGAGCCTAGATGGGACTCGTGTCCGAGATTAAGGTGGACTGTAATGATTGGACCCATTGGGGAAAGCCATACTGGCTGACTTGCTTGGTCCGGTTGCTCATCCTGGTCCACAAGCTTGTTCAAACTGGTTGAATTGCTGGGTCAGGTTGGTCATCCTGCGCCCCATCTGGGTTGCACACTGGCCCAAGGAGCCTAGATGGGACCTGTGTGAGATTAAGGTGGGCTGTAATGATTAGAGTTCACACTGGAACCCACCAGGAGCCTACCTAGCTCACTTTCCACCCATGTGAGCTCCATATGAGCATGTTGGCTGAGCAGTGGTCCGCTATCCGCGTGCTATCAGGGGGGTTAATGCACTAATTGCAGACCAGAACCAACCACCAACCGCAGGAACTGGTGGAACATGCAAACACATTAACGGCACATCATGTGACGTACGGCACACTTGTGTCATTTAGCCATATTCACACACACACACACTACCTACAGCATCTACTCCTTTCATCAACTAATTCATGTTTCTGTTGGCATCTCTCTCTCTCTCACTCTCTCTCTTTCTCTCTCTCTCTGGGGAAGAATGATTGGTTGCTATCTGTCATTGCCTCAGGGGGATTTTACAATGAGCGGGCATCCCGCTAGGTGCTATCCGACAGAAACGCCGTGATAAAGACGAGCGAAATTAAAGCCTCCGAGCCTCCGAAACACAAGTGCCCGTGGCCTCTGTCGAGCAGTTTGTGGAGAAAATGAGTTTCCCCTCGCCTGCCGGCTCTGTGAGGCTTAACACTCTCGCGTGGGAGAGAAACAGGCCGCTAAACACACAGCACCAGCCTCATTCAGAGCAGGGCTACACCTGCTTATTTAAGCTGCCACTGACTAAGGAGGCCTCGACGGCGTAATTGAAGGTTCTGGATCGCCACAAAAAGGCCTCACAATGGTGTCACTGCAGCCCTGTCACACACTTCCAGTCCTGATAAATGGAAACGCTGAATTGACGCCCATGCTGGGCTAATCAGAAGGATGCACTGAGGAGACACTGTCAGATTAACTTTAGCAAAACACTGAAATAAGCTAATTATCTGAATTATATCTGGAAATAAGCAAAGTGGGCTGCATTGTTTCTTGAAACCAGCCAAATGATGTTCTTTTTTAAACAGTTCAAAATATCTGCATTATTTTTTTAAATAAACATTATTATCTATATTATTTCTTGATATTAACAAAGTACTTTAACTATGTTCTTGATATTAATTAATTATCTGCATTATTTCTTGAAATAAACATAATTATCTGCATTAATCATTGAAAAAACAAAATACCTGTATTATTTTCTAAAATAAGCAAAATGATCTGCATTTATTCATGAATTAAAAAGATGACCTCCATTAATTAATAACTACTTATCTAATTATCTAAATTTTTTAATAAACCAAAATTATCTGCACTATTTGAATACATAATTGAATACATAATCTGCATTGTTTTTTAAAATCAAAAGATTACCTCCAATAGTCCTTAATTAATTAAGTCCTTAAAAATATTTGCATTTTTTCAAACAATCCAAAATTATCTGCATTATTTATTGAAATAAACACAATTGTGTTCTGTATTATTTCTAAAAAATAAGCCAAATGATTTGCATTATTTTTTTAAATAAGCAAACGTATTTGCATTTTTAATTAAAATAAACTTTTAAAAAATTATATCTGTATTATTTTGTAGAATAAGCCAAATGATCTGCATTTTTTTATGAAATAAAATAAATATTTTAACCATAACTAATGATCTAATTCATTAAATTCAAATAATTGCATTATTTTTTCAAATAAACAAAACTCCAGTATTTCTTAAATTAAAGTTAAACAAGTTTAATAAAAAAGCCTGATGTTTTACCTTAAATAAACTTTTCCAAAAATGGTCTATTTTGAAAGGCACCTTTTTGGCACCTTTATTTTCAGGTGATAAATATTAGATATTTAGAGCAGTATAGGCCAAGATATGCTCTTCTGCAGGGTATGAAGAAAAGTGATGGAGAGATGCTGCTGTATCCCGGCGGAACCACCTTTACACCTCCTGTACCACACTTCAAGGATTGCCTCAGAGTTTTCAAATCAAACCGCCTGCCTCTTGCCCCAACTCTTGCCTCACGCGCTGAAACTGCAAAGGCTGAAATCACCCAAGCCTTCACTGCTTGCTGGAGGGTGAAGTGCATCAGCGCTTTCATGAGTAAACGTGTGATTGATGGGGTTACAGACAGGCAATCAGAGGAGCCTGGAGTCATCTATAATCAGCATGGCTTTTTTTTCCCCCTTCTTCTTCTTCTCCTTCTTCGTCTTCTTCTTGCCGCTCCGCTCGGCAACGCGCCGCCGCCTCCCCCGCAGCACATTGACATGCCAAGCGGATTCTCCGGGGATGTGCGGAGAAGGTAGCCGGCGGAGGACAAGGCCTGACGAATGACTGAAGCTTACTTTAAAAAGGATCTCTCTTTCGTTGCCGCTCCCTGTCGCCGTCATTCCTCCATCCGCTTGATAGATCCCTGGCTTCATCTCCTTGATTTAGAGGGATAGGCCTACGCACCACATGACAAGGATGTATGGCGCAGGTACAGGTGGAAGGCCTCCTTACACGAGAAAACAGAAAGCGTCTGATTTAAGAGAGCGATGTTGTTGGTTTGAGAGTCTTGGAGGAAATGCTCCCCCGAATGCCGATTCAGGTCCACTTTCATGCAGGGCAGAACACTCAGACAGTTCTAGCAAACTCTTTTCACTGTCCGCAACTTTCTGCTCTTCGTTCTCCAGGAGAAGACCTCAGCTGACAGTGATGGGCGTGACAGATGACGGACTGAAAACGCATTACTGCTGTGGGACCCCTTGTTTGAAGGCCCTGCCTGAACAATGCCGTCGGCCAAAAGACTGTAGTACATTCTTAAAAAGGAGTTTACCCAGAGCCAATTAACCCACCCACCCCCTAGGATTCCTCCTTCACTTGCAATGTTCCCGACCAGAGGACTCGCTGGATCATGCTGCTAGTCATCGGCAGCCGTGGCCGCGAGAGACCACAGTTGACCTTGCTCTCTCCAGGGTAGATGGCTGATGCATCAGAGCCGGGTACACAGGGCTTTCCTCAGAGCGTGTTGGTTGCCTGGTGACATTGCATCAGCAGCAGTTCGGAAAAAGAGGCGGTGGCTGCCTGTGCATGTGTCTGGAGGAGGCGAGTGTCGGTCTTCACCCTCCCAGGTGGACAATTTACAGGACTTTAAGGATCTACTGCTGGTGCCAGATGGCACAGGACACCTTCTGAGGTCTTGTGAAGTCCAGGCCTCGAATGTTGAGATCTGATGGACCCACCAGTGAACCAATAACAGGGTTATTGGTGCCCAAGTCTCATTAATAAGATCTATGGAGGTCCCACCTCACAACTTACAGGACTTGGTGCCAGGTATACCACAGGACACCTTCAGAGGTCTTGCAGAGTTCATCTCTTTACTATTCAGATCTGTATGTTGTGGCAGGATGAGAAGAACCTACACACAATTCAACATGTTACCACTGCCTTTACTGAAGAACCCTTGAAGAAGTTACAGGACATAAAGGATCTGCTGGACAACCAGTGAACTGACAACAAGGTCATTGTTGCAAGCAATGGAGGCCCCACCTCACAACTTACAGAACTTAGGTCCTCGTACCAGATGCCACAGGAGACCAAGGGTACAGAACAGAGGTCTCGAATGTTCAGATCTGTTTGTACCTCCACAATATTGGGCAGGGAGTCCGAACAGTGTAGAAGCGCTGCCTTTACTGAAGAATCCTTGAAGAACCAACGAAACCAAAAGCAGGGCAAGCGGGAAAACAAGTGAGGAAGGAGGCTGGCCCCGCAAAGCATGATGTAATCCTTCCTTCCTCATGATCAAGTTGGAAATACGATTGGCAGAAGCTCTGGAGAGTTCTCTTTGGGGAAGCTTCTGTCTGGAAACTCGACATGCGAGAAACTTCCGTAGACGATTGGCATTACCTGCCAGGATAACGACACTGTTTCCAGAGCTACTGCGCTGTTTGCAGAAGCTCACCTTCGCGCTCTGTATCAAGGGAGCGAACCAATAAAACACAGCCGAAGTCCTAATCACTGGAAGAAACACAGACTCCGCTCGGAGAAAAACCAAAGTCTGAACTTCTCCCGCATTCTTTTTGAAGCCATTCAAATATAGCAGCGCGGCGTTTGATACGGCGCGGGAGCTCTTTGACATGCCGCGCAGTGAGTCTGAAAGTCGACCCGTTTCCTTTTTTCAGAAGAGAGCGAGCGATGCTGGAGCCTCACAACTCCCGGAGTCTGCTCTTGTTCTTGCTGATTTAATAAAAGTGGGGAAAGAAGGAAGGAAGGTGTCAGACACGGCGAGGCACGGATGAGTCATTCAATTAGTCTGAGAAGGGAGTTATTTCGGGGGAGTTGCTTTCGGCAAAAAACTTTGGGCTTCAGGGTGCATCGTAACAAGTCGTAGCTGTGATATAATCAACACCTCCGCAAATGCTTGCTAATTTCAGTGGCGAACCGAGGCTAGACGGGCTAGGCCTTCAGTTAAGGCCTCAAATATGAAAACTGTGAAAGAAACCCAGGAAAAAGAAAACACCTTATTGCTAATTTCTGCTAGCGTCTGCTAGTACGTTAGCTCTTAGCTAATGATTACAGAGTTAAACTAGATCATTAACAGCTACCAGTCGTTCTGGCACTGGCAGCACAATCACCTCCATGCTGGAAAGGTAACTCTTGGCTCTTGACTAAACTTCCATGCAAGTTCTTAACAGTGATATTGGGGTCCCAATGGGGTCCCGAGTGTTGTTACTGAGACTCATTTGGGCTTCCTAAATGGGCTCTATTGTTACAGCCCACCATGGGCTGTGCCTATTGTACAACCCAGATGGGGCCCATGTTTAACCCGTCCTGGTCCCATCACTGACCTATGTGGGTAACCATATGTGGGGCCAACATTTAACCCGTTGCTCTTCTTGCCAGCATATGAGCAACTCTTTTGGTTTCTGCCTGTCCCCTACAGAGTCGGGACGTACCTTCTTGTACCTCAGCTTGTAGCAGCTAATTGTGGATTCCATTGATTCCATTGGCCAATGATCCATTCCTCCCTCCACCTGTCAAATCTTGACAAAGCCACTGGCAGCAACACAACCCCAAAGAATGACGCATTTGTCCCCAAGATTCACAGTTGGCAAGGTTGCTCCTTCATCAACATTCCTGCACAGTTATTAACAGTGATACGGGGGTCCCAGCCAACGTGCTCATGTGGGACGGGGTGGGTTCCAGGTAGGCATCCATATGCGGAGCCAACAAGGAACCCACAGATGAAATTGACTGGTTCAGCTTGTGGTTTCTGCATCGATTGCCTTCATTTTCAGATCTTTTAGACAGTTGCTCGAAGAGATCCATGGGGGAAAGGTTCGAATGAGTCAGGGAATTTATGAAGCCTGGAACAAGGTACTGTACAAGGTACAGTTTTAAACTTGCACAAGCTTTCAATGTGGAACATGTGCATGTCGCTATGAAGTCGCTAGCAAAAATTGTAATTGTTGTTCAAGAGACTTTTTGACATTTAACCTGAACATTCGCAAACTGAGGGCTGGCGATTTTTAAAGGCGCCATTCCCTGGGCAATGGCAGTGAACGGCACTTTAGTCTGGGATGAGGTTCGTCCTCATCCTTTGATGTGACAGTGAGAAGGTCAACCCTAGATGGCCTCACTCATCACACCCTGATTAAGAAAAGGCCCGCTCCCTGCTTTTTCGACAGCCAGTGACCACAAGGGCCACTCCGTTATGCACAAACGAGAGCTGCTGCCCAGCCTCTCCTATTATTACCCCTTCAACCCCAGAGACAGCCCCCTGTGACAGACAGTGTAATTAGCACCTCTTCATTTTTTTGGGGGGGGGGGCAATATTCGGTGCAACTTTGCTTGACAGTCGGTGGTTAAATCCATCAAATTCTGGCAAATAAACATATGGAAGTTGTTCCATAGCCTTTACTATGAGAACCCTTTATTAGAGGTTCCTTGAAGAACCCTTTGTTTATGGGTAGACCTCTAATTTTAACCCAGGCAGCATGGTGCACAGATTTCCCCCTAGATTTCCCCCAGATTTCCCTTAGATTTTCCAGATCTTTAGGGGTCTACTGAGGTTCTGATGTCTGGAACCAAGTAACTACCTCACATATGGACAAAAGCTTGAGCTGGGGGAGGGGCTGTCCTGCATGCCCCGTCGTTCCTCCCATCCAGTGCCTGTCTATGGCGCTCTGTTGCCGGTACGGTGGGCTACAGGTGGATGGCGGATAGCAGACCTACACAGGTGCCACAGTGCTGCAACGGGACCTCCTGTCCATCACGACACCCAGCCACTAAATCCCGAGGAGACGTCTTTGAGGATTTGAGGGACAGTGGGGCACACGGGGCAGCTGCTCCCCCAGCTTTAGCTCGCCAGGTTGCTCAGATTGTAAGACAGGGCGGAGCCATGTTAGCTAGTGTTTGATTGGTCCGGGTACGGGCCGGGGCCGCCGTTTATTAGACTTGGGGAAGATCTTCCCAGGACATACTTTGTACACTACACTGGGGGCCCTGAGGAGAGGGCCAGATTCACTTCATTAGTAAGGGGTCTTTGTCAACACTGACCCCTGATATTCAGTGGGAAGCCCCAGTCCCCGAGCAGGACGTGCCTTTACCCCTTCCGCTCTTGCCGCTGCTCCTCTGTCAGCACACGCCTGCTGTTTGCTGTGTTTCTAGGACTAGACTGCGGGTATTTGTACTTGCTAATTTGGCTTGTTGAGCAGTCAGTGTTCGGAGGCAGCGTAAACAGTGCATTTGCAGCGGAGGCGACGTTTGCGGTACACGCTGGGACACGGTGCTCTGTCTGTAATTGAAGCCTCGCCACCGCATCACCGCAGTTTACCTAAGCACCGCTTACGTGCCCGTTTCCTTCCTTTCTTTTTTTTTCTTCTTTTTTTCGGAAGGCAAAGCAATACCCCCAATTAACGTTTTAAACACCCTAACATTAAGTAAACTGCTGGAGCTGAGCAGCGCACGGCTGAAGCCTGGGAAAGTGTGAGCTAAGGAAGGATAATTATAGAATCTCACACCTCAGCGGTGGGGTTGTGAGTGTGTGTGTGTGTGTGTGTGAGAGGAGGGGAGGGTGTATGTGTGTGTGTGTGTGTGTGTGTGTGTGTATTTGTTTGTCTTTGAGGCAGCTTTGAGATGAAGGGATTCGGAATGTTTGCCGTGGGGCGGAACGTGGTTAGTCCGACTTTCCGGCCTAATCAAGGAGAGAGAGACAGATCAAACAAGTCCAGCGGAAGAGCGGCCAGGCCAGCGAGCCTCTGCATATCAAACCCGCGAGGAGGAGGAGGAGGAGGAGGAGGAGAGGAGGAGGAGAGGAGGAAAGGACAGGTACAGAGAGGTGGAAGGGTCTCAGTTTCAGTTTAGCCTTTTATTTTGAATTGTAATTCCCACAGGATTAAATAGTCACAGTGGTTCAGATTGAAAAGCGCGGTTCTAGAGAAACGCACCGAGTCTGAGTTTAAGAAGTAGAAGGTAGGGGTTTCTAATAAAGTGGCCAATGAGTGAAAGTACAAGGTAGATGTTTCTAATAAAGTGGCCAGTGAGTGAAAGTACAAGGTAGATGTTTCTAATAAAGTGGCCAGTGAGTGGAAGCACTAGGCAGGAGTTTCTAATAAAGTGGCCAGTGAATGAAAGCACAAGGTGGGTGTTTCTAATAAAGTGGACAGTGACTGGAAGCACAAGATAGGTGTTTCTAATAAAGTGGCCAGTGAGTGGAAGCACAAGGTAGACGTTTCTAATAAAGTGGCCGGTGAGTGGAAGCACAGAGTAGGTGTTGTAGTGGCCAGTGAGTGGAAGCACTAGGCAGGAGTTTCTAATAAAGTGGCCAGTGAATAGAAGTAGAAGGTAGGGGTTTCTAATAAAGTGGCCAGTGAGTGGAAGCACAGAGTAGGTGTTGTAGTGGCCAGTGAGTGGAAGCACTAGGCAGGAGTTTCTAATAAAGTGGCCAGTGAATAGAAGTAGAAGGTAGGGGGTTCTAATAAAGTGGCCAGTGAGTGGATGTATGGTAGGTATATATACTATATGGACAAAAGTATTGGGACACCTGCTCATTCATCCTATTAAAAAAGAGCTTATCCTGCTTTTGTTGGAGTAACTGTCTCTACTGTCCAGGGAAGAAGACTTTCTCCTAGATTCTTCTAGTAGAGGAGCATTGCTGTGAGGTTTTGATTGCATTCAGCGACAAGAGCGTTAGTGAGGCCAGGATGTAGGATGATGACCACCACCACCACCTCATTCCTCCCCAACTCCCCAGCTCATCCCAAAAGTATTGGATGGAGCTCCACCATCCATCATTCCAGAGAACACAGTTCTTCCACTGCTCCACAGCTCAATGCTGGGGGGGGGGGGGGGGCCTTTATATATACCCCTCTAGCCCACGCCTGGCATTAGGCAGCATGGTGCCAATAAGTTGATGTTTATCTGCTCCAAAGAGTCCTAATGGCAGTACTTCTCTACAGGGACTAGACAAGCTGTGGGCGTGTATTTGCACATCTGTGTCAGCGATGGGTGCAGCGTAAAGTAGCTGAATGCGCTTATTAGAAGGGGTGTGCACAAACATTTGGAGTGGGTGATGAAGTGGATGTGGAGTGCACAGTGATGGCAGTTATTTCTGTATGCTTTTTCTTTTACATTGTTGTATTATTTTACTCTGCCAGCTCAAATATCACTTACCTGAGCGCTCTGCTATTAGAGCATAACAAGGGCGTATTAGAGAAGGTGTGAAGGGGGCAGTCATTCGTCTAAATCGAGAACGCAGAGGTTGGATAAGTCCGTGAGGACTCCCCTAGCTTTCGCAGTGCTTGCTTACGCTGCTGTTCGCAAGTGAACTCGCTGCGCTTTCAGCTGACTCAGAGGTCCAATCAAGCATTGCTGCTAGTGATGTGTGATGTTTCAGTACGGCCTCAAACAACAACAACAACATGACCTGTAAAGACAGGCTGTTTCCATTTCATTTCATTTCATCAAGATTTAAATAAGCTCTGTTCTGATTGGCTACCCTGTATTGGGACTCATTCCGAAGCAGCCCAGGTTAAAACGCTACTTATAATAGCGTGAATGGGCGTGGCTGAACCGCTGTGGCCAGTGGTTTGGAAAGTGATCATGATGGGCTACAGCTGGCTACAGCTTCTCTGTGCCCATATAAAAAGGGTGTGTTTGACAGCACTCATTGGACTGACCAACACAGGTCAGACAGGATGCCAGTCCAAATAAGGACTTATTCATTAATTCAGGAAAAGCTATAGTAATTATATGGTAATAGTGTTTGTTTAATTATTCACTTTTCTTATATTTCCCTTTTTTCTCCCAATGTGGTACTGCTAATAATCCCACCTGTACATAGTTCCCCCTGGCCCTAGCAATGCTCCAGACACTACGAGGGTAAGGACTTAACCCATATCTCCTCTGATCCATGCAAAACCAGCTACTGCCACGGAAATACATTGTTATTCGTTATTATGATTACCATTAATTCAGTGGTTTGGAAAGTGATCATGATGGGCTACGGCTGGCTACAGCTTCTCTGTGCCCTTATAAAAAGGGTGTGTTTGACAGCACTCATTGGACTGACCAACACAGTACAATGGGGGAAGTCCAAGGCACTCAGTACAGATCTGAGAGGGATAGATAACATAGATTCGCACACTCTTCGGGTTGGGTAATAGGCGATCCAAATTGGGGAAAAAATGGATAAAAATAAAAAAACAAAACATATATTATATGTAAATTTGTTTTGTAAATTTACATATAATATATGTAAATGTGCAGGATTTAAATTAGAATTAAAAATAAGAAAATGACCATTTTTTCTAAAATTGATAATATAATTTAATTTAATGTCATATTTTATATTCAATACAAGCAAATTAACATATATTAAGCATTTTTATTTTTACTTTTGTAAAATCAGTATGGCTTACAGCTCACAAAAATCTGAAACCCAGTTATTAAATTATGACAAAAATGAAAATTTCCATGATGTTTAAATTTTTTGAGCTGCAGTAGCAGGTTAATGTACGTTGCCAATAATAATCAAAACGTGTTGGCTTTTGTCAAACCACGAAAAGAACACACCCATAACAGGCCCAGATATGGACCCCATGGCCCTGTCGGTTTGATTGGCGCATGACGAAGTACAAAGTGTGCGGTGGGTGTCCTTGGTCAGGTTCTCTCGCTGAGTATTGATGAGGGGGGCTTTGTAATAAGCCGACGCCTCTGTTTTCTTTGCGTGACAGGCCCTCTCTGTCTCTCGCATGGGCTGCTTACCTCGGCTGCTGTAATCACAGCGAGCCCGGCAGTTTATTAAGACACCGTCATCTGGTATGACAGATGAGGCGTTAACACCTCTGTAGTCTTAGCAGCACGAAACCCCTCTCTCTCCCTCATATTCTGTCTCTCTCACTGTCTCTCTACCATGCTGTCACATATTTTATGAGTTTGGCTTCTGTCTGCTCTCCTCCAAATGCAGGCCAGGATAAACACACACTTCACCCCTGGCAGGCAGGAGCTGGACCGAGGCCCGGGCGTACAGATGTGTCGTGAACATCGTGCAGCAGTCAGCCCCCACCGCCAGCACCACCGTCAACACCCGTGCCTCAAACCCATCGATCAAACCCTGTTTACTGTCCTCGACAGTCCCAGCTGACGGGCTGCTGAGAAACCCGAAGCCATGTGAAATTAAGGACGGCTTCAAAGTGTTCGCGTTCCGAGGCCTGTCGCTCTCGCTAAGCGCCGCCGTCTCCGGGTTGCTGGTTCTTCATCGCTTCTCCTCATCTCATACCCGAGAGGAAGGTCAGGTGGTCCGAGGAGACTCATTAGCAGCCTCTCACCCGGCTAATCTACTGACTTGTTTGGAAACTACAGTCTTTGACACCCCCCCCACCCCCTTGCGAAGTTTTCTACCACACTCAGTCAGTAGCAGAACATCATGATAGCCCATCTATATCCAAGGTGCATTGTACCCCCCCCCCCCCCAACAAATAAATCACGTAGTGTTTTATAAATGATAAATGTTCAATAATAAATACCGTATTTTCACCTCCATCCATCCAGGGGCGCTGTAAGGGATTTGGGGCATCATGAAAAGACATCACACTGGGTCTCACAACCCAAATACTAACCCCACCCCCCCTGCCCCAATACGGCATCCATCCATCCATCCATCCATCAATCCATCTTTTTATTCACTTCTGGTCCTACTTAGGGTTGCGGAGAGTTCGTAGCCTACCTGTAAGCATTGGGTGCAAGGCAGGAATACTCCTGGACAGGATGCCAGTCCAAATAAGGACTTATTCATTAATTCAGGAAAAGCTATAGTAATTATATGGTAATAGTGTTTGTTTAATTATTCACTTTTCTAATATTTCTCTTTTTTCTCCCAATGTGGTACTGCTAATAATCCCACCTGTACGTAGCTCCCCCTGGCCCTAGCAATGCTCCAGACACTACGAGGGTAAGGACTTAACCCATATCTCCTCTGATCCATGCAAAACCAGCTACTGCCACGGAAATACAGCACTGCCGGGCAGCCGACAGGCTCAGAGGAAAGTGCCGGCTCCCCAGCTCCACCACACCAGCTAACAGACACCCGGGTCAGCCAACTTTGCTTTAAGAGTGATGAGGAGACAGAGCGCCAATTGTGCTCTCTCAGATTTCGGCTGCTGATGGCAGTAAATAATTCATTTTTCATGGCATGGATTGCACAAGATGTTGGAAACATGGAGATTCTGGACCATGCCAAATATGTTGTACTGAATTCAAATCTAGGGACTGGGAAGGCCACTGAGGACTACTGAACTCATTGTCCTGTTCATGAAGCCAGTTTGGGACATTTGCTTTGTGTCATGGTGTATCATAATACCCATAGGAGATGGGCCAGTTGTGGTCAGGAACAGGACTCATAAAAGCTGTGGCATTCAAACGATGACTGACTGATATCAACAACCAATCAAGTGTGACAAGAAAACCGTCCCCACACCATTACACCACCACCACCTCCACCAGCCTGGACCATTGCCACAAGGGTCCATGGGTCCATGGATTCAACCAGTTAGAGCCAAACTCTGACTCCACCATCTGTGAGCCTCCAGATCCAGATTAATCAGACCAGGCCTTCAGTTCAGTGTTGGTGAACCTGTGCTAATCCACTGCAGCCTCAGCTTTCTGTCCTTGGCTGACTGTGGGAGTGGAACCCGACGTGGTCTTCTGCTGTCGTAGCCTTTCTGTCAGCTCCATCCAGTCTGGACAATCTCAGTTGACCTCTCTCTCATCAACAACACAGCATTTCTTCCACATACTGGATGTGTTTCCTTTAGTCCATTATTCAGAGTACCACTAACTCTAGAGACTGGTCCTTCTGGCCCACAGCTACATGATTTTACGCCTTACGCTGCTGCCACACGATTGGCTGATTAGATAACAGCGTGAATGAATAGCCTGCCAGCTGTTCCTCTACAAATGTGTCAATCTAGTTTGTATGTTTGCTGCAATGTGAGCTGAGTTCCTAAACGGGTCAACTCCTAGTTGCAAGGATGTAATTCGATTACAGTGAGCCTCTATCTCTCTTTGCCTCCCTCTCTCGTCTGTTTGAATGTGATTAGACATCAGCAAATCATCTAATCGTCTCTCTCTCTCTCTCTCTCTGCCGGTCTCATCATTAATGCACGGTCTGTGTGGCAGTCTCTTTAATGTGTCCGCTTGTCAAGGCGTCGTGTTGATTTCCCCCTCGCTGTGTTTGCTCCTGATTATATCCACATTGTATTCCTTAAATGCGCTCAGAGGACTCGAGGAGAAAGCATAAAGTAGGCTGGGACACCCATGTGCTTTCTACACTCTACATAAAAAGGGTTCTAGACAGGCCTTTGAGCTTTTTGGAGCTATATAGAACCATCGTAGGTTTTTCACCATTGAGAAAAGGCCTGTAAGTGGGCAAAGAACCATTGAACCATCCAAATGAATGGTTCTTGGAGTTGCTATGATTATATATATATATATATATATATATATATATATATATATATATATATATATATATACATATATACTCTGATGGTTTAGCTGGTCTACCAGCATGACCAAGTCAACCAGTATGACCAAGATTGTTGACCAACATGACCAAGCTGGTTGCTCAGCATGACCAGCACGACCGCAATAGAGCACCCATTTGACCAGCATGACAGCCAGCTGGGTCAAGACGGGGTCATGCCAAAAGACCAACTTGGACATGATGATCAAGCACCTTAGTCATGCTGATAGTTGACTAGTTTCATAAAGCTGGTTGACCAGTATGGTCAAAGTGGTCATACTGCTGGTCCATTGTGGTCATGCTGGTCGACTAGTTTGGCCGTTTTGGTCAACAATCTTGGTCACACTGGTCAGGTAGGTCAAAAACTGGTCAAGAACCATCATAATTAGCTGTCTTACCAGCAGAGTATGTTTTCACTTGCATGACCAGCTTTTCCACCACCTTGACCATCAAACACCAGCTTAGACCATCTGAAACCTGGATTTTTCAGCTACTACTGGTGATGCATTCCTCAAGGGTTCTGCCGTGAAAGCTGTGATGCTATATAGAACCATGACAACTCAAGGAACCGTTTGGAGGTTTTAGGTGTTGGATGCTTTGCCTGGCTCAAGCGTCCTTTAGAAATAAAACCTTTTGCAGAGAGTTCTATATAGAAAATGGTTCTACATAGCACTACAAAGGGTTCTGCTATTGTTATGAGTCAAAGAACCTAATTACATCAGTAGATAGAACCACTTATAGGTAGAGTAAATGTGAATATATGTGTATCGAGGTTAAGTTTAAGGATGTTGTGTAATTACACAAGTGTATCTCAGTAGTTGTATAGGGGAGGGGTCTTCAGAAGTTCTTTGGTGAGGGCAATGGTTCTACATTAAAGTCATGACAACTCTAAGAACCATTTGGATGCTTAAATGTTTCTTTGCCTGGTTAACAGGTTCCTTAAATATACAAAACAACAACGAATCTCTTGTAGATGGATCTTGTTTTATATAGTACCCTTATTCTAAGAGTAGTGTAATGTTATGAATTACATTCACCCACCTACCTGCCTTCTAGAGTTTTGGCCCTCGGACCACCATGAACATTGCAATTTGCCAACAGAACAAACAATTAAAGATATGAGATTTACCCCAGGACCAGGGTCGAGAATCACTGAGCTGTATCAAGAGTTCAATTAACTACCAGTGATTACAAATTCCAGGACTGGAAGCTATGTCTGGATTTGAAGGCCATGGTTTTCTAGCAGGTCTGAATGGTGTGCCCCTGCCCCCTCCCCTCAAGACAAGTTTGGTAACAAATCGTAAAGCTTAAAGTAGGTTGTGTAGCTTCTAAGAACATGTATGAAAGGCCACCAAAGTTCACTATGCTCCTCAATCTCCATTCATGAGAACTTCGACAGATTGGTGCATTAATAGACACCTGTTTGTCCATCAAGTTGGAGCATTGATGGATAACCACTTGTCCATCAAGTTGGACCATTAATGGAGACCAAATTGGCCACTGTCCATCAGGTTGGAGCATGGATGGATACTCATTTGTCCATCAAGTTGGACCATTGATGGAGACCCATTTGTCCATTGTCCATCAAGTTGGGGCATGGATGGATACCCATTTGTCCATCAAGTTGGAGCATTGATGTATACACATTTGTCCATCAAGTTGGAGCATGGATGGATACCCATTTGTCCATCAAGTTGGAGCATGGATGGATACCCATTTGTCCATCAAGTTGGAGCATTGATGTATACACATTTGTCCATCAAGTTGGAGCATGGATGGATACCCATTTGTCCATCAAGTTGGAGCATTGATGTATACACATTTGTCCATCAAGTTGGAGCATGGATGGATACCCATTTGTCCATCAAGTTGGAGCATGGATGGATACCCATTTGTCCATCAAGTTGGAGCATTGATGTATACACATTTGTCCATCAAGTTGGAGCATTGATGGATACTCATTTGTCCATCAAGAAGGAGCATTGATGGAGACGCATTTGTCCATCGAGTTGGAGCATTGATGTATACCCATTTGTCCATCAAGTTGGAGTATTGATGGATACTCATTTGTCCATCGAGTAGGAGCATTGACGGAGACGCATTTGTCCATCGAGTTGGTCCATTGCTAGAGACCCATTTGTCCATTGAGTAGGAGCATTGATGGAGACACATTTGTCCATCAAGTTGGACCATTGATGGAGACGCATTTGTCCATCAAGTTGGACTGTTGATGGAGACCCATGTGGCCATCAAGTTGGAGTATTGATGGAGACACATTTGTCCATCAAGTTGGAGAAGCTACATATAGGTTAATTTTCTGATTCTTGTTCTTGTTCCTACTCAGTCTATCCATTCCCACAGAATGCATCCCACTGGTGTGGTTAGTAGTTAGCAGTCCAAAAGTTAAACACAGCAGAAAAGCACTTATCAGGGTACCAGTTAGTACCAGAGGGAAACTGGCTATCCCAAAGCTAATGATATGAACATTTGCACGGCCAAGCTAATTAATCTGAGCCGTGTCCATAGGCTCCTGGGGTTAGCCTTTGGTGCACTTGTGCACGCATGTGAGTGAAAATGAGACATAGCTCTCCAGAGAATTGTTCACGGCGAAATCTCCATTGTTGAATTAACACCTAAAGTGTTGAATTGGCTCCTGCAGTGTTCATTAAATCCGGCAGGACGCAAACAAACCCGGCACGTGCTAATTCAAGTGTGATAGCAGGCTTCATGATATTAAATTAGTCATGCATCTTGTTTTGCATGTTCATGCGAAACCTGCCAAACAAATAAAGCTGTATTTAAATAGCGACAAAAAATATAATATATTATAAAAATATACAATATAAAACATGACACTGAGTCACAATCTGAAAAGTCTAAGTCTGAGTCTCTGAGGTTTGAGTCTCGGTTGGGTTTGGAGTCTTTGTGTTTTGACTCTGAGTTAAGTCTCAAGTGTCTGGAATTTGAGTCTGAATTGAGCACAGAGTCTCTGAGGTTTGAGTCTGAGTTGAGTCTCAAGTCTCTGGGATTTAATTCTGAATTGAGCAAAGAGTCTTTGAGGTTTGAGTCTGAGTTGAGTCTCAAGTCTTTATGTTTTGAGTCCAATTTGAGTTTCAAAACTCTTTGGGGTTTTAGTTTGAATTGAGCCTCAAGTTTTTGGGGTTTGAGTCTGATTGGAGTCTTGAGTCTTTGTGTTTTGAGTCCAAGTTGAGTGTCGATTCTCTGGGGTTTTACTTTGAGTTGACTATCAAGTTTTTAGGGTTTGAGTCTGAGTTGAGTTTTGAGTCATTGTGCTTTGACTCTGAGTTGAGTCTCAAGTGTCTGGGATTTGAGTCTGAACTGAGCAAAGAGTCTTTGAGGTTTGAGTCTGAGTTGAGTCTCAAGTCTCTGGGATTTGAGTCTGAACTGAGCAAAGAGTCTTTGAGGTTTGAGTTTGAGTTGAATCTCTGGGGTTTTACTTTGAGTTGACTATCAAGTTTTTAGGGTTTGAGTCTGATTTGGGTTTTCAGTCTTTGTGTTTTGACTCTGAGTTGAGTCTCAAGTCTCTGGGATTTAATTCTGAATTGAGCCTAGAGTCTCTGAGGTTTGAGTCCGAGTTGAGTCTCTGGGATTTGAGTCTGAATTGAGCACAGAGTCTCTGAGGTTTAAGACTGAGTTGAGTCTCTGGGATTTAATTCTGAATTGAGCCTAGAGCCTCTGAGGTTTGAGTGCAAGTTGAGTTTTGAGTCTTTGTGTTTTGATTCCAAGTTAAGTGTCAAATGTCTGGGATTTTAGTCTGAGTCCCAGTTGAGTTGATTCGTGATATTCAATTAAAAGCCAAGCAACGTGTTCTGCATGTTCGCTCGAAATCTGCCAAACAAATAAAGCGGTATTTCAAGAGTGATAATAAACTCAGTATAAAACGTGACATTGAGTTTTTTTGAACAGTACATTTAACACTGATGTCCACTCTTCTCACGACCTGAAACAAATATCCCCATAAAAGTTCTCCACTTGGGCAATTGAAAAGTCGTGAATCACTCGCCTATGATGATCACTGCCAGTCGACCTTGGCGCACAGACACTCTCACTACCCAATAAAAAACTATCTGAAGCTCATAATATGCCATCTTTTTTATATAATGACCCAATAAATAAGAACCGGTGAGCATGCCTGGCTGGCTTGTTTTTCTTTCATTAGTTTCCATCCAGCAGGCTGCGGAGAGGGACGTCGCGTTACCACGGTTTCTCGATTTCTTTCGCATTCTCTTTCCTCTCCCAGTTGCAGATGGAGAACATGAATAATTGATGCGGTTTAATGAGCTTGATAATGGCTGAAAGTGAATGAGAAAGCACCGGGAACACTATAGGCCTCCTTTATGTGGCAGCATGAAAGGAAATTCTTCTATGTTAAAGCAAGTAAATGCTTGACATTCAGAAGCATGATTAAGTTGTTAAGCTATGAAAACAGGCCCAAAGCATTTTGTTGGCTCACGGGCCGAAACAGCTCGTCCAGAGTACAAGATCCGAAATGAGGTTCTCGGGCATCATTGCAGCGGTGTATGTCCTTCCCAGACATTGTGATTAAGTCGGGTGCTGTCTGGGAAACACATCTGTCGGATAGAATCTTCAGATCAAGCTGATTGCGAGTTTGCCTTGGATGACCTCCGGAAGCGGTGCAGAGAACAGTGAACACTCCTTAACGCATGGGTTAAGTCCTTAACCCAGCAAAGCTACGCGATGGCATGCTGTGCGGTGCAGCCTGAAGTGTAACCTTCTCACTAATTCTGCTTGATTGATAAGTTAACAGGAATATGGAAGTTTCTTGGGTTTTAGTCCGAGTTGAGTCGCAAGTCTCTGAGGTTTAAGTCTGAGTTGAGTGTTGAATCTATGAGGTTTAAGTCTGAGTTGAGTGTTGAATCTATGAGGTTTAAGTCTGAGTTGAGTGTTGAATCTATGAGGTTTAAGTCTGAGTTGAGTGTCGAATCTCTGGCATTTGAGTCTGAGTTGAGCCTTACGTCTCTGGTGTTGGAGTCCAAGTTGAGTGTTGAATCTCTGGGGTTTTAGTCTGAGTTGAGTCTTAAGTCTCTGGTGTTTGAGTCCAAGTTGAGTGTCTAATCTCTGGGGTTTTAGTCCGAGTTGAGTCTTAAGTCTCTGGTGTTTGAGTCCAAGTTGAGTGGCTAATATCTGGGGTTTTAGTCCGAGTTGAGTCTTAAGTCTCTGGTGTTTGAGTACAAGTTGAGTGTCTAATCACTGGGGTTTTAGTCCGAGTTGAGTCTTAAGTCTCTGGTGTTTGAGTCCAAGTTGAATGTCGAATCTCTGGGGTTTTAGTCTGAGTTGAGTCTTAAGTCTCTTGGTTATGAGTCCAAGTTAAGTGTCTAATTTCTGGGGTTTTAGTCTGAGTTGAGTCTTAAGTCTCTGGTGTTTGAGTCCAAGTTGAGTGTCTAATCACTGGGGTTTTAGTCTGAGTTGAGTCTTAAGTCTCTGGTGTTTGAGTCCAAGCTGAGTGTCTAATCTCTGGGATTTTAATTCAAATTAATTCCAGAAGCAACAATAAATGACCTACCTCATGTTCCAGGATAGCCAACAAGTCCTGTACCGAGGCCATGGACCGAGCCAATGGACCGAGCCAATGGACATGGCTAGTGGGTGATCCAACAACAGTTCCAGAGTCAGAAAACACTTCCACTTGTTTTATGGGTACAGCTCCTCATGTCTTCTGATAGATGTGCTTTCAGGACAACATAGCGTCGATGCTTCCCCTCGATTTGCTATCCCATTAGCTCTGAGTGGTCCACGAGCTACAGCGCTTCCTGGGAGCTTCCGTGAGCGGAATCGGAACAGGGAGAATGCAAATCTGTGCAGCGTCAGCCCCTTGGAGGTGGGATTGACGAACTCTGTGATAGACTAGTGACTGTAGAGACTTTTCCACAGCGTATTCCTTAAACTGGGACCATTTTATACAGACGCTAGTCATTAGATGCAAGTAGTAAGCCTTCTTCCAGAATCGTTAACAAACTCGTTAAAAAACTTCCGATTTCCTGTTTCGGAGCAGAACAGCTGTCCCGTTTCCTGAAGCGGATCTTGTGTGTAAATCCCCACTGACAGGTTTTTAAAGAGCTCTGATAATGACAGCCCTGTTTCCCTCATTCTGTTCCAGAGCCCTAATGAAGGTGCCTGGATGGATGGTGTTGGAGTTAGCCAAGAAGCTGGGATTTTTTAGCCTTCGCCCAGGTAAGAAACTGAGTGTGGGCTGTGTGTACTGGAGCACCTGGACAGACTGACTGACTGATTACGCTTCGCTGGTTTGTGCTGGCGTGCTGCCAAATTCCCCCCCAACTCCGCCCCACGCTGCAACACTTTGTGCCAGACGAGGGCAATTATCCCCATGGCCTGATGATTCAGGGCTTACATCAGAATCCATCCCCATCCAAGCCCAGCACTGGAAGCCGGTTTGGTGCAGTCCTGCCTTTCACATACGCATACTGTGTCCCTCTGTCTGTCTTTCGTTCTCTGTCTGGCTGCACATTCTCACTCTGTCTGCAGGAAATAAAGTCCTACAGCTCTGTTATGCTACGCTGGCCATCAGAGGTGAGCACCGTTCGGACTCAGTGCACCACCATACGCATGGCTCTGCTGTTTATTTCGGAGTTCAGGGCTGTTACTCATTCACCGTTACCTCGGGCATCAAAGCACCAGCTCTTCATGCATATCATCTCTTTCTCGTAGATCTCATTTTGGGGGGCTTTTGCTGTCATGGCTGGTTCTTCTCGTACCTCATGCATGCATTTCATTAACATTGACTATCTGTACCTACATATTAGGCAAGGAGTGAAGGTGATGAAGGTGTTGGAAAACCGAGAACCAAACTGTGACCTTCTAGACGACTGGGTCAGAACAGCCGGTGAACCAGCGACATTGGCGGCGCCAAAGCCTTGCTGATGCTCATGGAGGCCCCGGCTCAGGACCGCAGTACACATTCAGAGGTCTGGTGGAGTCCATGCCTCAACAGGTCCAGTTTGATTTGTTATGTCACAAACCTGTTCAGTAATGTTGAGGTCTGGACTCTGGGCTGGTCAATCCATTGTTCTGAGATCGCCAGCAACTTTAGCAGTTTGATTTGCTCAAAGGTTTCTTCTTCTCAAAGGTTCGTCGGGTTGCCGAGGCCCAGAGACGACACAAACACAGGGCTCAAGTGATACACATGCCTTCATTTTAACACCCTCTACCACACCCAAACGAAAACTATTTCAGAACATGACGGCCTTACTGGGCCTCTAGCAGTTCTAGCGTGCCCTTAGTCTCTCCAGGGCAGTGTAGGGTGGCACCGTGGACGTGCCTTCATTTCTTGATCAGCTTCACATGTCGTCTTCTTCCAGTGGAAGGCTGAACAGAAACACCTAGATTTTGTATAGGAAGCGAGAGTAAAGCTTCATTTTCTCTCGTTTCTCAAATATGAAAATTGTTGATCTGATGGCGACAGTTCTGGCGGTCCATCAGGTCTTGCACGGTGGTTCAGTATCTTTTAGTCATCTTTTGGACTTCTTTATAGCAAGGAATTATCGGATCTCCTCTGAAACATCCTAGAAAGTAAAAACTTGGTTGGACCGCAGGCCGTAAGCGGGCCGAAAGCGAAGGAATGGCAAGAACAGCCCCACCAGTTTGTACAGAAGTCGATGTAGTTACTGAGCAATCCTTTAGTGTGTAATAAGCCTCGCTGCATTAAGGGGTTAACGGTTGTTTCGACTCTAACATTGCTAACAGTAAATTAATGCTTGTGTGGTTTAACATTATGCAAATGAAGTCACGCTAACTGTTGTCCACTTGTGTTGATTCACGGTTTGTATGGAGTAGTTCTTTTCAAGCCAGAGGCGACTACAGTGGGGGTGTGAAAGCTACTGGCTGACAAATGTTGGCCTGACAAGCCTGGGCCTGAAGCTCACTTGGAGGCTCAAATATTGTGAGCAGCAAAAGTAAAGTTTGAAATACTGTCTAGACAGAGGCTTTCATGTGTGGTAGGTGGTGCATGCATATTTATTCTCGCTCCCTGTATCTTTTTGAACATGAATTTCATGTCTACTTACCTTCGGTTGCCTGAAATCTCCAATTGTTCTGTTTGCATCTTCATCAGAGTGCAAGACCGTGCATGTGGAACGCAAGCGTTTTCTTCAGGAGGAGAAATCAATAAGTGTTTAAACCTCCTCTGCAACCCTTGCAATCTTTCTTTATAAAGATTTCTGTCGACCTGTGTAACCTGATAATGTTCCACACCAGTGGAAGAATAATCACAATATCAGCATCTGCTTAATTCCAGGACTCGGGTGACGTAAAGGTCAGCGGCGGTCTAGTCTGCGAGGCCATCTCCAGGGTGAGGCCTCAAAAGAAAAGCAGCCTGAGGGAGGAGATGAGGAGATATATATATATAGAGAGAGAATGAGAATGCTGTGAAGATTTAAACCAGGTATGGTGGTAGGCACCCAAACAAATGGCTGCAAGAGACTTGCAGCAGGAAATCTGGGATCGTACACCAAGCCACCGCTTTCACCACCATCTTTATGTTCAGAGTTTTAATATTTGAGAGTTGAGAATCTTGGAGAATTTCATCAGTTCTCTGTACGAATAGGAACATTTGGAATGTACCTCCATATATATTCCCCTTTTTCACAGTATAGATGCTGCTCACGCCGCTGTTGATGATACTGGTGAACCTGGTGCTTCACTTTCCCTCATTGGATTCAGCCTTACAGCACCTTTGTACATTTTTCAAATTTTCCCCTGTTTCTCCCTCAACCCGCCCGTTCTAAGCCCCCCTAGCACTAGCAACGCTCCCGGCACTAGAAAGGTAAGGACTTAACACACGCCTCCTCTGATACATGAAGCCAAACTGTCGCTGATGCAGCATCACCAGGCAGCCCAGGACCCAGTGCCACCACACCAGCTAAGATACATAGTTAAAGAGTGATGGGGAAGAAAACACCCTCATTTACACACCCAGAGAAAGCATTCAGGTCAGTTGTACTCTCTCTGACTCCGGCTACTGATGGCAAAGCAGCATGGCTTGGGATTCTCTATAACCTGAAACCCCTGGGCCAGAGTGGTAGCACATTAGACCACTGACAGAAAATTCAGCCATCGATCATTTTTACCACTACAGAAAATAAGCTGATTCTCCACCTCATGAAGTACTGAGTATCGCAGAAGACGAGGGAGCTGCTAAAAGCTAACACTAGGCCCGCTGGAGGAGGAATACGGGCCTCTGGAAAAGGAAGCAACCTGATGCTAGGCCGATGGGAGCTAGACGAAAAGCAAAGCCGGTGCTAGTCTTAAAGCTAACCCAGCAAACTTCTCACTTTCTCACTTCGTCTAGAAAACCAGACGCTACGCTGATTGGAAACTGAGAGGACCCAGAGAGGACAGCAATACTATTCCATAGTCTGGAATAGTTACCAAAAAATAATTTGTTGTTAAAGTGCTAAATCTAGGCTAGGCTATGTGGCTGAGTGCTGTCACAGTGACATAACCATCCAATATAGGCAGAGATTACCATTTTTTCCACCGTAAAAGCAAAATCAGCTTAATAACAGGGTGGTAAAATCGCATCTGGGCAATTTTCACCCCATCTGAAGTCACATACTTGCTACTTTTACATCAAGTAACAACTTAAATACTGAATAAATTCATTCTTTGCCACCTTTAAAAGATAACATTTAGCCTAAACCTTATCAAAACTATTGCTAAACAGCATCTCGGGCATCAGGCGACGTATTCGCAACCATTTCAGTTAATAACCTACTGTGAGGCATTAGACTTTTCGGACGTCTGATTTCATTCACCACCACTGTGAACCCTTCTGGCTAGTTTTTCTAGAGCAGTGTTTCCACCATAATCTTTTAATTATGCCTTTCACCACTGTGCATACAATCCTATCCTTTACCGTACTACATTCTTGTCCTTTACAGACGCCGCTATTTCTGAATGCAGCCCGTTCCCTCACAGCACAGAGGTTTATCCAATACAGCGAATGTCAGTTTTTCTCTCCCCCTGATAATGGTGTTTCTGCAGAGGATGTTTGCTTTGTTGCCACCAGTAATACCATGCCTGTCAACGGCTTTCATCTTCCAATCTTCAGTGACCTGTCTAAGTAAACCCAAAGCTCCTCTAGCTCCCGGGGTGGCCGCTGTGATGGTTTAACAATTCTTGACGGCAGCTTCAAAAAGTACATCTACCTTGCCTATATTTAGATGCACGCTGAAACTGTGCCGCACCGTCACTCATGTGGACGGACAGAAAGGCACCTGAAAGCGAAGGCTTTCCTGGGCCTCTGCCTCGGCAGCACCGGAGGCCTGACTGACTCAACCCAACCCAAACCCAATCTTCAGGCTTCGCCTTATCTGCACGGAACGATCATCCGACAGCACTTAACTCAGGAGTCTCGGCTGGAGCAATCACAGTATTATTACATGACAGTGGGGAGGAATGGAGGGAGGGGGGGCGGAGCCTGAGGCTGCCGTCGGATTGTAAATAAAAACATGCTAATGGTGCTCGCTGGGTTTTTGAGTGGATAACGACGAGCAAACATCATTATTTTGAGTCGGCTGGAGCCAAACAGCTACGGGGGAACAGAACAAGTTCTGTTCGTTTGCTAACAACTACCTAACAGAGCGTCTTCCTGACCTTTTGACCTTTGGACTTTCTGCTTAAGGAGGAACTCCACCCAACTTTTTTATAGAAATAAAAATAAATAAATAATTAACTTTGCATTTTACAGAAACCTACTGAGTCAGAGAGGTGCACAGTGCTGGCGGATGGAGCCAGAAGCCTCCAAAAGCTCCCTCATGGAAAGCTATTCCATGAAATGGTTATGGATATATTTCCTGATGCCTGAGACACTGTTTTACCGTAGTTCTGGGACGAGCTTTCGGCTTTAAACTCCAGTTTTGACGTTTTTTAGACACAAGAAAACAACGATTTATGCATTTTAAAGATTGTAAACACAATTAAACATCTATTAAATCAATACTCTGATGAGATTTGTAGATTAACTTGAACTGGTGGTATTGTATAGGTCAGTTGTGCTCTCTCTGACTCCGGCTGCTGATGGCAAAGCAGCATGGCTTGGGATTCGCTGTAACCTGCAACCCCTGGGCCAGAGTGGTAGCACATTAGACCGTTGAGAGAAAATTCAGCCTGATTCTCTCTTGTCCAGCCTCTGGACATGGAGGCACCATATTGCGGGCGGTGGGTTGGGTCATAACAAAAATACGGGCCTGTGCCAGACAGTAGCCCTAAAAAATATATATTTTTGAGTATTTTGGCAGAATTACATTTATTACAGTTGTGGGGCCCAGTGTAATATCTTTTCCTAGGGCCCACAAAAAAAAGATCCCTGGCAGGGCCTATGCTGTAGGCTCCTAGTGCCGTTCACCACCACTGTAAAGAAAGCTGAGGTGGTTTGGCAAATTCTGAAAATCATTCATTCATTCCACCTTTTAAATCAAAAGCGAAGCCTGTCATCCATATCAGTACTTAACCCTCTGTCCTACAGCACACCCACGTGTGACTGTGTCGCCAGATATATCAACAATAGGGTCATTACATTAGCAGATGACAATCACTGACCACGGTAATTGGGCTAGTAAGTGGCAACGATGAGAGCGCTTATAGAAGTGAAGTGGATCAGCTAACCCTGTGGTGCTGTGAGAACAGCCGCCCCATCCGAATGATGACGAGGCAAAAGAAATGAATGTTGATTTCAGGAAGGCCGGAGCTAATCACACCCGCATTTCCGTCAGCGGGTTTTAACTGTTGGCTTGACTCCAATGGCGTCTTCAAGAAAGCGCAGCAGAAGAGGCGGCACACTTTGAAGCGCTTTTGAGAAGAACGGGGTAATTACTGTACAGTATGCCCACTTCTGATTGACTCCAATTTTAAAAAAAATTAAATCTCAGATAGATCTGATACATAGATTGTCCAATTTGCCAAGCTGGGAAGTCCCATAGTTGAGAATCCAAATTTTCCCTACACTTGCTGATAGGATGCAGACACTCAGTTTATGTATAGCTTTCCAATAATCTCTTATTTGTTTATTTATCTATCTATCTATTTATTTATTTATTTATTTTCCACAAAATAACTTCTGCTACATCGTCGAACAGACAGGAACTACAGTCTCTAGCTTAGTAAAGTAGTTTACATAGTAAGTGAGTGAGTTTAGTTTGGGAGAGCAATGATCAGATGTGGTTTTAGAGGTCTATTTACCACCCGGTTTACAGGCAATACAATGACTCTCCAAAAGATATATATATTATTTATTTATTTATGTTTTATATATATATATATATATATATATATATATATATATATATATATATATATATATAAACAATGCCATGTCCTAACACTGCTCAGTCTAAAAGTTCCTAATATGTGAATAATGCCATTAAACACCGTTAAAGGTCTAGGCCCGGGGTTACCTCAATATCTCATTATTATATTCATATATTTATCGGTTTTCAATCCAACCAAGCAAAAGCACACCTCATATAACTAATCACCTGCAGCCACATCAGCCTTTTTTTTTATGGATACGGTTATTGACCCCTGGTCTAGGCCATGCTGAAGAACTGTTCTGACCAGCTCAAATGAAGACATGCTGAGCATGCTACTGGAGCTCCTGTGGATCACATTAGGCCTGTCTCCATATGCACGTGTGGAACTTGCGTTGATATGGTCATAAAATTAATAATCTAGCCTCTTGCAGCTCTTCTCCACACCGGGCCTGAGAGTACAAACTGTAGAAGGTTTCCTCAAGCAGCTTTGCTTTTTGTCAATGCCAGCAAGTGGGCACGAACACCTTGCATCATGAGGAGCTCTAAATGCTGCCCACTAGCTGTGGAGCTGAACTCATTTGGTTGTATTGCACTGGGTTGATTCTGTGGTTTTTATATTTTTTTCATCATTTTTTGCTCATCATAGACCCATAACCATGATATCTGCCAGGTCAGATTAGTCGTTGCTAATGACGATAGCTTTGTTTTTTTTTATTTTATTTATTATTTTTTTTTATTAATTTTTTTATGTAACTACACCCCATATAACATCTTATTTGTTAACACCTGATAAAGTAATCATCATTAAAAAGAGTATTTTTATTTATTAAAAAATAAATAAAAATGTTCTTTTCGCTGTGGACGTTGTTTATTTTCTTTCCCACCCGCATTGCGGAAAACCCCGCCTAGTCGCTTGTACTCATAAACAGTCAACCAATCCCGGCGTACGTGGCGGGAGCAGTCCAGCCAATCGTAGCGCGGCAGGGGGCGGGCGCTTGCCCGAAAACGGGTGGGGATACAAAAAACAACGTCGTCGTGCGTGGAGGACTTTAAAACAAGCTAGCACGCCAGAGGAGGGAGACCGGGCTGGGTACAGGCAGCCGGACGCGTTCGGGTCTCCCAGGCTTCTTTTGGGCTAAAAAGAGCAACAAACAAGCCCCAAACAAGCCCCCATATGCGTCTTCACTCTCCGTGGGAGCCGCGGTTCGGTGCTGGGGCCGGCGAGCCGCGCGTAGTGCTGGACCGTTGGTTAACGTCTCGCCAGCCCCTCCAGTCTGTGTGAACCGAGAAATGGTAACGTATGAAGCCCGCTGGAAGGAACATGGTTGAGAGGACCAGCAAATTTTGGTTCGTCGTGGTCGGGTCGGTCCTCTTCATGTTGATTCTGTACCAGTACGTGGCGCCGGGGATGATGAACTTGGGCTCCCCGCACGGCTACGTGGTGGAGGACGAGGCGGATATCTACCCGACCCCGGACCCGCACTACGTGAAGAAGTACTACTTCCCCGTCCGAGACCTGGAGCGCACGCTGGATTTCCAGATCAAGGGCGACGACGTGATCGTGTTCCTGCACATCCAGAAGACCGGCGGCACCACCTTCGGCCGCCACCTGGTGCAGAACGTCCGGCTGGAGGTGCCCTGCGACTGCAGACCCGGCCAGAAGAAGTGCACTTGCTACCGGCCGAACCGCAAGGAGACGTGGCTCTTCTCCCGCTTCTCCACCGGCTGGAGCTGCGGGCTGCACGCCGACTGGACCGAGCTGACCAACTGCGTGCCGGGGGTCCTCAATAAGAAGGAGAGCAAGATGAAAAGCCAAAGGTGAGCGCGAGACCTGCTGCCCCCTGCACAGCTGCTGTGTTTACGATTTCAAGCCGCGCGCGCGCGCACGAGTTTGAAAAAAAAACAAAACCGTTAAACCGACCGAGCGACCAACCGACCTCTGAGGCTGGGCGATATGACCGATTTACCGCCATTTGCGTGGTTTCATTTCACGATATCTTTACGATATCTGTACGATATCTGTACGATACTCGACGTTTTATGCAATATTTCGTGTTTTTCAAGTTTTAGAAGTTGAAACAAGTTATCAGAGAGCTTAAATAGCTGTAATAGCTCCCCGGCTAACAAAACTAAGCGTAAGAATGGCGTAAAAAGTTGTAAACACGCTGTCAGTCCACCAATATCTGTTTATACGGCTGTCAGCAACGATACACAGGTATAATGACGTGAGGTTTGACAGTAAATCATTAAATTCACTAACAGTACAGCCGTTATTCTGGCTCGACTTAACCGTTTGACATTTCACGGAAATAAATTTCACGTATCAGTTTCCCGACCAATCTGAAGACGACCTGAAACTGAAATAACGCTAAATCGGACCATATTTCCGGTAGCTAGATATATTTTGAAATAGTTTTTCTTCATTTCAACCCAATCTTAATTTACTCATGTCCACCCCCCCCCCCCCATCCCATCCAAATCGCTCAATGCTAGCTACCAGCGCTAGCAGGGTGAAGGCTAGCATGTACTTCCACCACGTCCCACATGAAGTAGACATCTCGACGTGCTTGGAGGAGAGCGCTGACCACCAGTTGTGGTACTAGGCTCGCGCTAAGGGTCATCCTTCCCACTCCGAAGCTAGTTATACTCGCTAGGACTCCCAGCCATGGATGGCTGTGGCATCACCCGGGCCAACCCAGAACCCCCTTACCGAAAATGCAGATCCTAATGCATAAGCGTTTATAGAGTGTAGAAGATTGGACTACATCCAACTACACAAGCTCTTCATTACGTTAGCCAGTCTACGTTTGATTGTCCTAGGGAGTAAAATGAACACAGTGGAGATAGGCTAGCGTGGCATCACCCGAACATCGCCAACAGTAAATACGGCATCAGATTTCGGTCCAATCAGAACAGCTAACCAGTGGTGTTTTTGGGATTCGGACATCGTTGTCCACTCCAGATCTGGATATCTGTCTGAAACCTCCTGCATCAGACGTTTGTATGTATTTACTAGACCCCCTGAGAGGACACCCTAAATGGATTCATTAGTGGATACTCCAGTAATCGGACATGCAGTCAGACGCGTGAATCGGTGTACTTGATGATGCGCTGCCATGTTGCCCATGCCTAACTTGTCTGAGGCTTTGGTTAAAGGGCGGAAAGTGACTGTCGGCGTATACGTCGTGAGGCCTCTGTTAGCCTGTGAAGTGTGTCATGTAAGTGGTTGTTTTTTTCGGCATCAAGCTCCATTTGCCTGCCTGGCTTCAGGTTTATTTGTGTCAATTTGGAGCATTCCAGCTGCATTTACCTGAAGCCCTCAGCCGGGGTATTCCAGCCTCCGCGCTGCGGAGTGGAAATGGAAAATTACTACTTAGCCCAGCAGCCCCTTGTCAACACGGGAGTAATTCCAGCCAGGCAGTGGGTTACAAAATGTACTCCAATGTCCAGTGTGCTGTGCATAGCCTATTTCACGACAAGTGTGTGTGTGTGTGTGTGTGTGCCCTTGGCGCCCTGCTGTGTTTGATGCCGTTTCTGTGCAGAGGAAAACTGTGCCTCGTTTATTATTATAGTCTGTTGTCTTGCTGTAGTCTTCGAAACATTCCGGCAACATGCCAAGTATTCCGAGTATTCCGAGTATTCTGAGTATTCCGAGGATTCCTGCTTTATTTAACAGTATTTCTGTGGTGGTTTGACTTGATCATCAGTTTTTCACCCACACAGACAGGCAGAGAGCGAGAGAGAGAGAGAGAGAGAGGGGGAATAAGGCAGAGAGGGAAGCAAGAGATACATCCCACGATTACGATATCTCGGAATTATACTATTTCCATGGCTTCAACCGGCTTCAAAAAAAAGATCCCACCACCTCCTTTCATCCTTTGCGCTTTGTCGTCTTTCTCTCTCTCTCTCTCTCTCTTTTTTTTTTTTTTTTAAAGATTCCTGGCTTCGTGCCACAGGAATCGCATCCCAGCAACTCGTCCGAAAAAATTCAGCGCTGACACGGACATGCATTCCTCTTTTTGAGGAGTCTGGCTGCCGTTTACGAGAGGCTGGCTGTCAGCAGCGTTTCCCAGCCCTGGGTGCGGAACGCCGGTGTCTTTCCTGCTGTAACTCCGACATTTAAGCATAAGCAGTGAAGGGTTTGGGATGGAGCTGATGAGTAGGGTCAGGTGGGTCAAGGGAAAAAGGACAGTGGGGAAACACCGGGCTTTAAAAATGTGATTTATTGAAGCGTGAGATCGGGACGAGGACCTTCTGGGGAGGGAGTGTGTTGGAGCTATCCGTTCAGGCCGTGTGCATTTGAATCATGTTACACAGGTAGGAGAATGTCGAGTTAGGAAGCTTGCCCAATGACAGTTGTAGGTGTAGATTGGTGGGCTTGTCCAGCAGGGGAATTGAACCCTAGTCTGCAGTGGGGAGGAGTGGGTGGCTTGTAGTTCTGGGTGTCAGTATTTCAGTTAAGTTAATCAGCACCAAATAAATGACTCACAGTGCCATTAACTATCGAAACTATGTTTTCCTTTCCATCTGAGATCTACTTACCATATTTGCTTGGGTTAATGTACCAACAACTGTTATAATTGACTTGAAATGATAACTCAATTAAGCCATCGCTTTTGGTACTATGCCTTCATATCGTCATTGTCATAAAGTGTCTCAATTTTTGTTGTTTTTCACATTTTGACATGATTTGAATCTGGCATGTGTTCCTTATATTGTGTCCATATTGTGACGGCTGTTTTTCCTTCTGTAAAGTCGCCGTTTAGAATATAAAAGGTTTGCATCGCTTCCATCCTATGGGCTAGCCCTAGTCTCATTAGCAGATCAAGCAAGAATATGGATGCAGGAAGGTCGTCTATCAAGCTGTGGACCGAGTCCATCGACACACCCTAACACACTAGCCCCTTTTCCTGTTTCCGATACCAACACTGCAAAAACACAGCAGGATCCTGTATGCAAAGGTGTGAAAAGTATTCCCATTCATTCCTCAGGTAGAAGTGGAGATACTGGGGTTTAGGGGTTATTAGGGTTTAAGTATCTCCAGTAAAAGTGTAAAAGTACTGGTTTCAGAACGACTTCAAGTAGAAAAGTAAAAGTAATGGAAGGAAAACAAAGGCCTAAAGCTTAGGCCGCACCACA
The DNA here is from genome assembly GCF_030463535.1 of Salminus brasiliensis. NCBI lineage: Eukaryota > Metazoa > Chordata > Actinopteri > Characiformes > Bryconidae > Salminus > Salminus brasiliensis. The sequence continues at coordinate 37,667,694 of NC_132886.1, read as the reverse complement.
GGGGTCTATAGTGCACTACCCCCCTCCCCAAAAACACATTTCTCTAAAAGCCATAATGAGGAGAATGTTGGGCTGCACTAGGCTCCTGTTTCAGCTGCAGATCTGCCCATTGAAAATGAAGCATTTCAGTAATATCAGCTCTATTAAAGGAGCGTCTCTGTGCTCTACTGAGCATCAACATGAGCTTCATGGAGGAGAATATGAGGAGTCGTTGTCTAGAAGTTTTGTAACGCTGCAGAAAGTCAGACTTCAGAGGCGTGTGATCAATCAGCTTTATTGGAATGTAAATGTGGGGCTCAGTCGGGACTCCAGTTTCACTGCAGGTCTCTTGAGTCTCTGCCACGGACACAGTCTTCATACTAGACTACAGACGACTGCTGTGAGCTCGCTGGAGAGTGACGGGACGTGTGCAGGTGCGATGGATCGCTTACAGACCAATAGGGAGTCAGAATGGGGTATGTTTATACTTCCAATCACAGCTGGATTGAAAACAAACGGAAATGAAATAGGAGTAACGAGGCTTTGAAGTAAGAAGATTGAAGTAATAAGATGAAAAAGAATTACTGCAGTAAAGTTTAGATAACCAAAATTTCTACGTAAGTATTCGTACTTCGTTACTTGACAACTCTGCCAATATGTCTTCTTTAACAATGACGGACCGTCTGAATGACCTATGTTTTTAATTGCGGCACTGCATCCGAAATGCCATCTCTAATATGCTGCCTCTAGTCAGCGCCATGTAATATTGAATTTCGATACCGACCCTTGGTCAGAAGGCAGCCTTTTCCCCGCAGGATTCAACACTGCTCCATCCAAGCGATTCCAGACTTGAGGGACGGTCGAATGGACCAGTCTGCTGCTCCGAAAGACACGGCGATGTCCTTAGATTCTTAAATTCTTCAAGCCACGCCAAGGATTTAGCGCTACACCCACAGCCAGGCCTCAAGAACCGGAGGGCCTTGATGGTTGGACTGGTGCAGAAGTTTCATAGCTGGTGGTCAGGGATTGATTCACTCCGGTGACGCTGAATTATAAATTCATGAAGGACAGATTGGAGGTCTCGCAGCTCCAATCAGAAGAGCTTAATGTCATTTAACCTTTGAGAGGCCTCTACAGGAATAAGCTGAAATTCTGGCCCAGTGCCAGCGAGCCGTATTTCCGTTTCCGCGTCCGATTGATTCCAAGGCCGTGGATTAATATGGCGTATCGATCGCATTGAACAGGATCAGGACCACTGTGAGGATGGATGCATTGCCCTTCAGTCTGGACCGATTAGAGCAGTTGATGAGAAACTGGTCAGCTGTTCATATCAAGAACATGGGTAGACGAGGGTGGCTAACACGATCATCTGCCGATTCTGAGAAGTGGTTTCCGTTAAATCCCTGGAGAGAGCGAGTTGTTATACCCAGGGGTATTTCTTCTCTGTCTAGCCGCTCAGCAGTATGAAAGCTAATACCAGTTTGGTGGAAGCCTGCATGAGAGCGAACCTCCCTGTTCGCTGTCTGGATGTTGCTGAGAAGGCAGGCAGTGTTTGTCAAATAACCTTTGCCCCTGTCCGAAAAGCAGGCCTACCCTGGACTTGACCTCTGACTTGGAAAAACTATCAAGACGAATGAGGAACATGCAGTGGCATGCCGAGCGCTCGTGCACGGCATTCGGGATCCAAGAATGTCGAATGCCTACAGGGCTGGGTGAACTTCATAGGTATCCGTCTGAGCTTAACCCTTTAAATTTGACACCCAAATCAGCAGACACCGATCCGATTATTGTGTTTAATAAATATGATAATGATCATAAAAAATATTTCTATAATAAATAATAATAATCCACCCCACAGTTTAGATCAAATCCCTTTATTATCAGCATCGGTTTCTACAATCAGACATTCTGGACTGACTGATTCAGTTCAGTCGAGACTTTTCTTAAAACAACTGTTTTATAGTGTTTAATATAGAATATTATAATCCAGTCTGACTCTCCTCCCTGACCAATCAGCTCCCAGCTCCTTCACAACACTGCAGTCTAATCACTTCCTTTGAGGTGTGTAGTGGTACACACTCTGCACTGATATCTGTGATTGTTTGGTCTACTGGTGTGTAATAACTGGTTTATAGTGGGGGAATTTGCTGTGTGATAGCGTATGTGTGTGTGTGTTAGCAGTAGCATTAGCATTAGCCTCCACTCGGTTCTGAATGGGTTCCTCAGTGCTGGTTTAAAAACAGAGAAAGGCGAGCGAGCGGATCTCCGGTTCTCCCGCTGGTAAAACGGAGCGTTTCAGTGATGGTTTTATAAAGGGTCAGATCCAGATCCAGGTCCACACTGCAGAACCTCAACTCCTTTATTTACCCTCTGAGAACGTCCGCACCGCTGCTTACTGCTGGGGATGATGTCCGTTCATGGCGCCTTGAGGCCACCAGCTCTGAACACCGTGGTTAAAACGGAGACTCCGAGCCGATATCCAGTCCATTAAACTATGCCTGGATCGGCATCCTTACCATGGGTAGCATTACGATGCTCAATCCCAAACGATATTTTTTTAATATGATGTGATGCCAAATCTGGATCAGTGAAGTGACCAAAAGTGACCAGCTAATCCTGAACTGACTAGGTGTGAGCTGGGTCTGTAGTAGGAAAAACCTACACATCAGCGTCGTAGCAGTTGCCAAATCATTATATGTAATTAACAACTGGTTAATAAGCCTAGAGTTTAAGGAGTCTACGCCACAGGTGTTAATTCAGCACCGTGGATTGTGCTGTGGTGTGTACTACGATGCTCATTATCCTGGATAGACTGTAATGAGCTGTATAGGCAGCTGTTTACATTCAGCTCTCGTTTGCTTTCCAGGACTCATTGAAAGTGGCTCTGTTGGTTTTTTGCCAAGTACGTATGTTGTTGTTATTATTATAGTGACTAAGAAAATCACTTCCGAAAAACCAACCAGTTAAATAAAAACGTCGGAAAACTGCTGAGGTCTCTGAATGAATAGCGTCTGATTTCTGGAAATGGGCCTCGGTTTGACCAGTCAGGTCATTTGCTTTGTTGTTTCCAGTCAGTGGCATATGTTCATATAAGATAGCTGGATAGGTTTAACCTGGAAAAGTATTAAATCAGCATTACGATTAATTTAACATTTTAATTTAACGTTACAATTAACAAACAATTATGCAAGCAGCTCGAGTCGCTTAGTTGACTCAGGGGTTTAAGTTCTCCTCCTTGCTTTCATGTTGCAGACTGGACATAAAAATCTGAGTAGAAGAAAAGTTGACTTTTTATGCGATCAGAACAGTGGGATCTGAAGACTGGGTACAACACTGCCATCTAGTGTTTTGGGGGGTTTGAACACAACACAAGATGAACCACTGTCTGCCACCATTTTGCCAGATTTTCGAGTATCTGCCGATATAGAGTACTGCTATAAATCCTGATATTTAGTGTTCCACTTTTATAGGTTGTACTTTGTTTATATTTCATTCCAAATAAGGTCTAATAGGCTTGAAAGAACAGCGTTTGCTGGTTGAGAAACTTTTGCACATTTGAGGTTTCAGAGCTAGTTTCAGAGCTATGGAAAAATCAGGTAGGGAAGCATAATCTGGTTACACCTTCAGAACCAAAAAAGTGCTAAAAGTTCCATTAAATGTCTGTTTAATGGTGATAACGGTTTAGGACTGGCTTTTACTGGTTGTTTAAATGTTTGGTTTCACATAAATAAATAGGGTGTCTCCATGTAAGCTTCATGGTATCGGTGCTTTTTATCGGCCGATGCCGATACTCTGTGTGAGAGAGCCAGTATCGGTGCCAATACCAAAACATTATCGGTAACGGTGCAACACTAATGTGAATTATTACGTAAAATCAATATATAATATTGTGTTTTTGAGAATCGATACAGTACTGCCAAACCTAATATCCTGATACATTGATAAATCGATATTTTCTGAAACCTCTAGTGGGCACTCCACCTGTCGTAGGTTTTGGAAAGTGGGGAAGGAGCAGAGCAGAGCTTTATGGGTGGGAGTTTCATAAAGAAACCAGCATCCCCGGAAGGCCGTGTTGACCAGGTCAGTCTACATTAATATCCTGTCTTGCTCATGAACTAGGCCGACACAGCCTGGGCTCTGGGCTGCGGCAGTTGCGACGCAGCCTTCCTCTCCGTCTCAGTCTTTGCTCAGTTTTCAACAGTGCCGACTCTTTTCATCACGCCATGTTTAATCAAGCACCACCGCGCAAGCTCTGGTCCCTGCACCAAGGGGCTTAAGAGGCGAGCCACTCGTCTGCCGAGCCCCCTCTTCCGACTGCATCTCGCTCGCTCTTCAAGCGGCCTTCTCCGTTTCAGCGGAGTAAAGAGGGGGGAATGGGTCTCATCATGCAGCTGCTGATAGAAAAGATACTGTCTGTGAAATTGTTTCTGCGCTGCTCTGAGAGTCGGTTCGGTGTACTTGGCAGCAAGTCGTGAGGTTAGAATTTGTATCCCCCGCCGTTTCAGATAAAAAGCCATCTGTATGGATTGCTGTTCAACAGAACCCTCACTCGAACCCTTCGCAATAAAGGGGCGGTTTAATTTTTGGCTACTGCGCCTTTAAGAGCCTCAGTATAGACCTACTTGCAGCTACTCCATTCTGGCTGTTGCAGTACTGTGGAGCTCCAGTGCTGTAGGTGGCGCTGTGACTGGGAAGTGGATTACCTGGAGCCCTGGAATGCAAAGCAGCATTTAGCTTAGCATAGTTGAATAATCAGTTTGGTCCGTATGCCATATTATGAACCTCAAACACGAGCTAAAAATCACGCCGTGGCTCGCGGAGTGGGGAGCAGCTAATATGCTAACAGCTAACAAACACTAGGCTAGACTAGGCTGACCAGAGAAGGGAGAAGGACATGCTAGTTAGGCTAACTCTTGAGATAGCTAACTGCACACAATGCTGAAAGGACACCCCGAGGCCATTAATACTACCTGTTTAGGATCGGGTATAATTACTAACAATAATTCGTGCTAGGCTAGGCTAAGCTAAGTTATGCTGTGCTGTAAATGCTGGAGTGTTTCATTGTGAGGTGACATAACAGGGTGGTAAATAGGCTTGTTAAACTGCATGGGAGTTGCCATGTTAGCTTGCTACAGTTACAGTTTAGCTCTGTTTGCTCATGGTTAGCACGATAATGATGTGCAGTTAGCCTTAGTGATGCCTTGCGGTGACAGTCTTCGCTCAATGTTAGCCTGCTAGCTTGCATGTTAGTTGGCATGTTAGCTTGCTGTTAGTCTTATCTGTCGGTTACAGTTTTAGCACATGTGCAGTTAATATACAGTTAGCATGTTGCGCTGCTGTTACAGTCTTCGCTCAGTGTTGGTGCCTTAGTTTGCAGTTAGCTTGTTAGCTTTCATTTACATTCATTGCTGTCGGTTAGTTTGTTAGTTGCTAATCAGTTAGTTCGCGGGTAACCTACCAGTTTGCAGTTGCCATGTTAGTCTTCTCTATCGGTTACAATCTTAGCTTGCTGTTAGCGCGTTCGTTCACAGTTAGCTCGATAATGTGCAGCTGGCGCGTTGGCGACATGCTACAGTGCGGCTGTAAATGCCGGTGTGGCACAAACCGGCCAATAACAGCAGAGCTCATCGTCTTTGGTGAAATAACAGGGTGGTAAATAAGCTTGTTAAGCCTTTTTAACCCCAAATAAAGCCAAATACGTACTATTTACACACGAAACAACAACTTTTAATGATGAAATACTGAGTAAATGCATTCTATGGCAACTTTAACATATGTGAGATGTACGTAAATGAGCTGTATCCTGATTGGCTGCCCTGTTTTTATGACTCAGCTCAGGGTAAAACACTCCGGTGTCATTGAGAATGGACTGAAACATGCCGTGAGCCGTTGATTAGGTGTATTTACGTATGCGTAAATGTGTTGGTGGTTGTGACATCACAGAAACTGCGAATGCCGAATGAGGTATATTTGCATATTTTGCATATAAAGGGCTGTTTTTTGGCGGGTTTTTTTAGCATATCAGGCTCTTTAGCTGGAAAAATGTTCAAATCGGGTTTGGGCGATACGGGCTCTTTTAAAAATGAGTCGGTAATGGAGTTACTACAGTGGATGATGTTGAGTAATGTGGATTGAGGGTTATCTACAAAGCGCCGGGAGCCTTCCGGGTGCTCACTGCTAGGACTTCACTTCTCCACACTGATCTCATCCCATCTATTTAAAGATATTGCAGCAGATTTCCAGTCCCAGGCCAATAAGCTGGCACAGAAAAATGCTGCAGCGCTGCTGTCGCTCTTTTAATTTTATAAAGACCCCTTCCTATTGTCTCTCTCTCTCTCTCGCTCTCTCTCTGCTCCTGCTAGTGTCATCCTCTAATCAAACAGGCGAGGTAATTTTCCACACTGTAGCTTTATGGGTACGGGCCGCACAGCGCGCCCCACGCGTGACTAGGACATTAGGGGAAATGTATTTTCATGGAAGATTTGCTGCAATTTCTACAACGGCTAGCTGCGCTAATGGACATCCGCCTCACGCATAATCATACAGCCCACATCACGGTGTCCTGCGCTATAAGCGGCGCACGGGGCGCTGCGAAGAGGGTGCGGCTCTGGAGTAAAAAAAAAGAATGGGGTAATTTGAGACGTCTCAATTAGCGCAGTCGCGCGTCTCTCGCAGCCTGCCGGGCAGTGATGGAGAGAGCGCTGTTTAAATGGAGAGGAGCAGCTGATGGGGCGAGGAGAACGAGCGATCGCGGAGCGCCGAGTGTGTCCGCCTGCTCCCCACAAGCGCTCGCCAGAGAGGAGGCACCCGAGGAGATCAGGACAGGACCAGTTCTGAGAAATGAGGAGGGATTCCAGCGGCGCTGCGAGCTCGGCTCCGAGGGTCATCCTCCCCTGGATCCGGCTCTGACTCCCTCTGATTGTGTGTGTGTGTGTAGTGTGATTAGTGGCAGCGCGCTCTGCAGGGCCCGAAGGCGGCGTGTGTGTGTGTGTGTGTGTGTGTGTGTGTGTGTGTGGCAGTCTAATTCACTGTGAATGTCTGCTTTTAATGACGCTGAATAAAAGCTGGAAGGGTGTGTAATGCTTTGAGAAGTGACCCACAGACCCTCTTTGTGGAATTGTCAATGCACAGAATCAATACTGCAGACATGCTCCTACTTTCGGGAAGCTTTTCGGAGGGCAGCGTAACGCTACAGGTTATCGCACAATACCCAATCAACAGACCGAAGCTGGACGCTAGCGTCAGCGTTAGCGCTGGCTCGGCTTGTACTTAGTGCGTTGGATCACATTCATGGCATTAGATTGAGCTTATGTATATTATATATATTGCTGTGTTAGCTTACTGTTAGCGCGCTAATTAGCAGGTAGCATGCTAGTTTGCAGTTAGCGTGTTGTTTTGTGGTTAACGTTTTAGCTCCACAGTGGTGTGTTAGTTTGTAGTTGGCTTGTTAGCTAACTTTTACGGTCTTAGCTATTGGTTTATGGTTTGCACTGTATATTATATATTATATCTCGCTGGCCAATAAAAACATGTATCTCCAAAACGGTGGCAAAAATGCTCTCAACTCTGAATGGCCGTCAATGTAAAATAAGAGTCTTTAGAGAATTCCTATTGGTTCATTCATCAGGAAACGTTCTTAGCTATAGATCAGTGATTGGGTCATGGTTGGCATGTTAGTTCGTAATTAAAATATTGACTTTCTGAAACAGTTTTAGCCGTTAAGTTCAGTGTTAACAGGCTAACCCTAGCCATTTTTACAGTAAATACAGGATGCTATACAACCAAATATTCGTTTTTAATAAATGATCTATTATAAATTATTGTTGGAGTTTAGCGGAAAGGTCTTAAAGTATTGCTGCTGTTTTGAATGATGGATTTTGAGAGCCCTAGTTCAAGAGCCCTAGCCCAGTGCAGTTCTATAGTTCATCCTCCTGCTCCCTACTGGCTTTCAGCCGAGTCTTTAACCTCTTAAAGGGGCCATACGTGGCCCACCCCTCAATGTCAACCAACCAGATATCTGGTTTAAGATACTAAGAGATGTTCCTGTCGATATAAAGGATAAATATCGAAATTTAAACCAGTGTAATAAGAAGTGTAACAAGAAGTGCCCTCCACCTCCACCTTCTCCTAGTCCAGGAGTGAGCCAGATGGCCGGGTGCTCTCTGCCAGCATCCCGCGGCCAGACCTCCGGGCTGATTCAGTTTCCTTTGGCCAGAGCTTCACGACATGGTGACTTCAGGCAGGAGCAGGGCTCAAGGTCTTGGAGCTTGGCCTCTGGGAAAGCAGCCTGGCGTTCATGTGTTAATCCCATCAGATCAGCTTGGATTAAACACAGCCCCCCCACCCAACCCTCCCTACGAAAAGCCTGTTACGTCCAAACGCTGATCCCGCGCCGGCCCGCTGCTGTCGAGAAACCAGCGCTACAGTCGGGTTACTTGTCTGAGAATTTCTTTGTCTTTGCCGTTGTATCTACGCTGTATCTGTTTGAGCGCAGAACAATGAAAGCAGTGTGAGGGTCGTAGCGGCAACGGCGGCGGCGGCGGCACATGAATGAAAGGTGCTTTTCTTCTCAGTCACCTCTTCAGTTGGTCATTTTCTCGGCTCTCGGCCCCTTTGTTACTCCGGATAGCTTTACAACAAGCTGAGCTGTCTTGCTGACTTTGTACAAGCATATCCCTTACAAATGCCCCTGCTACAAGTAGTAAATATGTGGCCAAAAGTTTGAGGACACCTCCTTGTCTAGCGTGTCTTTTAAAATCAAGAGTGTTGTAAAGGAGTATGCCCCGTTCTCTCATCATGGAAGGCTTACCACTAACTTCTGGAACAATTTCAGGCGTAAAATATTTAATACGGACAGATGGTACAGATGCTGGATGATTCGTCCTGGATCCCAAACAGCACTCGATACTGGATGGATAAAGCTCCATCCCTCCAGAGAAAGCTGTTCCACTGCTAGGGGTTCTTTACACCCCCCTTTTAGTAACTACATAGAAAACAACACCATTCTTAAGTTATACACTACATGTCCAAAAGTATCTGGACACTCATTGCTGACACCGGTGTTCAGTTGTATAATCACCATAGAGAAAAGCATTGGAGCTAAGCTAAGGGCTCCATGCTCAATGCCGAACGTCAGCTAAAGAGCTGTAAAGCCTGGTGTAGCAGTGGAGAGTATGCCATCCTGATCATCCAGCATCAGTACATGACCTCACTAACGGTCTTGTGGACGAACGGAATCAAACATTTACCACGAACTAGCGTAAAAGCCTTTCCCTAAAGAATAAAGGTCGTTACTGCAGCAAAGCAGGGACAAAGTCCCTATTAACACCTTCCAGTACCACCCCCTACTGATATCAGACGACTCAATAGGATCTACAAACCTTTGGGCACGCAGAGTGGAAGCTCGGACCAACCGCAGGCTCCCAGCCATTTACAGCTGTATTGAGTTTACTGGCCACATTGTACGTCTGTAGTATTACACCGTGCTGTCCAACGTCCAGCATGTCTGTGGACATGTTCCCGTAGTGTTTGGATGTGCAAAATACTGCATAATGTGTTGCCATCAACTGGTATCACTAACTGGCATGCTAACATGGGCCATATTTTGGTTAGATTTGCCAGAACACCGGCAAAGGAAACATGGAAGACGGTCATCTCGGGTGTGACGTCATTCCCAGCTCCGACTTCCAAGGCAAATGGACTCTGCAACTCTGCATTAGTCAGATCCAGCTTGTATAAGGGACATTCGAGCTGGCTTTAGCATGGATCAGGTTTGGACTGCTCTTGTCCGCATTGGAAAGCCAGATGTAAACACCCTCGAGATACGCTGTGATCAGACTGCGATCGAATCCCTCAAACCACATTTGGAAGCGGTGAGAGACGGATCCCGTCCAGGTTTAATACGAGTGTCAACAGAATGCGTTTTCTGTGATCGGACTCCGATCGTTCAAACGGAAATACGCAAATTGTAAGAACCATCTAACCATCGAACTGTTTACAGTCTTCCAGAGGTGGACAATTTTGATGGGAACTGTTATTTACGAAGTGTGTGTTGCATTTATACGTTTATACACGGGACAGTCAAATCTGATCTCTTCTGGTCTCAAGTGTAAACAGAATCCGGCCCTGAATGCCTGGTGTGAACAGGCCAAGGGTCTAGAAACCATTGCAATTCACAGTCAGGGTAAAACAAGAGCCAAGACATTTCGTTTGCCTGCCCGTACTATACTTAGAGCAACCTCGCCCTTCCTGCCGACTTCCACTGGACGCTTGGCTTGTATATTAATGTTTTAGTGGTGTTTTTTTTTAATCTACTTAAAGGATCACCCTGTCTTTTTGCTTATCAGTTCTGTATTTATGCTGTATTTACCCCTCCTTACGAGGCGGCCCCGGCTCGGAGTCTCTCGGTTGAGTTATTTATTAAACGGAGGAAGAAAAAAGCAAGGACCATGCCGCTGCTAGGAGCTAGATAATGGAGCCCGCAGGCCGTGAAGAGAAGTGTGCCCTAGAGTCGGCCCTGACACGGGCCCTCTACAAAAAAAAAAAAAACGCTCTGATGCTCTCTGACGAACAGCTTTTTAATAAACAAAGACCTGACTCGTTTTATCCTCTTGCCCTTTGGTGTTTTGCATAAATGAATACGAGAACGCGGACACGGGCCTACTACCAAGCGCACAATGCGCTCGTCTCTTTCGTTCTTTCTCTCGCACCCTCCCACCCTATCTGTACCAGACTCTTAATTAGGAATGTTAGGGCATTGTTTTTCTTGGCTCCTGAGTGGCCCTTCATGTAACACTACAACATACAAGTGTTTGCTTAAACCAAGACTTAGCTGGGTAGTGTTTTTCAGGCATTGCTATGCCAGGTACAACCCCTTGATGATTGCTTCAGATTGATTTCCCGGGCTGAGGACAAATTGCCATGCAATGACTGATTAGCAAACATTTTTATTATTCCTAATTAGGGCCTCCACGCTCTCTCCGTGTGAGTTGGATCTCAGCCGAGCTTTAATTAGCAAATCCTCACATCTGAGTTCCAGCCTCTTCGCTCCTCTGCTCTTCCGTCTCCTTCTCGTTCCCCTGCTCTGCTTTGCTCCAGCAGGTGCCTCCACTCCAGCACTGACCCAGCACTAACCCAGCGCAGTTCAGGTATAGGCTGGGAACCCGACTTGAGGCAAATGTGTCCAGTTTGGTACTGCCAATTGACCAGCGCCCCTTGGTCAAAGAGAGCACGCCATCTACCCACCCAGAGTTTGGCCAGTTGTGCTCTCTCTGACTCCGGCTGCTGATGGCAAAGCATCATGGTTCGGGATTCGAACTTGAGACCCTCCGGGCCATAGAGGCATTAGCGCATTATACTGCTGAGCCACTCGGAGCCCCCCAGTCGCTGCTTAATCTTGAGATACCTGAACTGTGAAGCCAGGAATACATGAGATTTAAGGCACAGACTGGAGCGGAACATGGAGGAAGTCTTCTTTTCATATTGAAGAGCCTCTATTGACCTAGTCATTCTGTGCAACATTAGCATTGGGTGAATTATTCCTTTAAGAAGAACTTCTGACCACGCCAGAAGCAAATCTAATTACAAAGACTGAGAGGCCCACTTTGGACTGAGTAAATGTGGACACAAAGGCTAAAATCCTGCCTGGTGAAAGCGCTCTCAGTTATAGAGCCCCTCCATGGTGCATTACATCACTTGGTGAAGGACCATTACCAGCTTTGCAAGTAATGCATGGAAAGGGGAACGGCCAGGCTTTTCCCAAGTGACTTTCATGAGCCCAAGACACTGGAGAACCTCGTGTTCTTGACCTTGACCTCTCACACGTTGCTTTCCAGTGATCGTGAAAGGAAGCTTGGATCTTGATCTCTACAATGCAAGTAAAGCTGTCCTGGGGTGGAGCTTTAAGAGGGGTTCAATGTTCAATGTACGAACTAGCCTACAACAGTAGCACATCACCAGTGCCTCAGCACTAAGCATCCAGTCTACGCCTTCAGTCCAGAAGGTGGATCTAATACATCTAACACAAGGTAACATGAGCATTTAGCTGGGTAGCTAAGCTTTGCTCAAGAACAACCACAGAGAATAAAGTGCTGTAGGGAATTTGTGGAATCCAGAGTTTCATTCAGGTTACCTTTATGATCATATGCCCCTCTAGTCCCCTCACGGTGATGCATGAAGTACCCCAGAAAGTAAAATATCTGGCGGCATTAGTGGGAGTTGGTGCCAATCCAATACAGCAAGTATATTCAGATATGTTGGAGAGCCGTGAGAAATTTAAATTTTGTAAAATCTATCAATTTATATATCTATATATTTATATATATATCAGCTTTATTAAGATCAGTTCACAGATCTGATATAGTTCAACCTAAATCTATGCTGTTAGTCGTAGGATTTTGCCAAATTTGGTAGAGAAGTTTGAGAAGTTTTTGGTTAAAAGTTTATGGACGAATTCCAATGCATTTCTATGGGCAAAACAGAAAAATCTGAAATTGGAACAATGCCGCCATGTTAAACTCGGGGCGAGTTACGCAGTGAAAATCCTGCAGACGATCTCTTATCCAGTAATAATAGTCTTATCCGATTAATCGATTAATCGGGGAAATAATCGGTTACACTTAATTGCTAAACTAATGGGTAGCTGCAGCCCTAATTGTAGCTACGCTTGTTTTTCTCAAATGCAGCGTCTGGTAGAATTTTGGAACCTTTTATTTTTGCCCAGTATGTTCAGAACATGGTGCCTATCCCAGCGTTTATATGATTCATCCTCCTTTTTATTGAGGTCATGAAGAGGTCCTCTAATCTTGGCTTTAAGGAGGGCCGTAATATTGAGCACTGGGTTATGTTTTCTTTGGAGTTTAAGATATTACATATATTGAGGTCAGAGGGAGAGGGAGATTTGAGCAAGAGGAGCTTCAGCCTCACCCTTCCACCCCGTACGGCCTCTCAGGAGAGCTGTGTCAGGGAGAATAAAGTTTATTTGCAGATCCATATTACTGTACATATCGTCCCTCTTTCCATTTTCTTATCCCTTTTTTTTTGTTGTTGTTTTTTGCGCCGCTGATTCGGCCACGCTGTCATCCACATCCACCGCTCTGGCAGCCCCTGCTCCGTGTTATCTCCTGGAGGGAGGGAGGGAGGGAGGGAGGAGAAAGCACCACTTCTTGATTTATTGCCTCTGCAGAGAAGGAGGGAGGGTAGCGAGTGAGGAAAGAGAGGGAAGGTTTTTTGGAGCTTGAAGAATAGGGGCGAGCAGCTTTGCGATTGAGGGGTTTTGAGGGGAGGAAGGATCTATTGGACCTGCTGAAAAGGACCAACTTTTATCTACCCTGCTCAGGAATTACACCGACTTGCCACAAACCCCCACCGCCCCCCACCTCCGTTCGTCCTTCCTTCTGTCCGCTGTCCCTTCATCCAGCCCTCCGTCTCACTCCCCTTCCTTTTCTTTGTGTGGCTTCGGAACTTCCCTCTTCTTTTCCCACTGCCTGCAAGAGGCCCCTGGGAATTGCTCAGAATGCCCTTCGGTCAGTTGCTCGCCCCATGAGGCTTTACTGATGGTGCACCTCAGAAAAAGAAAGAGAGAGAGAGAGTGAGATGATCAAGAGCAAAAGCAAGCAAGCAAGCAAGGGAGGGAGAGAGAGAGAGAGAGAGAGAGAGAGAGATAGATACCCCGAGCTCACCGCTCTGAGCTATTCCGTGGAAAATTCCTAGAAGCATACGCAGGTTTGCTTTGCCGGCTCGGATTTGGGGCAGGAATGTGACCCACACGAGCAGCATTTGGTGGAGCAGTGGTGGGGCAGTGGTGGCTCAGCGGTTAGAGCGCCAGGCTATCGATAATAAGGTTGTGGGTTCGATTCCCAGGCTCTGCAAGCTGCCACTGTTGGGCCCTTGAGCAAGGCCCTTTACCCTCTCTGCTCCCCGGGCGCTGGAGTTGGCTGCCCACCGCTCTGGGTGTGTGTGTACTCACTGCCCCTAGTTCACTAGTGTGTGTGTGTGTGTTCACTACCACAGATGGGTTAAATGCAGAGGACACACTGTACACACTGTACAGTGACAAATACGTGCACCTTTACCTTATTTGCTCATGTGCGTAGAAGCCGTATGTAGATTTCAGGAATGCTGCCTCTACTTAGCGAGTGATTCACTGGTGATCTTCGGTGACCTCTAATCGGATTTCAAACGGTTCTTTAAGGGCTGGGCTATCAAACATTAAGTAGACTGCCAACATGGGAATTCCATCCCTTGCTCAAGTGGTGGCTTGACAAATAGACTCTCGAAGTGAAGGTGCTTTTATGATCTCGAGTGTTTATCTAAGCTGTTGTGCCCTTAACACTAATCTTCAGTGGATGGTGGAAGGGCTGCACTTTTTCTCCATGGTGCCCATTCTAATCACCAGTCCTCCTGCTCCACTGGTTGCGTGTGGAAGCATGATGAATGCCCACTGGGAGCTCCTGGCTACACCTCACGGAGACCCTCTTTATAAAAACAGGCACTGGGCACCCCAAATCTGTTCTACTCATACTATGAAAAAATTGCACTCGGACACTTTAGGATACTTTAGGATACTTTCGATGGTTGGCAGGAGATACCACTGGCTTCCGTTCAGTTTGAATGGCAGGAACTGGTTGTTCATGGCATTTCTGGCTCTGACGTTTTGTGGTGGGTTCAAAGCTATTGTGATTCATTTCTTTGAGCCTGGACTGACTGCTTGTCTTTTGGCCTTGGAGTGGACATTTGTACAGAGGTCAGTCTGTTCTGCGGTAGGTCCGGTCATGTGGTGTTGTTCTGATGATAAGGTCTGCGATGGTATTCCATAGAGCCTGTTTACAACCAGCATTAGCATTACGATCGGATCATCATTGGGCATGCAGGTTAGACATGAGCGTCCTGGCCCATGAGCCACTCCCAGATTTTGGGGTGGATTTGGGGTGAAACGTGCCCTGTGCAGCAACCCCTGTGCTTCTCCTGGGAAGATAAACGGAGTAGAGTAAGCAATGTGGAGACAGAGGGAGGACTGGAGGGGAGGAGGGGTTGAGCTGGAGGCTGGCGGTAAATATTCCATCAGCAGAACTCAGCAGGATTCAAGGATGACCCAGCAGTGGCAGGGGTGCGGATCGGAAGAGTTACAGCTGTCAGCATGTAGGGCCTCCATTACTGAATATGATCTCCTGTCACGAGAGAGTGAGGGCGAGGGGGATGGAAAGATAGCGGGGGGGGGGCAGTCGTGAATGTTTTGAATGTGGAAAAGTGTAAGGAAGCTACCGAACGTGAGAAACATGAAGCGAGAGAGAAAGTGAGAGGGGGGAGGATGAAGCATCCGAGGGAGAATGAGCAAGCGAGCGCCAGCACTTCCCTTCTTGCCAAAAACTCGAGCAGACATCATTTTTCGCGCTCCGTTTCTAAGGCGAAATATTGAACGGATTTGTCAGCCTGCCACGCAGGACTGACCCCTGTGGTTTACCTCTGTCTATATCACTCTGCAATCGCTCTCTCTCTCTCTCTCTTTCTCTCTCACATGCTTTTCTTAGCTGCACTGCTCTTCCAAACATAGCTCTTATCGAGTCTGGCCCCTGCGCCTCTATGGGCGCGCTGCTTTCGGAGACGTGAAATGGAGAAGCGGAACGGAATGAGACTCCAGAATCTCCCGATACGTCAGCCGTCGTGCCGGGGAAGGGAGCCCAAGCTTGGTGGAGCTGCACCGTACCCCAGGCAGAGGGAGGCATGTGAACCCACTCCCCCGCTTGACAGGCGTGCTAATTGAATTGTGGGAAAATGCTAATGCATGAGGAGCGCCCGATGCTGTTGCGTCATTTTCGTTTCTTAAAGATTTGGAGACGCTGCTGGCGAGGGACTTGCATGCCAACCACTGTTGCACAACGCCCTCCCCTCTTTCCCCACATGCGGTCTTCGCCACTCTTTTTTGTTAAAGCCCCTGGGAACACCAGTCGTCGAGATGCGCTCCTCAGACCTCTCTGAGAATGGTCTGGGTGTGGACTTCATGTTTGCATGTCCGTCCCCATACTGGTGAAATCCAGCAGACATTCATTAGGCTTTGGGAAGACATACGTCCCTGGCCCCGGATGGATTGGTCGGATGCTGCTCGACTCAGTAACTCTGGTGTTCCGGCAGGTATCACTTACCCTTCCACTCCAAAAGACCAAGGGTCTATGAGTGTTGACCCCTATGCAGAACCCTCTGGTAGTATTTTGGAGATCTCTACCTGGCAGGTAGAAAATACCCGTCGTCCAGGACAAGGGTGTGAAGCAGAACCTCGACTGCAGCAGAGTGCTTTGCTGGAAGCAAAGAGCGCTATACCCTCTCAAACCCAGCACGTGTCTGCTGATCCCTTGGACTCTGAAGGGCTCTTAACCCGCAGCAGAACAAGGTGTTTCTGCAGGCTCTCAACCCGCAGCGAGGCTAACTAGCCTAAATCATCGTCTTTTGCCTGCACTACTCTCACAACTTCTGATTGACGGGACCATCTGGACTAGGGTTAAGGGAGTTGACTATTGGACCTGCTGAAACTGGACCCACTTTTCATATCGTCTCAAAATAATAATACAAGGGAATTACTGGCGGGGGAGTGTGAGGTGGGGCCCGTTTTAGTGGATTCTATACACTTCTCAATTATCCTGCATCATTTATTAACCGAAAAATGACCAAATACAGCTCAGCTACAGCTCCACAAGCTTCTCCTGACTAACTGCTGACACACCGACACAAGTGTTGACGACAAAAACGAATGTCTGAGAGAGTGAAGTCGAGCGAAAGAGGAATGAGAGCTCGGTTCTGCCGTGTTGGGACTCGTAGCCGGCTATCTAGGCTTAGATAAGTTAGCCATCAGGCCAAACACCACAGCACAGGCCATGTTCCAGCGAACTGAGGCTCAAATCTCACCCGTTTAGTCGATAAAGCCTCATATCTGAGAGCACAGAGTCAAATTGAGGGTCTTAGGGGTGTTTTCGTCTGTCTTTTTTAGGTTCATTGAGTTGACTAGTTCATCCAGCATCATTAATCAGTGAATTCCCACAGAAATTTGACACGTCAGACACATTGTCGTCCTTTTAGAATACTGTCCTTATTATTTTGAGATACCGTGGTATACAGTGTTTCCGTTACACCCCCAAGCCTAATCTGTTCCGGACAGGTCTGGCCCGAGATTTTAGCAGCTGCTAAAACCAAGGACGTTTGCTTCGTGCGGTACACCAAGAAACTAACAGTGTTGCCGTATCAAACGAGGGATCGTTGTTCCCAGAGATTGCAGTGAATTGTGCTGCCGTTACATAAACGCACAGTCCAGAAATCCAAGAGTGCTAAAACACCACCAGCTTCTGTTCGGCGAACTCTGGCTCTTAGAAAACTCTGTAGGAGTTGGCAGAGCAATTAATGACTTTGCTGTGCCCCCCCCCCCCCCCCTCTGTACCCTCCGTAGTGCAAAATGAGCATAAAAAAAGGCGTAGTTTGTTGTAGCGTGCTAATTTTCCAGCTGTACCGAGGATCTCTGGATCGCGCTGTGTGTGTGTGTCTGTTCTGGACAGAAAGGTCACAGTGCTGCCGGTGTTCTTGCATCCGTCCGTCCGTCCGTCCTTCGCCTCTGCGGCCCACTCCGGAAGTGATGCGGTAGGAAGTTGCTTGGCGGTTATCAGGAGCAGATCAGATCTCTCTTGCCGATTATGAAGCTCAAATTATGCCATGCGATCATGCCTTGATTGTGCCGCGTCCTCAGAGACGCTTGGTCCAGGCTCGGTCAGATGACCTTCTTCATTGGAAGAAGGTGGCTAAGTCAGAGTGATGGAATACAAATGCAAAGATCTCTCCTGACTGTTCATCCATGCAGAGCTTTGGTCTCTTTCCCCTTCTCTCTCTCTCTCTCTCTCTCTCGCTCGATCTCTCTCGCTCGCCTTAAATTTGTCGTTCCGCCAAAGAAAACCTAGTGACAGCTTTACCTGAAATAACCTAATAAGAGAGTTGGGGGGAAAAGTGCTGAGAAGGGGCTCTTATCTCTCTCTCTCTCGCTCTCTCTCTCTCTCTCTCTCTCCTGCACACTCTCTATATCTCTCTCTATCTTGTGCTCTAGTTGATGGGATTTTTGTCGTAGTCATGTTCTTAGGATTTTGCTCCCTCTCTTCACTCCTGCTTTTTGCACCGCGGGGAATAGCATTTTACCACTCCCCTCATTCATTTCGCAAAGCTGTTTTGTGTGTGTGTGTGTGTGTGTGTGTGTGTGTGTGTGTGCATGAGGGGGTGTTAAATACCTCCCCCCTCTCTGTCTTTCTGCCTCGGCCTCTCTTGTGGCTCGTTCTTTGTGCTTGACCAGGCGTGCTCCAAACTCTGGGCTTCAAAAGAACGCGTAACTCATCAGGCCCTCATGAGGAAGATTCTTCAGTGGCCCGGCGAAAGAGCATCGAGCGGGGCGGATACGATCCGGTGGCCACAAGGAATAACCCACCAGATGATTTGCGACTCAGGATGGGGTAGCAGTAGGGCCACTGATGGCAATGCGGCTTTGCCATCAGTGGCCGGAATCTGAAAGGGCACAATCGGCCGTGCTCTCTCTGGGTGGGTAGACGATGGGCTTTTCCTCCTCTTCACTCTTAAAGAGATGGTGGCCAGCTGGTGTCTCTCCTCCAAGCTTGCCGGCTTGCCTGCATTGCTGCATCGGTGACAGTTGCTGACTTTGCGTGTGTCAGAGGAGACCCTAGTGTGGGAGCATTGCTAGTGCTAGGGGGAGCTACGAACGGGTGGGCACTTCATTGGCAGTGCTTGACAAATGGGTGCATGTGTGGTACCCTGTGATGAACCATCTCCCTGTCTACGGAGCGGTGGATGGATGCAAACCCAGATCTCGCCCTCCCCGTCTTTCACAGACACATTCTCCCCTCTCTCACCCATGCAGGGCATGCTGTTGTGTGAAGTGGCTCCATCCGTAGAATTTGTCTGGCATCTCTTCAGCAGATTGTGTGACATAACTCTAGCGGATAGCTCCATATGGCCTCCCCGTTTCAGCGATGGCTGGGCACCAGGAGTGACCAGGCAAGCCCTGATTTCGAGCTTTCCGCCCTTGACAGTGTAGGGGATCGATGTCGGGATGGAAATCCGATTTGTCGTTGGGGTAACAGGGTTAACGCGAAACTTGCATGGACTGTGCAAGTGTTGGAGAGCTGAGCAAACACACCGACACGCACACAGACCAGGACAAGGCCCAAAAAACCGAGCAGCACTCCCCTCCCCCCGGCCCGTCTGTTTATCCTCCTTTTCTCACTCGTCTCTTTTTTTTTGTTGTTGTTCTTTCTTCCCCCTATCGAGGACAAAAGGAGTCATGAGGGCTCTGTTGCTTCATCTAATCCCTCACTCCACCTGCAGGCTTTGTCCCGGGTGTGTTCACATCGTCATTTTGTCTTCCCTCGCCTCCCCAAGACACATACACACACCTCCCTCCCTCCGCCAAAGCCACTCCTGTGCCTCAGGCCTGCACTGCAGGAGTATATGTACCCATATTTGTCTTTGATTTACGTTTCCTTGCATGTATATGTCTGTGTGTGTGTGTGTCTTTGAAAGCGAGCATGGCCGTGCGGTCATGTGGGTAGAGGAGTGGAGGCCTCTCACGCTGAGTTTGGGTTAATCCTCTGGGCCGGCTGGGCCGTAAGCTGTGCTCTAATGCAGTCTAAATAGACTGACTCTGCTGACCTCGGAGAGAAGCTCCGAAGCTTGCAGCCTGAGGCCAGCTCCCGGCAAAACCCCCTCCCACCCCCCCACCCCCTTCGCTTCCTAACTCGCTGCCTGGCCGTGCACATGCTTGGCCTTGATCCCAGCATGAATCGCGTAGGGTTCTGCGATGTACGTACGTCTACATACGGAAATTCAATAAATACAGGCCTGGTAAGAAGACCTTGAACTTTAGAGAAGAATGAGACAATGTCCGATTCAGAAAATGCTCTTCTGTTGATTCTTTTGTCAAGAAATGCACAAAGAATGTTAAAGGCTTTGGGTGTTTTTGATAGGAGGAGGAACATCACGTCACAACGTATCAGCAGCAGTACTCCCCTTTGTGTGGAGGTACTTGGCTGCAACACCTTCAGGTAGGGATGAAGAGTTGGCCTTTCTGTGGTAGAGTCCAGTGTTGTAGTTCTATGGTCTCAAGACCTTATTTGAAATTGGAAGACCAGGCAAGTCTAATCGTAATGTATTGGCCATTGGCTGAGGTCTGCTTGTTTTACCTTGTGATCAACTGGCAGCTTGTCCAGGGGGTATTCCTGCCTTGCGCCTAGGGTTCCCAGGTAGGTGACAAGTGCACTGTGACCCATAGGGTGAATGTCTCTTGACTATGTATTCAGGCCACTATCTGCAAATTAGAATCATGATGGAGATGATTATGGTGGGTTTTTTTTTTTTTACATTTCTAGATGCTGGTCTGTTTTTGGCCCCAAGTTTTTGCCGAGTTTTGAGTCTGGGAGCAGTCCAGAATATTGTCCAGATCCTCTGCCTACAAGCCCAGGATCAGCCCTGGGTGCAGGGTACTTAACCATAAGGGATAAGTGTGAGGAGGATGTCCTCTCAGTGGCAAGTCAAACCAGTCAATCGGTGAATGCCATAGATGAACGTCCGTCTAGACGCCCGTCAGACTGATGGTTTGCTGAGGAATGGTTTGCTACCTCTGGTAATGTGTGGAATGTGAAGTGTGTTGGGCCCTTTGGTGAATAAAGCCGGTCTACAGTGTTATGTATGAATGTGTGTGTGTGTGTGTACATGTGTATCCGCCCCGATGACTGCAGCACACCCCCACGCTGTGAAATATTAATAAAAGCGCTCTTCCTTCGCGCCGAGCTGTCATCACCGTCGCTGTCTCTGTCAAACTCACGAGCTGGGCTGTTGTCACACACTTTTGGTTTCAATTAAAGCGCACGCTCGGGGCAGGGAGGTGTGGGTTGAGCGAGAGAGGCAGAGAAGCTTGTTAAAAAGCCGAACATGTCGGAGCGCATGTTTCTTATTGGTGTACGATTAAAAAGCTGGGGAGGGCACCGGAGGCTTTTCGCGGTCTCGTGGCTTCCCAGGCCTTGCCATACGACGCCGCTGTCGAATTTCTCTCAGCGAGTGACAGATGTGCTTTAATGCCATAGCAGAATTGTTAAAAAAAAAAAAGAAAGGACAATGTTTTCGGACAATGGGACAACTATTCTCTCCCAATTCAGTACCACCAATTAACCCACCCGTTTGTAGCTCCCCCTAGCACTGTATCCTCCAATATATGCAAACTGCTGCCCATGCGGCCTTGCCAGGCAGCCGACACACTCAGCCCCAAGCACTGCCCACTAACAGACAGCTGTGACGAGCAACAGCGCTTCAGCACATTAAGGGAAGAGAGGCGGCGTCTACCCACCAGGAGAACGCACTGCCGGTTGTGCTCTCTCTGACCCCGGCTGCTGATGGCAAAGCCAAGCTCACTATTTACTGCTCTTGCTAAAGGAGTAAATGTGTTCTATGTGCTATTCATATGCATTAACAAGCTTCAGTTGCATGGTTTCAGAGGAATTCTACCCTCACACATACACATTGCCATGGTCCTACAACGTTTGGGCAATATTGGCTACAGAGCTTATTAATATACGTGGATACATGCATATGGAAAAACATCAGATATTAGAATCGCCCAAGAAGACCCCTGCCGTCGCATTGCTTCTTCCTTTATTGTCATGCGAAGTTAGTAATGGAGTCAGAAACCACATAAGCAAGTCTGTTAGGGATTGCTGGGGTAAGTACGCAAGGCTAGTCAGTGGGGTATAAGCCTCCATTGCTTTGTTATAAGCAGCTACTTCAGTGCTGGAGCTCCAGAGCAAAACTAAAGCAGCTAACTGCAGAACATCACTCATGGCTTGGCTGATGGACTACGTTTGGGGAAAACTGTCAGATGTATTTTTCGCTGAGGTGTCTTTAATATGAAAGACCCTGCAGACTACTGCCGTTCTCAAGTCCAACAGGGCCGTCAAGAATCAAGGCAGCGCAAACGCTCACTGTTTCCACTGTGGGCATGTGCTTTTCTTTTTCCGGATCTCCTGTCATTCTCGTAATTTCCCTGCATTTTCTTTTTTTTTCTCCATCTGCCACTTTCCTCTATTTCATCCTTCCTCCGTCTCTCTCTTCTCCCTCGCCCTTTCCCTTTGTGATGCTCGTTTTCTAAGGTCCGTGGCCGCTTGAATAGGCCTGTGTGTTCTAATGACGTCCTCTTCCCGAGAGCAACTCGAGGAATCGTCAGCCTCCATCCTGAGTCCTGGAAGGCCAGTATGGGGAGTCCAGCTGGGACCCAGTTTAGTCCCCAGGTTCCACGTTGGCACCACATATGGATGCCCACCAGGGTCAGTGATCAGAGCAGAAGGGGTTACGCATGGGCACCATCTGGGTTGTATTCTCTAGATGGATTCGGGAAGCTCAACTGGGTCCCAGTAACAAAGTATGCCCAAACCCCCTCAGAACCCATGCCCTCCTGGAACCCACCTAGTCCATCACTGCAAGTTCTCCTAACCCCTCAACTTGCATCCTTACCCGCCACGTCTTTGTGAGTAGCTCCTCCCTTTTTCATTTCGCACTGCATTATGGGCTAATATCAGAGCCACGCTTCAAAACCACTGGCTTTTGATGATGCACTTTGGGTATTTGAGTGTACTCAACTTTGACACTTTTATCTATATTGCTTACTACGTACTCAAAAACTAGATAGTATACTAATTAGTATGCAATTGGGACACACCCTCTGCTGTTAGCTGCGTCCCTGCTTCGGAGGCTGCATTCAAAAGCTGATTACGGTGCGACTAAGCTGTCCCATGTCGAAATCTTCTTCGGATGCGACTGAGAAACGTAACAAACTCTTCCATGGCGATGAGGGATCTAACGGTTGGAGTCTTCGCTGGGCAACTTTTCCTGAGAAACCGTCAAGGTTGGTAGTTGACAGGATTGGCGTTTTATGACACAACAACAAGGACAGCCTTCGAAGGATACCACCCCTGGATTGGGACACAGCTCTCCCTTTTCTCCCTCTTCTTCATCTTCATCTTCCTACTCTTACTTCTTCTCTTTCTTGTTCTCCGTCTTAGTCTTCGTCTTCATCTTTTGCTCCTTCTCCTTCTACTCCTTGTTCCCCTGTTCCTTCTAGGGTGTCCTCGTCTTCAGCTTCTGACGTCTTCTCTTCCTTCTCACTTGTCTCGTTCTTTTTCGTCGCCGCCGCTGTTCATCATCATCTTCTTTCTCAGTGAATTCTCCTGCTTCCCCTCACCATTGTCCAGAGCAGGTGTGTGTGCTTTCTGCTCCGACTAAAGACTCACTGACAGGTAAATGAACTTAAACGAATGGATGTTTGTGTTTTTCGTGTATGCGTCCGTATCAACACCAGCATCGGTGCCGCTTCCTCGAGTCTGTTGTTCCTCCTCTTGCGTTCCCCGGACCTGTTCTACAGCACCGTGTGCATGCGGGCCCCTCTTTACGGCAGGTGTCCTTGATAAAGGCCTTGCCGCACTGACCGCCACGCGTTGTGTACGATGAACGTAACTGTCTCTCCCACTCGCCTCTCCGCCTCCTCGCCTCCTCGCCTCTCCATAACTGGGTACAGATCACTGTTTTGACACCCCATCCTTCAGCTCCAGAGATACGTCGGCTCTCCACCGCCAAGCTTTCAAAGGAGACGCTCAGCCTTGCATGCGAGCATCTTATCTAGCATCCAATCCTCTTTTCACGCCACATCGATTGATTCAGCAGGCGCGGACAGTTGCAGGATAGACGTTGACGGCCTGCCTTCTCACTCCGAAGAGGCTTACGGCTCTGCGGCACCACTGAGGATAGCCATCCACGTTTGTTCATGAATAGCATCCCCACGAGAGAAATATTTCATGATATTTTGAATTGATATTTTTTTAATCCAACTAGAGAAACTAGTGGTCTACACCATGGTTTGTGCTGGAGACATGCTAAACCAGCTTCCTCTCAGCTGGAGGTGACCGTTTAGGTCTTCACACCCAATATCAGTGTTGTTTAAAGCAACACTATGTAGCATGTAGCTAGCAAAGTCGGCGCTAACGGCGCTATGTAACTCTGGTAAAGCTGGGAAAGTGCGCAACGCTGGGTCATGGTGGCATAAGATCTGGTGATATCACTACCGTCTCCGTCCACATGCGTCTCTAACTCTCAGCTTGTCCAGAAAAACGTGTTCTTTAGTGGTGGCTTAAAGTGCAAATCCTACTTCCTGACTGCAGAGGGAGCCCAGGAGCAAGAAATGCCAATTTTCTCATAGTGTTAAATCCAATAAATGCTATCAGATTAACCCTTTGTATGTGTGTACAGAGAAGCTACCAGCTGTAGCCAATCATGATCACTATCAGGACGTTAAGAGGCCCCGGCCTTGGCAGGTTAATAGACTTTTAGGAACTTTCAGCATCACTGGATTAATAGTGTAATAGTGCTGGGTGATATGACCTCAAATTAGTATCCGGATTAATTGAACATTTGACCTCAATTACGATTATAGAAGCTGCTGGAGTTGCTCGGTTGGCTCTGTGTTTGAGTTCTCCTCCAAGTTGCTTCCATGTCGCGGACCAGGCGGATCGGTAGAGGTTCGGAATTCCGCTTTCGATTAATTTCCGATAAACTGCCTACCCTATCCTAATCACGTCATTCAGTAAGTCACTTCCGACTCTCCTCGGTACTTTCAGACTAACCTCTTCTGTGTTTCACCTGATCATTAGTCTACACCACCGTAGCCTCTCTACAGGCAGTCGCCGAAAAGCATTCGCGCAGGACCTTCATTAGCACGGGCGAATAGGCCACATGGTAGCCATTTAGACTCCACGGTAGCCTCATTAACCTTACGCACGGAGTCATTATGGATCATCGATGGTCAAAGGGACAGGTCTGGGGGGGGGGGGGGGGGGGGGATGGCTCTGAAGCTCCAAAAGCCAGCGCTTCGTAACGATGAGCAGTGGTTCGGACTGACTGAACGTCACGGCGAGCTTTGCTTTTAGGCGCCTGGCGTCTGCCGTTTACGGCTGCAGAGCGTACCTATTGCCCGGGTAGAGAGCGTTGGGCACTGCCCTTCTGAATGGCTCGTCAGTGATTTGGAATGGGATTGAGAGTGTGTTGTGGAGGAGCTGTGCTGCTCGCTGGGCTGTTTTGATGCTGTTTGGCTTCAGTGTGGTTTAAGAGCAGAGCTGAGGTTTCATGGGAAAAGCTGTTCTAGCTTTGGGCCGCTTGATTTGTGTGATTTCTTCTGTTAATGAGGCTCTCAGACACAAATAAACTCGGTAGCTTTTCATTGCATTGTGGAATGTCTACAGCAGCTGTTTAAACAAATAACCATCTCAGTTTCCATGTGAAGAGTGTGTGTGTGTGTGTGTGCACAGCGTGGGGGCATATGTAATGCCAGGAGGTGACAGGCAGTGACAGCCAGTTGAGTGCTGGGTCTTGACAGTGTCAGAAGGGATTAGGCCTTGGTCGAGCTGAGGAGTGTGTGTGTGTGTGTGTGTGTGTGTGTGTGTGTGTATGTGTGTGTGTGTGTGTGTGTGTGTGTGTGTGAGAGAGAGAGAGAGAGAGAGAGAGAGAGAGAGAGAGCTAGAGACAAGGGGGAGGTCTCTGCCTGAAGTGCTTCCGAGGTGAAAAGTGCCACTCGCCCGCCAGTCAATCTACAGCCTAGGATGAAGATGAAGTAGGAGCTAACTAAAGAAGCTGAGGAGATGAAGTAGGAGCTAACTAAAGAAGCTGAGGAGATGAAGTAGGAGCTAACTAAAGAAGCTGAGGAGATGAAGTAGGAGCTAACTAAAGAAGCTGAGGAGATGAAGTAGGAACTAACTAAAGAAGCTGAGGAGATGAAGTAGGAACTAACTAAAGAAGCTGAGGAGATGAAGTAGGAGCTAACTAAAGAAGCTGAGGAGATGAAGTAGGAGCTAACTAAAGAAGCTGAGGAGATAAAGTAGGAGCTAACTAAAGAAGCTGAGGAGATGATGTAGGAGCTAACTAAAGAAGCTGAGGAGATGAAGTAGGAGCTAACTAAGCTAACTAAAGAAGCTGAGGAGATGAAGTAGGAGCTAACTAAAGAAGCTGAGGAGATGAAGTAGGAGCTAACTAAAGAAGCTGAGGAGATAAAGTAGGAGCTAACTAAAGAAGCTGAGGAGATGAAGTAGGAGCTAACTAAAGACACTGAGGAGATGAAGTAGGAGCTAACTAAAGAAGCTGAGGAGATGAAGTAGGAGCTAACTAAAGAAGCTGAGGAGATGAAGTAGGAGCTAACTAAGCTAACTAAAGAAGCTGAGGAGATGAAGTAGGAGCTAACTAAGCTAATTAAACAAGCTGAGGAGATGAAGTAAGAGCTAACTAAAGAAGCTGAGGAGATGAAGTAGGAGCTAACTAAGCTAATTAAAGAAGCTGAGGAGATGAAGTAGGAGCTAACTAAAGAAGCTGAGGAGATGAAGTAGGAGCTAACTAAAGAAGCTGAGGAGATGAAGTAGGAGCTAACTAAGCTAATTAAAGAAGCTGAGGAGATGAAGTAAGAGCTAACTAAAGAAGCTGAGGAGATGAAGTAGAAGCTAACTAAGCTAACTAAAGACACTGAGGAGATATGAAGATGAAAGTAGGAGCTAACTAGGACCAAAGAAACCGTTTGGACCAAAGCTGCTCAGATTCCTACGCTTTTTTTCTTGCTTCCAACAAACACATCACCTTCCAGAACTTACCTTCTATCTAAAATGCATCTCCAACATCTTCCCAGGTCAATAACCAGCAGTCAAGCTTCTTCACTTCACCTGGTGGTTTTAAGGGCATGGCTAATCTGTGTGGATTTCTCACACTCCAGAGGTAGAAGGCTTCTCCCAAGAATGCTACTGTTGTTTATGGCGAGCCTCACGCAATGACATTGTTCTTTAGGCAGTGTCTCCTCAACTCTTCGGCCTGTCCTACCAAAGCGCCACAGAATGGAATGTTAATTGGCCCGAAAGCCCTTTGTGTGAGTGAGTGTTTGAGTGTCGCCGAGGTGAAAGGTTCACTGACACGCTGGCCTTTTGAAGAACCTCACTCTCCTTGGCTCTGTCTAATTGATTAGAGAGCGGCTAGTCAGCGCAGAAGAAACGCCTCTTCTGTCTTCCAGCGCCAGCCGAGAGGAGGGCCGCCTGTGTGTGTGTGTGTGTGTGTGTGTGTGTGTGTGTGTGTGCGAGAACGGGGCGGTGGACCAAGGGTCAGGGTCAGGGTCTTCCAAAGCTCTGCACTGGCTCCAGTCCTTCCATGAGAGAATGGCCTCTTCATCGTCTTTTTGTTAAGCCCATTCTTCATTATCAGCTCCATCAATGAGGAGAAGCCTTGGGAGATGATGGAAAGGGATAGCAGGCGTAAACACTGAAATGTGCAGGACAAGAGGTCTGCTGGGACCAGAACTGGGAACCAATGATCTGACCCTCAGAAAAATATCTCCAGAAATATGGAAAAGGTTCGTTCTTGGTAAACCTTCACTGTGATGGCTCTAGAGGACCGCATGCGGTTAGCTACCATCCCTCGCCCACCTTCCCACTCATATCAGAACATTAGGACCACCCCGGTTTGGAGTTAATTCAGCCCAGGACAGAAAAAGCTAACTACAGAAGCTGAGGAGATGAAGTGGAAGTAGGAGCTAACTAAGCTAACTAAAGAAGCTGAGGAGATGAAGTAGGAGCTAACTAAAGAAGCTGAGGAAATGAAGTGGAAGCTAACTAAAGAAGCTGAGGAGATGAAGTAGGAGCTAACTAAGCTAACTAAAGAAGCTGAGGAGATGAAGTAGGAGCTAATTAAAGAAGCTGAGGAGATGAAGTAGGAGCTAATTAAAGAAGCTGAGGAGATGAAGTAAGAGCTAACTAAAGAAGCTGAGGAGATGAAGTAGGAGCTAACTAAAGAAGCTGAGGAGATGAAGTAAGAGCTAACTAAAGAAGCTGAGGAAATGAAGTGGAAGCTAACTAAGCTAACTAAAGAAGCTGAGGAGATGAAGTAGGAGCTAACTAAGCTAACTAAAGAAGCTGAGGAGATGAAGTAGGAGCTAACTAAGCTAACTAAAGAAGCTGAGGAGATGAAGTAGGAGCTAACTAAGCTAACTAAAGAAGCTGAGGAGATGAAGTAGGAGCTAACTAAAGAAGCTGAGGAGATGAAGTAGGAGCTAACTAAGCTAACTAAAGAAGCTGAGGAGATGAAGTAGGAGCTAACTAAGCTAACTAAAGACACTGAGGAGATGAAGTAGGAGCTAACTAAGCTAACTAAAGAAGCTGAGGAGATGAAGTAGGAGCTAACTAAAGACACTGAGGAGATGAAGTAGGAGCTAACTAAAGAAGCTGAGGAGATGAAGTAAGAGCTAACTAAAGACGCTGAGGAGATGAAGTAAGAGCTAACTAAAGACGCTGAGGAGATGAAGTAGGAGCTAACTAAAGAAGCTGAGGAGATGAAGTAGGAGCTAACTAAAGAAGCTGAGGAGATGAAGTAAGAGCTAACTAAAGACGCTGAGGAGATGAAGTAGGAGCTAACTAAAAAAGCTGAGGAGATGAAGTAGGAGCTAATTAAAGAAGCTGAGGAGATGAAGTAGGAGCTAACTAAGCTAACTAAAGAAGCTGAGGAGATGAAGTAGGAGCTAACTAAGCTAACTAAAGAAGCTGAGGAGATGAAGTAGGAGCTAACTAAAAAAGCTGAGGAGATAAAGTAGGAGCTAACTAAAGAAGCTGAGGAGATAAAGTAGGAGCTAACTAAAAAAGCTGAGGAGATGAAGTAGGAGCTAACTAAGCTAACTAAAGAAGCTGAGGAGATGAAGTAGGAGCTAACTAAAGAAGCTGAGGAGATGAAGTAGGAGCTAACTAAAGAAGCTGAGGAGATGAAGTAGGAGCTAACTAAAGAAGCTGAGGAGATAAAGTAGGAGCTAACTAAAGAAGCTGAGGAGATGACGTAGGAGCTAACTAAAAAAGCTGAGGAGATGAAGTAGGAGCTAACTAAGCTAACTAAAGAAGCTGAGGAGATGAAGTAGGAGCTAACTAAAAAAGCTGAGGAGATGAAGTAGGAGCTAACTAAAGAAGCTGAGGAGATGAAGTGGAAGCTTCACTACAGCAGCTCTAGAACATCCCATACAGTTGGCGGTTTCTGGAATGCTACCATTCGCCCACTGTCTCATTCATGTCAGAACATTATGACCACGTCATCACCGATGCCGACTGGGTGACGACAGGGTTTGCTGCACATATAAATAAGCGAGCACACCAGTCAGTTGTAGCAGAGGGCAAAACCGCTGTCGTGAGAGAAGGGTACCGGGTGAAGGGTGGGAGCGTCTCGTGGTTTGATAACTTGCGTCTTGCTCATCTGAGCGCTTCCCCACGGACCACTGATGCCAGAGGGGAACGGCAACGACTCCAGCAAGTGGTACACCTTCCGTCACCCCATACACTCCATCAGTCCATGCCACGACACGTCTCGCCAGTGTCCTCCCAGCCAAGAGCTTCGATGATATTTTGATGGCATATTTTTATGTGTATGATTCGATGAGCTGCTCTGTTGAGCATTAAAAGTCTGAAGAGCACTGCATCTGCTGTCAGTCTGTGCTGCTCAGTTGAGTTTCCACATTCTCGACCTGCTTTCTGGCTCACACACACACACACACACACTTGTGCATTAATGCTTTTGATGTCTCGCTAGCTAAGTCCTTTGCATTGCATTAGCATTTGTAAATAGCATGCATCTATGAGTATTTATGGTTTAATGTGAATTGCTCACCATCTGTCTTCTCCGCTGTTCCTGCATATATATATATGTGTGTGTGTGTGTGTGTGTGTGTGTGTGTGTTCAATGCTACAAATCCTCTCATTACAGTTATTCTATTGGAATCATTCCCCATTACCAAGTTCTCAACCTTCAAAGAACTGGGCTTTTGTTCCAGGAGCTCCGAAAGTTTCCCCCTTATCTTCAGATTCATTTCTCTTTGCATTGCAATGAGGCTGTCGCCATAACAGCAGCGCCGTCCAAATGCCACAATTACCGGGCCACCTTCGCCGACTCTCTCGCCCCCCCCCTCCACCCCTCCAAAAAAAAAAAGAAAGAAGAAAACTAATTGGTTTGTATGTGTCACACCTTTATCACGGGCCGCCAGCGGCGCTTTCATTCCGCCGGCTTTGATGTGTCTACCCCGTCTTTCACAAAATAAGAAATTTAATAACATCATGCATTTTTTTTCTTCGCATTTCTTGTAGATGCATCACAATCGCCTTCCTCCACTTTGTTAAGAAAGGGAAAAGGGGAACCTGATTGTTTATACTTTGCCGGCGCGAGCCCAGCGCTTCCCGAGATATACGCTAAAAAGGAACAGAAGCCGAGATAAGAGGAGCTTTCAGGAGGGGGGTTTAAAAGATGGAAGTGCTTGAAGCGGGTTACATGTCGTAGGTGCGCAAGTAAAACAAAGGAAACAAAGCAACAATAACAACAAAACGCTGATAAAAACAGGAGAAAATTAAACAGTTTAAATGAGAGCCAGTTGGCAGAACCTGGGTTAGCCACCAGTTGTCAGATGCAGCGGCTCTCCAGGAGAAAAAGAAAACATTTAGTGATGTAGGATCCGATCCTTTCGGCTCCTGTTGGGATGTTTGAAAAAGCAGTACCTGTTTTAGAGCAGTTCTTTTTTTTTTTCCTCAAAAGCTTGGTAAATATTGAGAGAATTTAACAGGAAGGAAGACGAGCAGTGAGACTCAGACACTGATCCCACCAAGCAGCTTTTTATTATATAAGAATTTCTTATGTAAGCAAACATGGTATGAACGGTGTTGTACAGTAGTGTACATAAAATGTGGTGTTGGCACATGGATTGGCAAGTGGATTTCTACCATTTGTGGTTGATACCTTACTGTACTAGAAAGTGGAGTCATGCCATATTGTACACAAAAAGTATGTACAGCATTGTACCATATATATATATATAAGATATGTGGTCTACTCCCATACTGTACAAAAAATGGAAGTGTAACAAGTGGTATTGTACCATATATACGAGTAAAAAGTGGTATAATGTTACACTGTACAAGAAAAAATGGTATTGTACCATATAATTTATTACATTTTTATACGTTATTGTAACGTGGCCAGTGAGCTACCATGCAATTTGGGAGACTGGGGTTCGATTCCCCAGTCTGGGTGGCTATGCTGCGCTACATCAATAAGGGTCCTTGGGCAAGACTCCTAACACTACATTGGCCCACCTCTGTAATACGAGTAACCCTGTAAGTCCCTCTGGATAGGAGCGTCAGCTAAATGCTATAAATGTAAATGTGTATATACAAGATAAAGTGGTATTGTCTCATACTGTACAAGAAAAAATGGTATTGTGCCATATTGTATAAGAAAATTGTATATTGAGTATTGTACCGTATATACAAGATAAAGTGGTATAATGCCATACTGTATAACAAATAATAGTATCATATCAGTGGAATTATATCATATATATAAGGTGATATTGTACCATGTCATACAAACAAAAGAAATATCACCCCATAATAGAAAACAGTATATTGTATTATATATTAAAATTATACAGTATTGTACTGTATTAAGTGGTATCGTCCCATACTGTACAAGACAGTGGTATCGTCCCATTAAAGAAAAAAGTGAAATTGTACCATATCAAATACGTAAATTGTATGCAGTAGTGTACCGTATAAAGTGGCGGTGTTTCATAAGAGAAACAAGTAGTATAGCACTATACCTTACACGAAAAAGTGATATCGTGCCATATTGTACATGACAGTAATATACAGTGTTGTACCGTATATACAAGATAAAGTGGTATAATGCCATACTGTACAGGACAAACATTGTACCAAATGGTATCATTACCATATGTACAAGAAAAGTGATATCGTGCCATACAAGAAAGTAGTGATCTTGGACCAAGTGATGTCGAAAAAGTAGGTATGATATCATACTGTACGTACAAGATAAAGTGGTATCATCCCATACTGTACAAAAAATGATATCTAACCATATTGTACAATAAACAAGTAGTATTGTACTATGCCTTACATGGAAAAGTAATATCATACCATATCATACATGAAAATTATTTATTGTCATACCCCATATACAAGATAAAGTGGTATAATGCCATACTGTACAAGACAAACGTCGTACCAAATGGTATTATTACCATATGTACAAGAAAAGTGATATTGCGCCATACAAGAAAGTAGTGATCTTGGACGACGTGGTGTCGTACTTTATCTTATGCGAAAAACTAGGTATGATATTGTACTGTACATACATCCCATACTGTACAAAAAATAATATCTAACCATATCGTACAAGAAACAAGTAGCATTACAAGGAAAAGGAAAATTGCACTGTATCTCATATGAAAATTGTTTATGGTATCGTACCGCATATACAGTGGTATAATGCCATAATATACAAGAAAAATGGTAGTGGTAATGGTATCAGCCCATTCAAAAATGACATACGGTATTGTATTGTATAAAAGTGGAATCGTCCCATACTGTGCAAAATAAATATATATATATCGGTAATGAATCCAGTCAAAATGTAGAGACCACAGCATACCCATATGCCTGTGATCATGAAACGGATAAAACATCTTGGAAACACCTGTACTTCTGATAACCAATGATGAAAATGAAAAGCAAACATGAACCTGGCCAAGCGCCAGCTCACTTCCCTCTATGGCAGGCTTTCATACACATCTTTTTCAAGAAAAAGAACCTTCCTACAAACCACACATTCTGGCCGTGACCTTTCGCTTCCTTCCATAAAACACAGTTCAGCGTAGCTCCCCATAACCAGCGTTATCTTTTTTTTCAACTCTGATGAACCATAGTACCCCGTTCGTTCCTCAGACCTGTTTAGATCGAGCCACTTTATTACTGCCGCTTACCTTGATGCTATCTGTGGGAGGGCTGCGATTATCGTTACAGGATAATGAACACTTTAAGACATGTTTGATTGAGTTTGACATTGATATCAGATTGAGAATACACATGCATCTCCACACTGGAGATAAAATCTCTGAAATCTACAGCTAGTCCAGAACAGAAGGTGTTCCTGGTTCCCCAATGGTCCACCAAGGTCTAGCATGATGAGCTCTTTCCATATGAGCCAATAGGAATCTTGCCAAATAAGCCTGCTATGTTCTCGGACCGATCCACTCTGGCAGGACATCGTCAGTTAATGCTTTGCTTGGCACCAATCAGACGGCAACTGGGCAGTGGGAAGTTCAGGGATTTTTCTAGGGTGTCGGTCTCAGTTAGTACCCAGCCGGCACTCGGGCAGTTAGTACCCAGCCGGCACTCGGGCAGTTAGTACCCAGCCGGCACTCGGGCAGTTAGTACCCAGCCGGCACTCGGGCAGTTGGTACTCAGCCGGCACTCGGGCAGTAGGTACTCAGCCGGCACTCTGGCAGTTGGTACTCAGCCGGCACTCTGGCAGTAAGTACCCAGCCGGCACTCGGGCAGTTGGTACTCAGCCGGCACTCTGGCAGTAAGTACCCAGCCGGCACTCGGGCAGTTGGTACTCAGCCGGCACTCGGGCAGTAAGTACTCAGCCGGCACTCACACAGTTAGTACCCAGCCAGCACTCACACAGTTAGTACCCAGCCAGCACTCACACAGTTAGTACCCAGCCAGCACTCGGGCAGTAAGTACCCAGCCAGCACTCGGGCAGTAAGTACCCAGCCAGCGCTCTGGCAGTAAGTACCCAGCCAGCATCCGGACCTTTAGCACTCAGGCAGTAAGTACCCAGCCAGCACTCGGGCAGTAAGTACCCAGCCAGCACTCGGACAGTAAGTACCCAGCCAGCATTCGGACCTTTAGCACTCAGGCAGTAAGTACCCAGCCAGCACTCGGGCAGTAAGTACCCAGCCAGCACTCGGACAGTAAGTACCCAGCCAGCATTCGGACCTTTAGCACTCAGGCAGTAAGTACCCAGCCAGCACTCGGAC
This sequence comes from Salminus brasiliensis, assembly GCF_030463535.1. Lineage (NCBI taxonomy): Eukaryota > Metazoa > Chordata > Actinopteri > Characiformes > Bryconidae > Salminus > Salminus brasiliensis. The sequence continues at coordinate 37,633,754 of NC_132886.1, read as the reverse complement.
CTTTAGCACTTGGACAGTAAGTACCCAGCCAGCACTCGGGCAATAAGTACCCAGCCAGCACTCTGGCAGTAAGTACCCAGCCAGCACTCGGACAGTAAGTACCCAGCCAGCACTCGGGCAATAAGTACCCAGCCAGCACTCTGGCAGTAAGTACCCAGCCAGCACTCGGGCAGTAAGTACCCAGCCAGCATTCGGACCTTTAGCACTCAGGCAGTAAAGACCCAGCCAGCACTCGGACCTTTAGCACTCAGGCAGTAAGGACCCAGCCAGCACTCGGACCTTTAGCACTCAGGCAGTAAGGACCCAGCCAGCATTCGGACCTTTAGCACTCAGGCAGTAAGGACCCAGCCAGCACTCTGACCTTTAGCACTCAGGCAGTAAGGACCCAGCCAGCATTCGGACCTTTAGCACTCAGGCAGTAAGGACCCAGCCAGCATTCGGACCTTTAGCACTCAGGCAGTAAGTACCCAGCCAGCACTCGGACCTTTAGCACTCAGGCAGTAAGTACCCAGCCAGCATTCGGACCTTTAGCACTCAGGCAGTAAAGACCCAGCCAGCACTCGGACCTTTAGCACTCAGGCAGTAAAGACCCAGCCAGCACTCGGACCTTTAGCACTCAGGCAGTAAGGACCCAGCCAGCATTTGTAAAAAACATTTAGCACTCCTCAAAAGTATTCAGAGCTCATTAAAATGATCTAGCATTCATTAAAAGTATTAAGCGCTCGTTAACAGTGTGTAGTTCTCGTTAAACAATATGGCTAACATTAAAAGTATTAGAACTAATTAAAAGTATTAAGCACTCATTAGCAGGATTTAGCACTTGTTTAGGAATATGGTAAACACCAAGTCTTAAGCACTCGTTAAAAAACAGCAATCATTAAAAGTATTTAGCAATCATTTAACGTATTTATTATTTAGTAAAGTATTTAGTATTCATTCAAAGTATTTAGCAATCATTAAAAGTATTTAGTATTTATTCAAAGTATTTAGCAATCACGAAAAGTATTTTGTATTTATTCAAAGTATTTAGCAATCATAAATGTATTTAGTAAAGTATTTTGTATATATTCAAAGTATTTAGCAATCATAAATGTATTTAGTATTAAGTAAAGTATTTAGTATTTATTAAAAGTATTTAGCAATCATGAAAAGTATTTTGTATTTATTCAAAGTATTTAGCAATCATAAATGTATTTAGTAAAGTATTTTGTATATATTAAAAGTATTTAGCAATCATAAATGTATTTAGTAAAGTATTTTGTATTTATTAAAAGTATTTAGCAATCATAAATGTATTTAGTATTTAGTAAAGTATTTAGTATTTATTTAAAGTATTTAGCACTTGTTAACAGTGTGTACTGTTATATGGGTGATATGGGTTTAAGTGGCTTTAATTCCTACTGACTCAGTTTGGATTGACCAGTCTATCTGTAATGGACATTAACAGTATAAGGACTAAGAGTGAAGCAGAAATGCTCTTGGGGGATGATTGTAGAAAGTGTGTGTGTGTATGTGTATGTGTGTGTGTGTGTGTATGTGCTGTTATACTCCCACTAGCACTTTTTTCCATTATGGTCTTTTATTGAGGATGGTGAGTGTTTTTGGACACTCTACTGAGCGTGTGAACGTCCTGCTGCATTTCAGCACAGTCTGAATCTGGCACAGTGGAGATGCCCCTCCATTATGTCTGTCTCTCTCTCTCTCTCTCTCTCTTGCCACACAATCACACACACAGAGCTGAAGATGGGAAGATCACTAACACAACCGCAGCCACTCCTCACTTGCATCCCTGCTGATGCGTCAAGCTCAGATTGTAATTACGATATCCTCTTAACAGCTGTGCATTCTCTCTCTCTCTCTCTCTCTCTCTCTCTCTCTCTGTCTCGTCCATGCTTGTGAAAGGGAGATGGTATCTCTCGTTCTTTTAGAGATGGAATCACATCAGCGGGAAGATGCCAGCTGCTCCCTCCAACGTTTATCTGCGTCCGAGACTCCGCTCTCTTCTTTCTGTGCTTTGTAGTGTTTTTGGCAGCATCTCAAAACACAGTATTGGACCAGTTCACATTATCCAGGGTTCTGTGTAACCCAGGTAAAAATGTGATGGCTATATCATCATCGAAACGTACTCTCCAGATAATGATGTTGTCATGATTTACAAAAACAAAACATGTATATAAAAACTATATTTATTACTACATTACTACTAATAATAACTTAAGCAAGTAAAATAAATGAACCTCATTTATTTAGTTTGGAATAATATAAATAGATATACACTATATGCAAGATCTATTCATACGGTGTTACAATTACTATAAAACAATAAACAACTTGATGAAGTTGATACAAAATTATTACAGTACTACAAAATATTATCACTTTGTTTACCTCAAGTATAAAATGATAAGCAAAATTGTAATTACTCTTAATCAAACTTATGTATGTATGTTTTTATTGTTTGTAAAGCATTATTTACTATCTTTAGTGTCTTGGAATGAAAACTGATTGTGGTTTAATTGTCATAAATGTCAGTATCCAGGATTTCCTAAAATCCATATTGTGGTACCATGAGACTAATTTTTCTTTTTCTTAAGACTAATAATAATAATAGTAATAATAATAGTAATATCAGATACAGTGACCCTTATAGGAATGAAAACAGGAGTTTTTTGGATTGAACAATTGCTTTACTATAGATAAAACATTTTGAACTATTTAATAAGGGAGGTGTATGTAAACAGTTTCCTTTTTATTTATAATATGACTAAATAAATACACAAACTAATAAATAAAGCTGCACATGCGGTTTTGTTTTTAGCTAATGATTAAATGATTTTTTAAAATTTGATTCATCTGCTGATTTTTGTTTTTCATTATTTCTGCATTTTAGTTTAAAGTTTAAAACTCAGAATAGACTTGGCTGTGTTCTATGTTGGGTGGCATTTAAAAAAAAAAAAATACTAATATTAAGTGTCCATTTTCATACCATGGTGTATCGCTGCAAGCCTAAATGTACAAAGTAGAAAATGCATTTAAACAAAAAGGAAGGTCACACCTAGATTTAGATAGATTTGCAATGGAAAGACCAGAATGAACATTTTTTTCTGTCAGTGTAAAGAAAGAAACCGTCCACATTCCTGACCAGTCCGCAAACGAGTCATTAAAAAAGTACTTGACTGTGTTTAGATCCTCACAAGACTGTTAGTCTTAGTAAGTCCAGCAGCTCACATTATTATTCAGCCACCCCACTGACATTGTATTATCATGGACCAATCAGAACTAGGATCACGTTTCCCGACCGTGGAGAGAAATCCACTTTTATTGGTTGGTTTCGTTTGATCATATTCCAATTTCTAACTGTGATCTTTAAAAGGTTATGACTTTATGGCCTTGATCAAGCAACCAAGACAACCAGCTGATAGTTAGTCTAGGTCTGAACATGATGTCCATTTCGGACAGCTGTAACCACTATGAGAGTTAGTTATGCAAGTCAAGTCAGTCTGTAACGTCCAATGCAAGCGGCAATTTGGGGACCAAGCACAGAGAGCACCGGTATAGGTAAAGGTAAAGGTGCAGGTATTTGTCACTGTACAGTGTACACTGTACAACGAAATGTGTCTTCCGTGAACACACACTCACACACACACGTGTTAGGGGCAGTGAGTACACACACACACCCAGAGAGGTGGGCAGCAAACTCCAGCGCCCGGGGAGCAGAGAGGGTAAAGGGCCTTGCTCAAGGGTCCAACAGCGGCAGCTTGCCGAGCCCGGGAATCGAACCCACAACCCCTGTTATCGATATCGATATAGCCCGGCGCTCTAACCGCTGAGCCACCACTATAGAGCCAGTACAGTACAAAAGATGGGTAATGGATGTCATCTTGTATGTCAGGATGGCTTTCAGGATTTGTAATAGATGTGAGGTCTCCAATGAGATTTATGGACATGACCTGAATTTGCATAGTTGTTGACATGAATAATTTCCATAGAAATTCCCCAAACGTTTCATGTTAAAATCACTGGTTGAGTTTTTTTGGGGGGTTTGATTTTCTAAACCTAATTTTTGTCTCTGCTTATGATATGCTTTTATATCTGTGTGTATCTGCTGGTATTATGTGGACCCAGCTAGGGGTGTAACGACGATGGACACTCAGCCCACGATTCAACACCATGTTTACCGCTCAATATCCCTATGATTATTATAACAAAATATCTGGAGACTGTATCCATGCTGTTGCATAATTTACTAATGAGACCAAGTGTGGAGCACGGCTGGTGTAGGTTGTTGAGGTTCTCCAGGATTATTTGTCCCTAGAGCTGGGCGATATGGCGAGATTTTATCGTATCGTGATACATTTTGATATGGTGATATCAATATTATTTCGAAGCCTATGGAGGAGACTGTTAGTGCAAGGGACATTTGATCAGCTGCAGGTTTCATTACAGACAGTGTAATTAAACTGGGTTAATTAGCCGTTTACATATATCGTGATGAATATCGTGCATCACGAAAAAAGTCTTTACATATCGTGATATAGTATTTTTTACCATATCGCCCAGTCCTAGTTGTCCCATCGTTGTGGTTTTCCGACGCATGGTTACATCCCTAATCCTATCATATCCCAAATGAAGCCTAGATCGGGCAAATGTGTGTTTCTGACTAAAACTAATACCACGTCATTGTACAGGAACACATACCCCAATAAAGACCATTTCCCTCACCTACATTCAGGCCTGCTTCCCCACGTCTGTTGGTGTGCAGCAGGACTGCAGACGGATTTATCTCCATACTGTAGCCATTTCTCAGCAATTCCCCACTCCTCTTCCTCACTTTCTATCTATCCTCACATTTGTGTCTTTCACCCTCTTCCTCTTTCATCATTTTTCCTGCTCCACCCCCCCCTCTCTCCTCCCAGCTCACTCTCTCTTTCTTTCCATCTGCCATCTTTGCTGCCTGTCTGGGCGCTGGCGAGTCTTCAGAAGGCTGCTGTCCACTGGGGTGGGGAGTGGGGGTGGTCCGGGAGACGCTTTCTGGAAAGCAACAAAAGGATTTAAAAATAAGTATGGTCTGCTCCTTATTTTAATGAGCCCCCCGCATTTCTCCCAGTCGGACGGACAAATCCACGTGCCAGTTCATACGAGGGCCGCCTGCGCGAGTGTGTATGTAGACAGTAGAAAAGCTTTTCTCAAATATACGAGCGTATATTCGCTCGGTCTGCCTCTCGCGCTCCCTCAAAGAGCCGGTTTGTTGCATTGCGGTGTGCATTGAAGTTCAAAAGACATCAAAAGCCTTTTTTTTTCGGAGTGTAAACGAACTGGCAAAATGGTTCCCATTTTAATTAGGCTTCAACCTCGTTGGACGGAGTTGCTGGTTGAAGGGGGGAAAACGCTGTTCTTAAGGATTTCGAATTGGACGATTTCTTTGATGGTCTCGTAGACAGTTGCCTTAGCTGTGGCGCTGAGCTGAATGCTGGACGTTTGCATTAATGGTGACTTGGACAGGTGCGTCTAGCAATCATTCATTTATTCGGACTAGGTTATTTGAAAAGGATGAACTCATAGGCCGCTCCAATTGGTCAGTGATGCTCCTCTTACCTCAGGCTCAAGCATTATTGGGACGAGATGAGTTTCACATGTAGAGGTTATGTCCGATTCGCACAGGATAGAAAGTAATGTTAGCATAGCTACATGTTCATAACTGAAGTAATAGCACACCAGGAATGGACTGGTCTTGTGCCCCCCAGCAGCATAACGGCGGTGCCCCTAGGGCCATTGATGCCAAATTGACAGGCCACAGTGGACCAGTTAACCTCTATGACGAAGACCCCTCTCATCTCGCTGGCGTCACCCGAGCCAAAGGTGGTCATTCCCACTATTCTTGATGAGAATCTATCTCGTTCAATCTGGTTAAGAGTATTACCGAAGAAATAAGACAGATGTGTACAAAAGCCTTGTCCTCAAATCTCCAGGTGTCCAGCTGCTTGGTCACAGGGCACGCCAGGTCCTCCAAATGTTACTTACTGAGCTTCCAATGACCTGAAATGTAAGCAAGCAAGTAAGTAAGTAAGAGCCAGGCCAGTGTTTACTGCGCAGTGAAACAGATGTGTGGTGAGAGGGATAAAGCAGACTGACGTGCTAATCTGTGGTTAGCCGTGACGGCCTGAAGCTCTGAGCCGGTGGGCCAGAATCACAGTTAGCCGTCGTACGACCCACACAATCTGCCTCCAATCCTGTTAAAATGCCGTGAACCCTGTCAGCTCCTGTGAGGCTCACCCGAAATACAGGCCATGCGTGTGCTGAGCTGGATTTGACTCATTTCCTGAATGCATTTTCTTTTATTCTCATGATGTTTTGTTTGAATCTGAACAGAAATCTGAAGGATTTTGGTCTTTTATGTGCCATTGATAACGTGCTTGTGCTGCTGGCAAACCAAAGGTAAGTGGTGGAGTGGAATGTATAGAGCTTCCTCTATCCTGACTTCTGAGTCCATTGGCACAGGTTCCTCGTCGCTAATTGCATGGCACTATTCCAAACATGTGAAAGCCCAGCGGCGTTTTCTTCGCTAGATGCCTCAGGTTCGTGTCAGTCAAAAAAAAAAAAAAAAAACACGGCCTCAAGCCCAAGTATCTCTGGCTAAAACCTACATTCTCCTTCAATTCGAGCCAGTTAAGCATACCGGGGGCATCCAAGTGATCAGCAATACATTTCAGACCGAGACTTATCAAATCCAGCCAGGTGTATCGGAGCAGGCCACCGAAGCCAAGAGGGTAGAGATTTGTTCGGAACGGGCAGCCAGATCGATCTCTGCGGTGCCTGCGCTAGTACACCATCCTAAATGAACAGAGCACTCGGCGGGCCGGGTGGCCAGCTGATTTCGCCAATAAGCTAATCTCTGGCTCTAGAAAGCGTCCTTCCTGGAAAGCAATCTTTCAGACTGAAATCACTCAGAGAGGCAGTGAACTGTACTGAAGTGGTGACCACAGAAAAGAGCTTTTGACAGGCGTGATTGAATCTCTTGGTTTCAATACCGAACGGCAAAGACATCTGTCAGAACCAAAGTCAATATGGCTTGCTGGAGCAAAATTGGCTTTCTTTGCCCAGCTCTTAAATGGGAAAGCTCCAGAGCCCTTGTTTCAGTACACAGGCCTGGAACACGGCCTGGAACTGGGCGAAAAGTTGGGTAGGTGGCATCTCGGAAACTGCTAGCCGTGGACCAGTTATCCTCTATAACGAACAAATCTTCCATCACCACCTTCTACGATGTCTCGCTAGGGTCACCCGAGCCATGGGTGGTTATTCCCACTATTAGGTTTAACAGGTTCCATCTCCAGGTGTCCACAACTAGGCTTAATCTGTCCCTTGGAAACTGGACCAGTGTGTTTATTCATGTCATAATTGCATTTTCTTGACACCCTCCTTTGTTCTGGAGCAAACAGGGTTCCAAGCTTTGGAGGCACGACTGGTTGTTGAGGAAAAAGTACGATGACACAAGCTCCTCGAGGGAGCCTCCCTGGTCGTTTTCACCTCTGTCTCACGTTGTTTGGAGCTCACACTCCTGAGCGTGTTTTGACTTGCACTGTGTTACTGGTGTTGTCGGCCTAGCGCGAAGCCCCCTGCCTCAGCGGCTAAGCGTTCCTTTGTGAAAATGCTGTTCGAAATGAACCACCCTTGTCCCCTTTACCAAAACAATTACCCATTAATGCCTCTAATACACCCCATCATTCAAGGTTAGTGGAGATGCTTGGGGTATATGTCTTGCGGATAGTAAGTCGCATAGTGACCGGCGTAGTCCGGCGAGCTAATGGCCATGCTTCAGCTGTCTGCTACATGTTACATTTTACCCCACTGTAGGCCATGCCCTGCTTTCCCCACGGTACCCTAAGTGGGTCTCCGACCAGAGCGGTGCTCTGAATGGCCAGCGGACTATGGTGCCGGCGCTTCAGAGCTGGGTACCTGGCGTAACGTCCTCCTGACGTAGCATTGACGGCAGTTCGAAAAGAGGCAGCGGCATAGGAGGCATGGGTCAGTCCTCACCCTCCCAGTGTCGGGAGCATTGCATGTGATTGGAGTTTGGTAATTGACCAAGACCTAAAGAAACACTAAAATACCTGATACCTGATAAAAATGTCCACCAATGTCCACAGCAAGTCCAGGCATCAGTGCTGAAATCAGCGTAATTGGACGAAGGACAAGTAGGCCAGCCGCGGCGATGACACGGACCTCTTGTCAAGTCTGATTTTGTAGAGAGCGTGTCCCGAAGTGAGGAACGTAGGGGCAGAGGAAGGAAGGGGTTTTTAGAAAACAGGATGTAGCCGTAAGAATCTGCTGACTCACCGTACCGAACTTTGCAGGACACGTCCAATCGTCCAGTGCTCTAAAATAGCAGTCGCTGACCTCGTTTCAGGGGGGAACTTCTCAGATGGGTCTATGCTGATTTGTGGAAGTGATTTGTCCTTCATAATGTGGGGGGATTCCAGCAAGAGGGTACCTACAGTCAAGTATACCCTCTCCTAACCGTCCTGAAAATAAGGGCTTGCCAGGGTTTTCGGAGTAAGCAGTTTTTCTGTTTACCCCTGCAGTGGAACTCTATACGTATCACAGGCAGTCTCTCAGCCTGGCAGGTCTCCGAGGGTTGTGTAAATGGAATACTTTATTGGTTACACGACGCTGGCCACAAAACCCAGCCTTCCGTCATGGAACGCCGCGTACACCCGCTGTCAAACTGTTAATCTTTAAAATGGCCTGTGTCGCACTCCTGCTGAAGTATGTGTGTGTGTGAATGGCACTGTTCCAAACAGAAGAGGCTTGAAAGATCTTTTTCCCTTCACCGCTGCTGCGTTTACGGAATGGCGTACATAAAGAGCCGTGTCCCTTTGTGCTTTTTCACATAACCGATGGCGCCATCAGCTTGAGGTCTGAGATCTCGAGATTACGTCACTGCCCAAGACTTTCCATTCCCTATGTCCGCCATTCCCGTCCTGCTGCAGGCACCACACCACTCCAAAAAGACACACCGCTGGTGTAGTGTCCGTATGCTGAATACGACTCCTGATCGCCTTCTTGTTCTGAGACCTCCCCCTGACTCTGATTGGTTCTAATCACCACCTCGTTTGTTTTTGAGACTTCCGTCTGACTGTGATTGGTTCTAATCACCACCTCGTTTGTTTTTGAGACTTCAGTCTGACTGTGATTGGTTCTAATCACCACCTTATTTGCTCTAAGACCTTCTGGTGACTGCTGTTGGTCCTGGTCACCTCCTTGTTTGTTCTGAGACCTCCCCGACTGTAATTGGTTCTAATCACCACCAGTATCTTTGGTTTTTGAGACTTCCCCTGGCTATGATTGGTTCTAATCACCACCTTGTTTGCTCCAAGACCTTCTTGCGACTGCTGTTGGTCCTGGTCACCTTTTTTGTTTGTTCTGAGACCTCCCCCTGACTGTAATTGGTTCTAATCACCACCTGTATTTTTGGTGTTTAAGACTTCCCCTGACTGTGATTGGTTCTAGTCACCACCTTGTTTGCTCCAAGACCTTCTGGTGACTGCTGTTGGTCATGATCACCACATTGTTTGTCCTGAGACCTTCCCCTGACTGTAATTGGTTCTAATCACCATCTGTATCTTTGGTTTTTGAGACTTCCCCTGACTGATTTGGTTCTAATCACCACCTCGTTTGTTTTTGAGACCTTCCCCTGATTGTGATTGGTTCTAGTCACCACCTTGTTTACTTTAAGAACTTCTGGCGACTGCTGTTGGTCCTGGTCACCTCCTTGTTTGTTCGGAGACCTCCCCGACTGTAATTGGTTCTAATCACCACCAGTATCTTTGGTTTTTGAGACTTCCCCTGGCTATGATTGGTTCTAATCACCACCTTGTTTGCTCCAAGACCTTCTTGCGACTGCTGTTGGTCCTGGTCACCTTTTTTGTTTGTTCTGAGACCTCCCCCTGACTGTAATTGGTTCTAATCACCACCTGTATTTTTGGTGTTTAAGACTTCCCCTGACTGTGATTGGTTCTAGTCACCACCTTGTTTGCTCCAAGACCTTCTGGCGACTGCTGTTGGTCATGATCACCACATTGTTTGTCCTGAGACCTTCCCCTGACTGTAATTGGTTCTAATCACCATCTGTATCTTTGGTTTTTGAGACTTCCCCTGACTGATTTGGTTCTAGTCACCACCTTGTTTGCTCCAAGACCTTCTGGCGACTGCTGTTGGTCATGATCACCACATTTTTTTGTCCTGAGACCTTCCCCTGACTGTAATTGGTTCTAATCACATCTGTATTTTTGGTTTTTGAGACTTCCCCTGACTGATTTGGTTCTAATCACCACCTTGTTTACTTTAAGAACTTCTGGCGACTGCTGTTGGTCCTGGTCACCTTTTTTGTTTGTTCGGAGACCTCCCCCTGACTGTAATTGGTTCTAATCATCACCTGTATTTTTGGTTTTTGAGACTTCCCCTGACTGTGATTGGTTCTAGTCACCACCTTGTTTGCTCCAAGACCTTCTGGCGACTGCTGTTGGTCATGATCACCACATTTTTTTTGTCCTGAGACCTTCCCCTGATTGTGATTGGTCCTGGTCACCACCTTGTTTGTTCTGAGACCTCCCCCAGACTGTAATTGGTTCTAATCACCATCTGTATCTTTGGTTTTTGAGACTTCCCCTGACTATGATTGGTTCTAGTCACCACCTTGTTTACTTTAAGACCTTCTGGCAACTGCTGTTGGTCCTGGTCACCTATTTTGTTTGTTCGAAGACCTCCCCCTGACTGTAATTGGTTCTAATCACATCTGTATTCTTGTTTTTTGAGACTTCCCCTGACTATAATTGGTTCTAGTCACCTCCTTGTTTGCTCTAAGACCTTCTGGCAACTGCTGTTGTTCATGGCCACCACATTTTTTTGTTCTAAGACCTAAGGGGATTGTGATTTGTCCTGGTCACCTCCTCATTTGTTCTGAGACCTCCCCCTGACTCGGATTGGTTCTGATCACCACCTCGTTTCTTTTTTTAAAACGTCCCCCAAATGTGATCGGTTGTGACTGTGATCGGTTCTGGTAAGGTCCTTGTTTGTTCTGAGACCTCCGTCCGTTTGGGATTGGTTCTTATCGGCGTCTAATTTGTTGTGTTCATTTTCTTTTTTTTACTGTAAATTAGTACTGTATGCTGGCGGATTACTCCGATATGGACGAATTCTGCCAATCCCAGCCAGCATGTGATCTTTGGTTTCCGAAGTGCCGATTCTTCCTGCAGAAAGCATCTGTCGAACATACTGCCTTCGTTTTGACACTTGAGTGATTGGAGCTACAGTTCAGGCAAGTGCTTTGTTTTTGTGACTGGCTGGATGCACAGAGAGAACAGTAGGTCGGAACAGTAAGAATGGAGTGAACATAGGCCTTCATGGTGTAGTGTTGGGGTAGTGACAGGGTGTGTGTCTGTGCTGATACTCGACATCATCGAGGAGACAGCTCAGCTCAAAAAGTGTGTTTGAAGTGGCAAACTGGGACAGCTGACAGCCGAAACGAACAGGACAACCGAAAGAGCACCCGAGTCTCACACAGACTCGTCTAGACTCTTTCAGATCTCTCGTCCCCCCGGTCTACATGGCTAGCAGGGGGGCTCTACAGTTTAGTGATGTAACATCTAGCATAAACCATAGGGCTCTTTTTTTGGGCGGACCTTTTAATTATTAATAGATGTTAGTAAAGGTTAACTACTCACACTGGTGTTGGTTAGATGTTAATTGCTCTACCTGATGTTAAGTCGATGTTTACTGCTCTACCTAATTTTGTTGGGTAGATGTTAACTGTTGTTAGCTAGATGTTATTTACTCAGGCTAATGTTAGGTAGATGATTTCTGCTCTATCTGATGTTGGGTAGATGTCAACCACTTTTACTGATGTTAGATGTTTAGTACTCTATCCAATGTTGGATAGATGTTCATTACTCTACCTAATGTTGGGTAAATGATGGCTACCTGATGTTAGCTAGAAGTTATTTACTCAAGCTAATGTTAGGTAGATGTTTTCTGCTCTATCTGATGTTGGGCAGATGTCAACCACTTTTACTCATGTTAGATGTTTAGTACTCTAGCTGATGTTAGCTAGATGTTTATTACTCTATCCAATGTTGGGTAGATGTTCATTGCTCCACCTGATGTTCATTACTATTCCTAATGTTGTGTAGATGTTCATTACTCTACCTAATGTTGGGTAAATGATGGCTATCTGATGTTAGCTAGATGTTATTTACTCAAGCTAATGTTAGGTAGATGTTTTCTGCTCTATCTGATGTAGTGTAGATGTTCATTACTCTACCTAATGTTGGGTAAATCTTGGCTACCTGATGTTAGTTAGATGTTAGCTGTTCAAGCTGTTGTAAGCTTGGTTCAGAAACAGCATGAACATCATTTTTCTGACAAACTAACGTGTTGACAGCCTCAGTCACTCATCCAGCATGACCACTACACATTTACCACGCTTTCTGAACAATAAGCCATCATTACAAAAATGTATTTCACTTCTTTATGCACCGTTTTTTAGTGCTATGAATTAAAAATATACTTTAAGAAATACAGAAATACTTTAAAGTTTTGCTGACGTTAACCCGCGGCTAAACCGAATATCCAGTTGTAAACTATTGTGGCTAATTGATGAGACTGCTAGTCTCTAACTGCCTTGCAATGCACAAAAAATGGCATTAAGACTTCATTATATTTATTTTGCGCAGTAATCAATTATGATTTTTGTATTTATTTTGTGGGCTCTTTTGTTTAATCAAAAAACTAATTACGAAGTCTGTTGTGACCAGAATGCATTACTTCTTGCATCATCACAATATCCAACAGCTTTGTTGAACATGGCATTGTATGTCCATATAGTGCAACACTATATGCAGTGATACTAATGCCTCTCTCTCTCTCTCTCTCTCTCTCTCTCTCCTCCCTATGTCTGCTCCCGGCTGGCCTTGGTTCTGATTCTTGTCGTCACGCAGGTAAGCCTCTCTGCTCTCTTTACATGTTGTACTTTCTGTGCCGAAGCGAATGCTGACAGCCTTCTGCGACATGTACATGACTTTCAAGTGAATTCCCTGAGGCTGAAATGTGGAAAGAGAATAAGCCTTGCAGAGGGAAAGGATGTTCACGTGCTTGTTTGCCCGAGTTCACTCTATGGTTTGCAGGGTTGAGTAGAAGACCTACGCTATAACATTTAGCTAACGAACGTGAGGAGAGAGAGGAATAGGAAAACTACATGGAAGACCTCATGGAGTTCTCAGGGTGGCGCACTGTTCTACTGTGCAGCTTTGTAAAAAGTAGGGATGTCCTGATCTGATCCATTGATCGGAGGGGCCGATTCAGACACAGTTTATCAGCTTTTAAAGCTCCGATCCTTAGATTTGCTGGAGCTATTTTTGCTGAATGCTATCTGGCGCCCTCTAGGCGCAATTAGTAGACATGATCCTCAGCTGCAGCAGACAAAAACTACCCCAGACAGAGTTCATCTGTGACCTTATTTCATAGAGGAAATAGCATAGCTTCTAATGCTAACTCTCCATTTCACGTTAAACGGTGCGGCCGTTACAGTGTTTGTGTACATTTAACAGCAGAAATAGAAACTCAGCATTAGGAGAGACTCGGATCTCGGATATTTATCTAAACACAAAGATCAGATCAAAGCAGTATCGGCCGACAGGCAGCATTAGGGTACTCTGATGGGGAGGTACAAAAACCTAGTTTGAGCCATCTCTAATGATTTGTATAGACACAAAGATCGGATTGGTATCAGTGGACAGTCTGCGTTAAAGTACTTAGATCTGATTTGGGGTTATAAAAACCTCGATCGGGACATTGCTAATGATTTACGTAAACACAAACATCGGTTTAATATCAGCCGACAGTCAGCATTAAGGTACTCGGATCTGATTGGAGGGTTATAAAAACCTTGATCGGAACATCGCTGATTATTTGCGTAAACACAAAGATCGGATTGGTATCAGTGGACAGTCAGCACAGCATTAGGGTACTCGGATCTGATTAGGGGCTTATAAAAACCTCGATCGGAACATCGCTGATTATTTGCGTAAACACAAAGATCGGATTGGTATCAGTGGACAGTCTGCATTAGGGTACTCGGATCTGATTAGGGGCTTATAAAAACCTCGATCGGAACATTGCTGATTATTTGCGTAAACACAAAGATCGGATTGGTATCAGTGGACAGTCAGCACAGCATTAGGGTACTCAGATCTGATTAGGGGGTTATAAAAACCTTGATCGGAACATCCCTAATTATTTGCGTAAACACAAAGATCAGATCAGATCGGATCAGATCGGCCGACAGGCAGCCTTTAGGGTAGTTTAGCGTAACTCCGGGTTTGTCTACACAATAGCAGAGTTGCCGCAGAGCGCATTGAGAGCAGGAGTGCTGCAGATGTAGCGGCTGTGGTTCTGAATGCGCAGGATTAGCCAGACATAACAAAACGTGCAAGTCGAGTCAAGGCCTTCTTTTACATAATTAGCCTTTTCATGGCGGCTCCCCGTTTCAGCACGAGACCCCTCTGAAACGCCGTCTGAGGAAGAAGAGCAGCGAGAGGAGAAGTCTAATAGAGCTCTCTTTGAAGTTTGGAAATTTAGCCTATACCCTTTCATCACAAGACTTTTCAAGTGTCATAGATTTATAGATTATATAAGTGTGTGTGTGTGTGTGTGTGTGTGTGTGTGTTTTGCTTAGACATCCTGTCAACAGTACTAGAGTACAAGCTACACATTTTGAAGCTCGGAAAGCAAGTGCGTGTGTGTGTGTGTGTGTGTGAGAGAGAGAGAGAGAGAGAGAGAGAGAGAGAGAGACTATGAGGAACTAAAGAGCCTTTTTTAAGGTTTTATTTTTAATTAAAAAATTGGCTGCCCACCGCTCTGGGTGGGGGGGTGGATGGTGTGTGTTCACTACCACAGATGGGTCAAATACGGAGGACACATATGTATACGTGCCCCTTTACATCCTATCCTATCCCCCCGGACACATCCTCCCCCCCCCCCCGACTGTTCAATTGGTTAATAAATGGTGCACATCTTCACACAGCTGTCGATGGCGTCAGAGGGGATAGGTCATGACCCCGGCTAGCTAGGCCTAGATAAGTTAGCTATCAGGCTACAAACACCAAGCCCAGGCCGTGTTCCAGCCAACCGAGGCTCAAATCTCACAGGTTTAGAGGATGAGGCCTCATTTCTGAGAGCACAGAGTCAAATTAGGGGTCTTAGGAGTGCGGTTCGACTGTTTTCAGGGGAACGCAGCGCCCCCACCCTGTGGCTATCTTAAATGCACTTGAATGAGCTTATTTGGCCATGAACTAGATAAAGACACGGACCAGAAAGAGACGGAGACATCCTTATTTTGAGAGGACGCCAATACTTTCAAATACCACACTGTACAATATTACCGTTACATCGCCCAGCCCTAGAAGGAAAGACTGTCAGCTTTTGTACACCTGAGTCGAAGGTATGTCCCTTGAGTCCTAATACCATTCAGTATAAATAAACGGCTTCATGAGGGGGAATCTGACTCCGCCGCACTCTCTGTTGTCGTTCGTCTCAATTTCCCTGCATTGCGAGTCTCTATGAATTGAAGAGATGCTGATTGCCTGAAGCCGATAAGCCGTTTGACATATGACTCACTCGGCCTGCTTATCGGGTTTGGAGTTTTTATCTCCAGACTCTTGCCCGTGTGCTGATTTTGTGGTTCGCTGACATCGCGCCCGGCGCTAATGCGACTCTGCCGGCGGTGTGTTTTGCAGGGTTACGAGGGAGCTTTAATTGCGAGTAGAACGCACGCAGTTAGCATTAGCGGGTTTCATTAGCGCCAGCTTTGATGTGCCGTTCACTCCGAACGAGAGGGGGAGGAGACAGTGAGTCAGCCACCACTGACTGCCTGGCTCGGCTTGGATGGCAGGAGAGGTACGCCAGGCATCAGGAGCCGGTATATGGAAGGATTGAGGCCCACTTAGAACCCGTGTATGGGTTTGGGGCTGATTTACACTATATGGGCAAAAGTATTGGGACACCTGCATGTTCTTTCTTTTTTTTTTTCTTCTGAAATCAAGGGTTTGTCCTGCTTCCAGTTGATTTTGGACCATTGCTGTGAAGGATTGATTGCATTCGGGGGGGGGGGGGGGGGGGGCATTAGGCAGCATGGTGCCAGTAGGTCCATGTTGATCCATTGCTATTGGCAGTACTTCTTCTCTACAGGGACTAGACAAGCCATGTGTGTGTATGTGGGCATTTGTGTGTTGCAACGTTGCTCAATGAATTCCTTAGGAGAGGTGTCCACAAACATTTGGACATATATAGTGTATAGAAATGAGCTCTGTTTCGATCGACTGGCTTCAGGGTGAGTGGGTGGAGCTAAAGTGGGTGGGTGTAAACATGCAAATCTGTTGGTTATTTTGACATCACCATGGAAATGTCTGTTCTCTTAGGTTTTTAATGCCATATATGCACCATATGAGCTGGAGAGGGAACAGCAGAGCTTATGATGATATGGGCCTTTTAGAGGAAGCGCTTTTGTGTGTATATGAGTGGAGAATGTCTCTAAAAGGCAGGATATTGCTGTCCCACCCTGCCAGCGGCTTGTCTTCGGATGAATCTGCGATAACAGAGTATGGAACAGTGAGACCATTTAGAGGAGCAGAAAGGATGGTGCCCATTCTACAGCCTTTCACAACAGATAACCTTGGTTTGATGGGCATTTTACCCCAGCAGCACCTGCCATACACTATCCAGGACTGCAGATACCGCTGTGGGGCGAGTTTCCCGAAATTGATCAATCAGTCAGAGTCAGTGCTGCGAGTCTTTCCCGTAAACTAAAACTTAACCAATGAGTTGAAAGAGTGTCTTTGTTGGCCCCCGCCCCCCCCCCTGGACCAGCCTTGAGATATGCAGTAGAGATTTACCGTGACAGCCAAAATAAATAAATGTAATGAATTAAAGATTGGTGAAATCTGATTGGCTGAGGGATGTTCCGGGGGGGAAATGCAAATAGAAGAATTTCGTTGTGCCGTAAAAGTATATCAGTAAATATTAGTAATATATTAGTAATAATGTTACTTATTATATATTACTATGCTCTAGGCCAGGGGTGGGCAATTCCGGTCCTGGAGGGCCAGATTCCTGTGCAACTTTTCCATTTCCTATTTAAGCTCACCTGATTCAACTTACCTATTAATTGCCAGGTGAATAGATCTAGTAGAGCAGAGAAATCAGAAAACTGGACTGGACTGGACTCTGGCCCCCTTTGTCCACCCTTTGTTCTTGGCGATTGTAAAATTCGGATATACACACATACGACTGCGTAGATCGAATCAAATCTAGTTTTGGTGCCACATTTTTATATATATATATATATATATATATATATATATATATATATATATATATATATAACATTAAGCAGCAAATCATATTTCAACTGCCTGCAATGTGTGGGCTTCTTTATCATCATCATCATCATCATCATTATTATTATTATTATTACCATTATTGCGTAAAACAATATTTTATATATCGCAGCAGCTTTGCGCAAAAATCTTCGCTTTCAGAATGGCAACTTTTATGAGAAGGGGGAAAAATCTGAGCTTTTAATGAGATTTTCTTTATGATTTTTAAGTAATTTAGTCATTTTTAAAAAATGTAAAATTTTGATGTATAATAATTACCTTTATCGTCCCCCAGAATTAGCGGCCTCTGGCTTCTAGGTGCTTTTCTACTGGCCACCCGTTACTGTACGACTAACAAACACATCAGGTTAGTTGTTAATATGCGGGTGAATTTACGTAGTACTTTAACTGTGCAAGGCTTTGAGGCTTTTTAGAAACACCGGTTACTAAAGCAACACCATGGGCTCCCCCTACAGACCGGAGGTGTAATTTGCACTTTGAGCCCCCACCAAAGGACACGTTTTTCTGGACGAGCTGAGAGATACCCAATACAGTACCCTCACTGAAAGCCGAGCCTGAAGTAGCTGTGACTGTGACGCTGTCCTCCCGAATTACAGTCAGTAGAGCCTCACAGTAAACACAGTATCAGTATCAATGAAGTTCTAAGATCTATCCAACGCATCCCTTCTAAGACGTCCAAATGCTTCTTCTATACAGTCTGCTTTGTCGAACAGCCCAGAAGCACTGATGTTTCCTCAGCAGCTTCAGAAGATTTGCTCAGGTTTTTTTTTCTCTTCTTCACACATCCTGCTTCATATCCTCTTTTTTTTCTTGTTCTCTGCCTTTGTTTTTAATCTGTCTTTTATCAGTTATCTCGGCTGTGCAGAGGGCCAAAAAACAACAACATCTGGAGCTATCGCTTGGGCGTGAGCTGGCTGCCGGAAAGAGCTTCTTGATTTCCCTTTCGCTCGTTGGTCCAGTTCAGGCGTTTTCCCATTGATTGTTTGATTCCTTTACGGAGCTTTCTAAGCTGTTGGATTCGGGAGGTATTTCAAATAGCATACGCTCACTGGCCACTTTATTAGAAACCCCTAGTTTGTAGCTTCACCTTGCTGGTGTACAATTAGACTCTTTTCTTGTTGAACCAGTGCCACTGTAGTCCCTGTACTGTTTAATGAAGGACCTGCCCAATATCTTCTATTTTAAGTGTTTTCTGTCCTTTGTAAACACATGGAAATGCCTGGGATGATAATTACCCATAACGATAACGAAGTAACACATGTGTGTGTGAGCAGAGCTTAGAACCTTACCCCACAGCTCACATTTTCCAACTGGGCTAGCTTCTAATATTACTGAATAATTGATAGAGATATCCAGTGGATTGGGATCTGGGCCAATCCCGGCATATTTCAACGCATCGGGTATCCACTATATTAACCCTAATCCACCTCCAGTTCTTATTTTTAAAAATGATTTTTATTTTGTTTTGCTGCACAGTTGCGCTAAAAGATTATTATTGATTATTTTTAAAGGGGTGTTTCATGGCAATGAACACACACACATTTTCCACCCATCCAACGAGACACTCACTGCATTGTACTGCACTCTTCTCACAGTCTGAGTCCTGTCACACACCCCACATGTATTAATAGCCCGGTCATTCTTGAGCTTGAAGTTACTACCACCTTAAACACGCAGGGGTGTTTCTGAGTGTTTTGCTGAGTCAATAAACACACAATTTATATTCCAGCTTTTTTTATAGGTATCTAAAATTTCAGCACAGTATGTACATGAAAAAAATGAGGACACCCTAGCTGTACATTATGGACTCCTGGGGGTTCCTGGACCCCATTGTGAGAACTTGGTATAAATATTAGCTGTATTAAAAGTGTGATGATTAGCGTCATTTCAGCACCTGTTTAAAAATTGCAGTGTACAGTTATTTCGATTATGGACCCAAGGCTGAATACTGTTTGTAGTAATACCCATGCAGCGTACTGGTATTCTTTTGAACCCTGCAGTGCCAAAAAAACACAGATGAACTGTATGGTACTTGTGTTTTCCGTAGCTAACACATGTAGCACTCTTGTAAAGTGGAATTCTGGAGAGTTGTAGCTGTTGAAACATAAATGAATCTTTAGCTGAACTCATCAGAAGCTCAGGAACTCTCGATGAACCCTCAGGCCTGAGGTACGTGTGAAGTTTGCATCTCATTCAGGACGTGTGTGTGTGTATATATATATATAGAAATTCAGCTTGCGTCAGGCCTCCATACGATGATGCATTTTACACCGAGCTGTGCAAATGACTGTGTGTGTACTTGCACTCCTAATTCTCTCAGGTATGTAGGCATCTCGTTTGATCTCTTCTCCACAGCCCAGATCATCGGGGAGTGAATGTGTGTGTGTGTGTGTGTGTGTGTGTGTGTGTTGAATCTGTTTAGGCCGTGGACTTTGAGGAAAGCATGCCAGTGGATTACGCCGATGGAGCCGTGCTCATATTCTCGCGTTCTCACTGAAACAGAGGTCAGGAGCAGAGAGGGTCTCGGGATTTGGGGGTATAGAGGTTAAGCTTGTGATGTTCACCTTAACGTACAGTACCAGTCAAAAGTTTGGACCTACCTGGTTGAACGGGTGTTGATCATCGTCTTCTAAACGCTTGATCTAGATGCTAGCGTGACCATGGTTTTGTTTTCAGAAAAGAGGACACCGGGGACACCGTGGACACGCGGGTATCCACCGTAGTTAGGATGCCGTGGCCGGGGAGGGGGAGCTTTCAAGTAGGGCTAAGTTGAGCGTTGAACTGAAAGGAGGTGATTTGGTCATACGGGCTGTTAAGGCTATTTAGCGGTCTTGCTAAATGATTACATGTGTATGTATTAATGTACATTAAAATTGATGCAACAACTGTAGCTGCAGGGTTCGAGAGGTATTCCAGCCTCACACATACACACTGCCACAGTCCTACTACTTGAAACCCCTCCTCGAGCCACATACAAACATACTAACTACGGTGGATACCCATGTGTCCCCAGTAAAAAAAAAAACAAAGATATGGGCAAGATGATAATGATGATCAGCATGCTTTAAACCAGGTGTGTCCAAACTTTTGACTGGCGCTGTATGGCTAATTGTAGATAGATGGTGTGTGTGTGTGTATGTGTGTGGTTGGAGACAGGATGGAAACAGGAATAGGTTTTTGGTGCGGTCGGAGCACAAGCTGTTAAACAAACAGGTGAATGTTTTATTGAGCTGCAGAGGAGAGCGAGGGCGAGCGAGCGAGCGAGAGAGCGAGAGAGGGAAATGAGTAGATATCCCGCGTCTCCACCAGCCCACAGCAGGAGAGCCCGGCCAAGAGCAGCAGGCAGCTTCCCTCCAGTAATTAAACAGGTGGGGTTTGTGGCGTGTGTGTACATTTAGTTCATTTGAAATAAACCCAGCCTCAGTTTTGGTAAAGGGAACCTGAAAGGGAACCAGCTGCAGCTGACCTCAGTGCTTTCTGTGTTCATCTAAAAGGGACTAAAAAGGTCAGCAGACTTCTTTCAGTTCACACCGCAACTTCCTTAGAACTCAGAGCTGTTCACCTGGGGGGGCACTGGGTTGTGGGTAAGGTAACGTTCACGCTACCAAACGTCAGTTACAGGCTTCTAGCGGCCTTGTGCCCCGCTAGCCCAGCTGGCATTAGGCATGGTGCATGTAGGTGTAGGCGTATCTGCTCTAGAGAGTCCTATTCTAATGGCAGTACTTCTCTATGGGGACTAGTGAAGCTCTCTGTGTGTGTGTGTGTGTGTGTGTGTGTGTGCATTTGCACATCCGTGTCAGCAATGGGAGCAACTTGAAGTAGCTGAATGCATTCATTAGAAGGGGTGTCCACAAACTTTTGCACATGTAGTGTGTGTGTGGGGCAGTATGTGTAAACCTATGTCCTGACAATGCATGAAAACAAGTATGTGTGTATGTATGTACGTGTGCCGCACTCAAGTGATATTAACAGCTGTGTGTGTGTGTGTGTGTGTGTGAGTACGAACAGGTGTGGAGCGCTGTCTGAACTGGTATCTGAGGACTTTGGTTCGTTAGGCAGCAATAACCAACACTTGCTGCTCACTCATGCACGCACGCTTGACCGGCGCACCAGAGCACAACTACCAGACTGCACATAGACCGACACACACTGTGGTAGACCCAGAAGAGTGTGTGTGTGTGTGTGTGTGTGTGCGCACACACCCTTCCGGCGTGTGGCTGCATACAGTCGTCACCACCGAGCGTGTTTTGGAAGCGCTGGCTCGTGCAATTTGTTTAAAACGCTCATCCCCACCCATCACACGCACCACACACGCACACACACACACACACACACACACAGACATGTAGAATGGGAGGGTTGGAAGGCCTCTGACAAGCTGTTGAGAAGTTAATGGGCATCCGAGAGATGTCTTCTGGGAAGAGAAGGCAGCCCAGTCTAGAAAACACACACTGTTCAGACATATGTGAGCAACATTCTGTGCTTAGCTTCATGTCTAATGTTTATTTTATTAGATGTGCACACACACACACACACACACACACACACATGAATGTGCAGTACACTCCTACGTGTCAAAAAAAAATGTAGACACCTCCTAATTAGTCAATTCAGCCTCTTTAAGGTGCACCCGCTGCTGACACAGGCTTTCAGGTGTGCACACACAGCTTGTGTAGTCTCTAATTAGTCTTTGCACACACTATTTTTTATCATCTCAGAGAAGGCTGTAATATATATATATATATATACATACACATGTCCAAATGTTTGTGGACACCCCTTTTAATGAATGCATTCCGCTACTTTAGGTTGCGCCCATTGCTGACACATACAGCCGGTAAAGATGTAAGACTCTCTGTATGACTCTCTGTCTATACACCTGAACCTCTCTGTGTATTGTTGTCCAATTAATTCAGGCCAGTCTTTATCATGTCACATTATTGATTCACCAGTGCATGTGGTAACACACATCAGCATATTTCCAATATTGAAACGAAGAAGATGAAGCAGGTGACCTTATTGCTGCTCAGAATCTCCTGACAGATGATGTGTTTGTGTGTTGAGGGTGGTTAGGGTGGGGGTGGGGGTGGGGTTATGGCTCAGTAATCACTGCCCCCTCTCATAGACTTTGCCACCGTGGCTCTCGCCTCCACCGGTCACGCCTACTGTCACTCTCCAAGCTCATGTGATGGCTCCCCTAAGGGCCGTCTTGGAAAGGGTCTAGGCTAAGCGCTCGAGGAACGTGGCGCGTAAAGGCCGCCCTCTCCCCTGAGCCCCAACAGCAGCGTTAATACTTAATGCTCTGGCGGCCTCTGGCCTCCCCATGAAAAATTCAACGCAATATGAAATAGTGATGAACGCTGATGGAATGAAACCTGCTAATTTGTCTACGTAGAAGGGCCGTGTTCGCTCCGGGATTGCAGGGGGCATGTTCGGAGCGGATGCTGCATTGAGTGAAGCTTTTGACATCTGGATGAACTGTCCTTTTACACTCTACATTCCTAAAGATGAGGGGCAGAAGGAGCCCTTTGGGATTCTGTAAAGAACCATGAGTGTAAACTTCAGTGTAAACTAAATTCAGCCATGTCTCTCCACTGCTGCGTTCTCTCTGCACTGTAGCTTCCTGTAGCTGCTGCCCGCATCAGATTCAAAGCCCAGACTGGACCAGCCAGCCCCTCCGTACTTGATGGCAATGGTCAAAAGCCGATCTGCACCGAGAGCCATCCCTCAAAATCCACGCAAGACAAGCGTCCAGACTTTTTTCTGTCCTGGCACCGAAGTGGTGGAACGAGCTTCCCCTGGGTGTCTGAACAGCAGAGTCCAGCGCTCGCTGTCTTCAAACCCAGACTGAAGACCCTCCTCTTCCGAGAATGGGGGATTGGGGAAACTGCACTGTGTATTTTCAACTGCCAGCAGTCACCCACCACAGCTGACCAGGAGGGCCCATAAGCCTTGCTGGTTTGGGGATACTTTGACCCAGTTGTCTAGCCATAACAATCTGGCCCAGTCTTGTCAGAGTGGCTCAGATCTTCCCGCCTGACCATTTCTCCATTTCTCCTGCATCCAACATTTGGCCTACGAGATCCTACGACTGTCCAGTTCATGCCTTACCTGGACATGCACCATTGTTAACACATAATCAGCGTTATTCGCTTCGTCCATTAGCGTATTAGCTCATCTGTGTATTTCTCCAGTCTATGACCCCGTTTAAACCCACCTGGTCAACTTAATGTGACTGGTATCTGGATCAGATCCTGAAAAGCTTTTAGCCACATGCATTTATAACCGGTAGTCCAATGCGTCTCGGGTTAGTCAGACTGAAATCGGATCACTGCATGGGGGAGGGTATATGTGAATTCACACACATTGGCCTTATCCAGGCCTTATCCATCCCAAAACTCAAGATGCATGAAGTGACCAGGAGTTAAACCCCTGTGCACCTCCTTAAGCTGTCCATCTAAAATCCTCCGGCCCTGAAACCTCTTCTGCTGATTTAGCTCGTCTTCACCCAGTCGGCATTCTGAAGAAAAGGCCCATACTTTGTTTCTCCTCGTAAATGACAGAAAGGACAGAAACAGGAACATTAGCTCTTGGTGACAGCTTAGCGTCAACAGCACAGTCCGTGCCAGTCTCCAGATTCCTGGAGGCTTTCTTTGGATGTTAGCCTGGGGATTCTCAGAGGGGAAGGCCCTAGTAAAACGTGTAGACCTTCCCTTCTGCAGGTTTTTGAAGTGATACTCAAATATTGCTAATAATGAATAGAAGCTACAGAGGACAATTGGCTGGCTGCTTGCTTTTCGGACGCAGTCGTAGAACTGACCGGATGCTAAGCGCTTGCAGTGGAAGTCCAGCAGTACCAGCGACCATCGTCTAAACCCAGGTAAGCTCAGCATGAATGACCACATGAGTTGCTCAAGAGTTCAGTTAAAGGTTGCCGGTCATTGCGGTAATCCCAGTGGTAATTGTTAGCTAAAATGTCCACATACACTTTCGGTCTGACATGCTGTGTTTGTCTGACCTGCATATAACAAGATCACCACAGGCCTGAATGAGTCTAAAGTCTACTCACCCTAAAAGTGACCTCCACTCAAGGTCTGTCTAGTTTGCAGCAGATGTGTATGCAGTAAGGCAGTCTGGCACCGGGGGGCTAGTCACTCTCCTG
The DNA here is from genome assembly GCF_030463535.1 of Salminus brasiliensis. NCBI lineage: Eukaryota > Metazoa > Chordata > Actinopteri > Characiformes > Bryconidae > Salminus > Salminus brasiliensis. Next base: position 37,609,145 of record NC_132886.1, on the reverse strand, counting down.
TTAATTTTTAGCTTCTGGTGGAACTGCTTGTTTAAATCTGCATTGGGGGGGGGGGGTTTGTTCAACAATCGAGGTCATGGAGAAAAGTATGTGGACACTTGGATGTCGTCTACTAGTCGAGTTCCATAATTCTTTTTGGAAGTTTTCTGCTCAAGTATATCTTTGGGACGTCTACTTTTTGGCCTGTGAATGCTTTGGCCCGTTTTCCACGGCAGGGGTACATGGTTACTAAGGCCATGTTGTACTGTTCCATGCCAGTACGGCCCCGCTAGCAATGTTGCTTAAAAATCAGCACCAGGAAGTGCATGCATGACCTTGTAATAATTATGCAAGAGTTTCGCTCTTTAGTCTTAAGCTTAGTCTACAACTTCTTGGCTAATGTACTTACAGCTTAAGTCTCAAACCACGTAGGCCAAGTAGGCCAATTTTACTATAGATATAGTAGTCAAGTCTGTCTGAAACGAACTCAGGTTAGCTGTGGTCCTGGCATAGAAAACATAGATATACAGTCGCAAAATCCTGAACATAGTCCAGCACGGCTGGTAGACATCAGCTTAATGAGGAAACCCGGTACCGAAAACATCAGTCGCCGGTACTGGTGTTGGACGAGGCCCATAGGCGACTCATGGATGCTAAACTTTATTACTTAAGCGTACTTGTCGCCACACAAACTAATTATCAGAGCATTTGAAGAGGCTAACCTGGAACAGCTAGTCTTGCACTTATTGCTTGTACTGGAAATAGAAAGACCCAGGATCTTACACCCTTACAGCGTTCAGCCATGACATTAGCAGCATTGATTATCTAGCTTCTAAGCATGAAGATGATGCAAATATGGAGCCAATCAGCAGCATCAACATCCACTAATCCCTCCCACCAAACACTTCCGGGACCCCAGTGTAGTTAGCTAACCATGCTGAGGAAACTGGGCCCAGCCTGGCTTGTAAGCGTTCCACCGGGACGTTCAGCCCAGGACGTTCTTCATCCTCTAGTATATTTCTGGGATAGCTGCTCGAATGCCCTGCGTCAGATCCTTCAGAGCTCAGAGCTCACCTTTGGAGACACCAACAGAACGACACAAATACAACAACAACAAAAAACTGGAGCTAAGCAGAAAAAGAAGGAGCACCGGGAGGGCCAGGACGTTCCGCTAAGTTGCTGGAGGCCTGTTTGAAGTGATGACGTCCCGGAGAGATTGCATCTCAACTGAAGCAACTCTCAATTGCCTGATCAAACACTAATCTCGGCGGCGTTGTGCCGCAGTCATTCAGCGGCGAACTCTTCACCTTCCCCTTCTCTTCGAGGAGACCCAAAGCGACTTCAATTATCTGGAGCTCAGGGCTTCTGTCTCGAAGACAGAGCTAAATTGGCAGCCGTGTCAGCTCCCTCATTAAAGATTAATCAAGGTATATCCCCCGATGAAGCCTTCGAGACAGCTAAGCTAATAAACAGTTTGCATGGGCATGACGCGGACACCTACGAGACTCCCTCACCGCGCAACCGAGGGCGACAGCTGGGAGCGTTTTTTTTTTTAAGGTTGCTGTTTACGGTGGCTCCTTGAGGTCACCTCACAAGGGAGGACATGCATGCAACCTGTTGGACCTGTTTTGCTGGACTCGCTGGCCTTTCGGTCAGATCGTTTCTTGAAGCCGGCTCCTCAGGGGACAGTCTCCGACTATCTCTGCTTTCCAGGAAGTCATCTATTCCTCTGTCTGTCAGAGACGTCTCCAACTGGAACGTCCCAATTTGGCAGAGAGACCTTTTGGCTAACATCGGGGATTGTCCGAAAACTGATATACCTTCCTGATTGGCTTGGGATCAATGGTTAGGGAAGGGTCAGTGATTATACTGATGTGGCGGGGGGCTATCCCAGTCCAAAAGTGAGCGCACTGTGAAGTGAATTCCCTGTCTTGGATTAAGACGGAGGCCATTTCAGCCAGGCCATTTCAGCATCCATATGATTGATCAAGTTGCCAAGTTGATCTTTTTAAACCACTGCCTTGATTCGCTGGACCATCATCATGAGGTTGCTGGTTTGATCTCTGGGGATGCCAGAGCTGTAAGTAATGGCTGCAAGTCCCAAACAACGGAATTGGCCTCTCTCTCTTTAGGCGGTTAGCTAAACTGGTACATCAGTGGTAGTTGGTGTCCTCCTCCAAGCATGTTCAGCTGTCCAGTGGCATTGTTAGCACATGTTAGCCTCCACCGTCCCAGCAGTCCTAGGCACTGGACTGGGAACAGTACCTAGTTCCTGGAATTATTATTCCATATATATATATATATATATATATATATATATATATATATATATATATATATATATATATATATAGTGATATAATATCATTATTAACTAGAAAGTGGAGAATATTATAATATAAATTTCTATTTCTACCCTGATGGTCTGGTCTAATTGCTTATTTTGGTATGCAGCTGCAGCAAGAGAAGACAGCGCTGGCATACTGATTGTTTTCACCATTGCTTTATGAGTATTCCCCTAAAATCTCTCTTGGTGGGTAAAGAAGCATCTCATAACTATGTGTTGGGTATTACAGATGAAATTCAGCATCACTGTATGTTCCCAGTATATCCCAGTAGTGTTGTGCCTGGCTAGGGCTCCAACAAACGGCTATTCTAACAGTCGAATAATCAAATATTTGGATTATGAATCGATCAGATACCAAATTACTTGTATAAAGGCAACAGCTTTTCAAATTAGCCTGAGGTTGTTTTATGCATTTGCTAACTAACAATGAAGGTGATGAAATACCGTATTCAAAAATGCTCTGCTTTAATGAACCAAATGAAACTAAACTGAGAAAAAACCAAACCAGTTTTCCTTTAGTTAGTTTGCCCATAATTAATCGGACTAGCAAATAAGGCAAGTTTTTTTTAGTGAATCTAAAATCCAATCTAAGTACTTTCATGCTCAGTATCGACCGATACTGATCCGAGTACCTTAATGCTGAGTATGTGCCAATATCAGTCCAATCTGAGTATCTGAAGCTTGAGTATCGGTCAGTATCGATCTAATCCGAGTATTTTAATGCTAAATATTGTCCAATACTGATCTGAGTACCTTAATGCTGAGTATCGGCCGATATGATCCAGTCCAAGTACTTTTATGCTCAGTATTGGCCGATACTGATCCGAGTACCTTGATGCTGAGTATGTGCCAATATCAATCCAATCTGAGCATCTGAATGCTGAGTATCTGAATCTTAAGTATCGGTCAGTATCGATCTAGTCGAAATATTTTAATGCTAAATATTGGCCAGTATTGATCCAAGTACCTCAATGCTGAGTATGGGCCGATATCGATTCAATCCGAGTATCTGAATGCTGAGTATCGGCCAGTCACGATCCGATCCGAGTGCTTTAATGCTTAGTATTGGCTGATCCTGATCCAGGCACCTTAATACATAGTATTGGCCAATGGCCAACACCTTAATGCTGAGTATTGGCGAATAATGATCTGATCTGAGTAACCTTAATACTGAGTATTGATTGATATCGATCCAATCAGATTGGCAAAAAAGCCAATGAACATGACTGATCACTTCCTCTAAATTCAGCCAATCGGTGAAGACGTGTGTAGTATACCCCAGGAAATGCTAGGCTAATGTTACACTGGGCTTAGACCGTCACTGTCACCAATCTCCTCTCTATTAATACACGCCTCCAAACGTCTCTCGACCTGCTCAGAAAACATCTAAACGTCGATTTCTTTTGCTCAGAGAATTTTTTTCATCTGATTTTTCACGGAAGTGCTCCTTTAATATCCTTCTCGTCCTGATGAGATCCACGATATGCTCCGAAAAAATAACGGTTGCCTATCCTACACCTTTCTGCTAATTTCAGATAAGCCCCAGGTCTGTGCTGACCTTGCGTGGGTTATTTGCTCTAGACCGGCTGAGAGCAGAGAGCGAAAGAACACGGACTGGAGGGATGGAAAGCGAGAGAGAAAGCGAGGGACTGGAGAGGCCTGGGCGTTGTGGACTGACCCAGCAGGTCATAGCCGGATATGAAGTGGATTTAGCTCTCGGGAGGTTCCCGGCCACTTAAGACCCTGCTGCCCTTAGACAGACAGACAAACTTGCATGCATGTTCGAGGGTGTGTGTTGGGCCTGTCGTGCAAAGCGAGAGGGAGGGAACGAGAGGGACAAGGCTGAGTTTGCTCATGAAATGAGACGGAAAGCCTGAATTCATGCTTTCTATACGAGCACCGGTTCAATTGCTGGCGCGTGTGGGCAGGTAGGTGTGTTGCGGCGAGGCGGCGATCATACGTGCCTTTGTTTACTGCCTCATGCATTATTCAGCCTTCGTTGTGCCTTGCGGCGCGGGAGCCGTTTGGGCTAGCAGTAAAGCAGGGAAAGGCTGAGCGGAGCTATATTAGGGAATATGAAGTGCTATTCCAGCACACTGCAGGCCGTTATGGGTCCGTTAGGAGACAGAGGCTGTAGCAGGGGTAATGACACAGGGAGGACTTTGACAGTATGTGCACACACACACACACACACACACACACATTGCGAGCCGGAATGCGGGAGATAGATTTCCCGGCTACAGAAGAGAGGAGCCAGACAGATACTGTACCGGCTGGGATAGGGATCTCTCTTATCATCCATCATCCGTAAAATCCCCACCTTCCAACCCATGGCCCTGCTGCAGTAGCAGGGCAGAGTGTGTGGGAGCTGGACTGTGTACGTATGTTTGCTTCATGTAGGTTCTGCACAGTGTATTATCTGATCCGTGGCTAATGCTGAGTATCGGCCGATATTGATCCGATCCGAGAGCCTTAACCCTGAGTACTGGCTAATATTGATCGGATGCAGGTTTATGTAGACTGTTTATTTAGACTGGTTTGTGTAGTTTGGTGTCCGTGTTGGCCGGTAGCTTAATGCTCAGTATCAGCCGATACAGATCATATATCCGATCCACTATCGATCCGATCCAAGTACATCATCGCTCAGTATTCTCCAGTACTAATCTCAGTACCTTAATGGTGAGAATCCGCCAATAACGATCTGATCTAACAAGCTTAATGCTGACTATCAGACAATGACCATCCAACCTAAGTACTTTCATGCTCAGTATTGGCCGATACTGATCCGAGTATCTTGATGCTGAGTATGTGCCAATATCAGTCCAATCTGAGTATCTGAATGCTGAGTATCTGAAATCTTGAGTATCGGTCAGTATCGACCCGATCTAGTCCAAGTATTTTAATGCTAAATATTGGCCAATATTGATCCCCTTGAGTCCCTTAATGCTGAGTATGTGCCGATATTGATTCAGTCCAAGTATCTGAATGCTGAGTATTGGTCAGTATCGATTCAATCTGAGTACCTAAATGCTGAGTATAGGCCAGTAACGATCCGATCCGAGTGCTTTAATGCTTAGTATTGGCTGATCCTGATCCAGGCACCTTAATACACTGAGTATAGGCCAGTAACAATCTGATCCGATCCGAGTGCTTTAATGTTTAGTATTGGCTGATCCTGATCCAGGCACCTTAATACACTGAGTATAGGCCAGTAACGATCCGATCCGATCTGAGTGCTTTAATGCTTAGTATTGGCTGATCCTGATCCAGGCACCTTAATGCATTGGTGTTGGCCACCTTAATGGCCAACACCTTAATGCTGAGTATTGGCAAATAATGATCTGATCTGAGTAACCATAATACTGAGTATTGATTGATATCGATCCAATCCAAGTACTTTAATGGCCTGCACTGATCAGGGGGACCTCAATGCTGAGTACCTGCTGGTATCAATCCAAGTCGAGTACTTTAATGCTGAGTATCGTCGGATAATGATCTGATCTGAGTACCTCAGTGCTGAGTATTGGCTGATCTCGATCCGATCACCTTAATGCTGAGTATCAGCGGATAATGATCTGATCTGAGTACCTCAATGCTGAGTATGGGCTGATCTCGATCCGATCCGATCACCTTAATGCTGAGTATCGGCAGATAATGATCCGATCTGAGTACCTCAGTGCTGAGTATTGGCCGATCTCAATCCGATCCGATTACCTTAATGCTGAGTATCGGCGGAAAATGATCCGATCTGAGATCCGAGAGTTATCCTGATTGGTTTAGTTTTAGTAGAGACTTTTCCTAATATGTTCAATAGCAGTCTGACTCTCCTCCCTGACCAATTTAGCTCCCAGATGTATATATCAGCATATTTTTTGTAAATATAGTTTGAAAACCTTGAAATTGAGATATGAACCAGTATAATATTGATATTGTCCGTGTTATTGTGCAGTCCTAGGTGGTGGTGTTTTTACTGTCCATACATGCATGAAGTGGAAAGACAAGAGAAACCCCATTTCAAAGAAAGAAAGAAAGAAATAAGTAAACAAATGAATAAATAAATATAGTATGAGTGCATTTTTTCCCTCATATTTGCTGCTTGCCTGGTTAAAGCTTCTCAGGTTTATCTCCTCTCGCAGGTGCCATGAAAAAAAGAAAAAAAGAAAAACGCTGAAAGCATGTGGACCGTGGAATAGCTCCCCTTACGCTGTTGGGGCTGGGGGATGCGCAAGGCAGATGTAGCCAAGAGCAAGCTACAGGATTATGATTCCATAATGTACACATTCTGCACGCACACGGCCAGCCTGGAAGGCCCTCCGCTCTGCCGGGCAGGCGGGAAATGAGAAAGATGAAGGGTTGAGGGGACAATGGCTATCCAGGTGCCAATAATTACGGAGTGTGACGTTGGGTTTTGATGTGTAATGTGTTTTTTTTTTTTGGTCAGTGCATGCATGGAACGGTCGCCAGCCTTTGAACATCTGGGCATCTCGGGCTTTCAAAGGATTCAGATCTCTGGCCTTCTTGGCCATCTCGACAATTGCTTTCGACAATTTCCAACACTGTATCCAGACACCCTCTTATAATTAGTGAGTTCACTTTCTTTGAGGTTCACCTACTTCTGACTCCGGAATCCAGGCAGTGTAGCTCCATAGAAAAGCTCCGTTCCCAGTAGAATGGGACACTCTGGGACAGCCGGGTCAAGGGTATGGTCACCGTGCCCGGTGCCAGACAGGTGGAACTGCATTCTCTGGAGCGGTGGAGCACCATCCAATACCTTTGGACTATGTGAAGCCTTCCCAGAAGAACAGAGGTGGTCACTTCAGCTGGTCAGACTCCCTATCATTACCCCATTGCCGATATGTCTAGGAATGGTTGGGATGTGTATCCATTAGCATGATGTCTGAAGCGGTTCTGAATGCAGCGGGATTGGTGCTGATGTGGACTATCCACTGCAGATCTCTGTGTTTTGCAGCTAATTAGGAAGCCCGGAGTCGCTGCCCTCTTTCGTGGCTTCTTTGGACGCTGCGAGGCCTAACTCACTGTGTTTCTGTGAGGCAGTGCGCCAGCTCAGTTTGATTAGAGCCGGAATGGACTTTGTTTGGGTGTCTGGTTATTGCGTCTCTAGATTTCGGTCTCGGCGCTCCCTTAATGAAGGACTTCACCTGACAATGCTAGCGTGGCTTACCGGGAATGAAAACTATAGGGGCCAATTAGCATGATTTCATTTAGTGTGATGATCATTGATGTCTGCTCATTCCCTTCATAATTAGCAGCATAAGCAGAGCGGAGGGCTTTTTAACCATTCCTCTTTTTTACTGTGACCTCAAAACCTTTATATTCCGTCTTTATAGTCAGAATCAAGGGCTGAACAGTGTAGTGTCTGATGTTGCGACAGCGGCCCTTGTGATTCTGCGGCTAAATGTCACGTTCTGTCAGAATTGGAGGGGTTTGAAATATTACTGTATCGAATTATCGCAATATTATGTTTTGCAATGCTGTATTGTAGTTAACATCTAGCTAACGTCAGCTAGAGTAGTTGCTGTCTAGCTCACAACAGCTAGAGAAGCTGATATTTAGAGTACATCAGTAAGTGTAGTTAACATCTATCTAACATTAGTTAGAGCAGTTAAGATCTAACTAACATCAGCTGCTGTGGCTAACATCTAGCTAACATCAGCTAGAGTAGTTAACATCTAACTAACATCAACAAAAGTAGTTAAGATGTAGTCTATGCCTGGAGTACTTCAGTTAGTGTAGTTAACATCTATCTAACATTAGTTAGAGCAGTTAAGATCTAACTAACATCAGCTGCAGTGGTTAACATCTAGCTGACCTCAGCTAGAGTAGTTAACATCTAACTAACATCAACAAAAGTAGTTAAGATGTAGCCTATGCCTGGAGTAATTCAGTTAGTGTAGTTAACATCTATCTAACATTAGTTAGAGCAGTTAAGATCTAACTAACATCAGCTGCAGTGGTTAACATCTAGCTGACCTCAGCTAGAGTAGTTAACATCTAACTAACATCAACAAAAGTAGTTAAGATGTAGCCTATGCCTGGAGTACTTCAGTTAGTGTAGTTAACATCTATCTAACATTAGTTAGAGCAGTTAAGATCTAACTAACATCAGCTGCAGTGGTTAACATCTAGCTAACATCAACTAAAGTAGTTAAGATGTAGCCTATACCTGTGTTCTGCCTAGCTATCATTAGCATGGGTGGATGCCATCTGACTAACTTCAGCTAGAGTACTTCAGCTAGTGTAGTTAACATCTATTTAACGTTAGTTGGAGCAGTTAACATTTAACGAACATCAGCTGCTGTAGCTAACATCTAGCTAACATTAGTTAGAGTAGTTAAGATTTAACTAACATCAGCTGCAGTGCCTGGCTGCAGTAGCTGGCTCTTAGCTAGCTCTTAACATCTAGCCAACATCAGCTAGAGTGGTTAACATCTAGCCAACGTCAGCTAGAGTGGTTAAGGTGTAGCTAACAACAGCTAAAGCAGCTAATGTCTAGCTAACATTAGCTTGGGTGGTTGCTATCTAGCTAACTTGAGCTACAGTACTTCAGCGTCAAGTGTGGGTAACATCTAAATAACGTTTGCTAGAGCAGTCGTTATCAGGCTACCATCAGCTGGAGTACTTCAGCTAGTGTAGTTAACATCTAAATAACATCCGCTAGCGTATCTAATAGCTAGCAAACATCAGCAGCAGTAGTTAACATCTCACAAACCTTTTAAACATTTTCTAAACCTTTACATGCAGCATCTGTAAGTATCTGATGTCAGGATTGCTACCTCGGTCCGTTTTCTGGGATAATGGCCTCTCGAGCCTTTTTTGTAAACATGGCCGTAAAGCACTCTCTGGTCTTATTGAAAGGAGCGGACAGATCTCCTCCCTGCCCTCAGGTGCCGGTGTTTTTCTTTGCACTGTGGTGTAAGGTGTGTGTGTGTATGGGGTGGACAGTGATAAATCACAGTTCCTTATAGGCATATGCCTGTGTATGGCTCCGGACAGGCACCAAATGGCTTGTTTGCCCCGTGGCCTTTTTCCTTTTTTTTTCTTTTCTCCCTCTTCTTTTTCTGCCTTTCGAAGGGTGGGCCGGATAAGAGCGGTAAAAAAGATGTAAAAAGCCGTCCTCCGACAAGAGGAGCGAAGCTAAGCTCTGAAAACCCACTCTGTCTTTGCGGCTGCCAGATTCCGAGCTGTGTTTTCGTAACCCCCTCTCTAATGTTCTGTGTTTGGTTATTGTCTAAGCCGACCCCTGCCTCTGGGCATGCTCTTTCTCAGCGGGACGGACCAAGCGGCGCGGAGAGGGGTGGGGGGGTGGAAGATTGTTAACATTAGAGAGGGAGGGAGGGGTTTGCTTTAAAAAAAAAAGACCAATCGCAATAGTTTTTTAAGACGCTTTCACAATGCCACTGTATTGGTAGGCAGTATTCTCGGGGTTTGAGTATTAATGAGTTCAGTTTAATATTTCCTTTGATATTAAGAAGATCTGGAAGTAGGACTACAGTCATGCAGACTAGGTACCCAGTGGAATCGGATTTGGGCGTTCATAGTGGAGTTTTTTCCCCATACAGGAACATATTTTTAAACTTTTGAGCATTTATGAGCATATTTCTAGCATTTTGGAGCATTTATGAATGTATTTCTGAGCATTTGAGCATTTTGTTAGTGTTTTTCTGATGGTTTGAGTGGACTTTAAGCATTTATACGTGTATTTCTGAATTTTGAGCATATTTTTGAGCATTTGTAGCATATTTATTTGCATTTTTGAGCTTTTATTAATGTCTTTCTGAGCATTTTTGAGTTTTTTTTATTATGTTTGAGTGGATTTTGAGTATTTATAAGTGAATTTCTGATCTTTTGAGCATATGTTTGAGCATTTGAGCATTTTTTTGCGTAATTTTTGCATTTTTGAGCATTTATTAATGTATTTCTGAGCATTTTTGAGTGTTTTTCGGGTTATTTTTGAGTGGATTTTGAGCATTTATAAGTGTATATCTGAGCTTTTGAGCATATCTTTCCGTTTTTGAGCATTTATGAGCATGTTGTTGAGCATTGGAGCCCTGTTAAGTGCATTTCCAAGCATTTTTGAGCATTTCCAAGCATTGTTTTGGTCTGCAGCTACTGCAACATAACTGCACCACACTGTCCGTTCCTTCCAGAGCTCCTAGCTTTGTGAAGCTAAGCTAAGCTAAACACCTGCCACTTGCTTGGCAACAACAGCTGTTGTGGACACTCTGCTGATTTTGCTCATGTTTGAAAGAACAAAATGCTTGGACTTCTGAGAAGGTACACTGGTCAGTCATAACATTAAAACCACTGGCGATTGACGCGAATAACATTGATGATCTGGTTACAAGGGCATCGGTCAAGGGGTGGAGGTATAGGGTGATGTGTTGTTAAAAGCTGGGAAAATGGGGAAGCGTGAGAATCTTAGACTCTGTGACAAGCACCAAGCTGACCACCGGGTCAGAACATCTCCAAAACAGCAGGCAGGTCTTAAGGGGGTGTTCCTGGTTGGGATGTCACGATAACATAAACTCAATCAACCATGACAAAAAAAACGAAAACCAATTAAGTGAATATATTTATACATATATATATTAAAAATATAAAAAACACTTTTTTTTTTCCAGCAACATGAATGGAATGGAGCCTTTAGTTAACTACATCTTCTGTTATTTGATTCTTAGGACCCCTAGGCAATTTTGTGGCATGTTTTGATAGCTGGACAGAAAATTACATTGTTTTTATAGGAGACGGTCACACATTCCAGATGTTATTTTCAGGAGATCCTAGGCTACTCCAGGACGTCTTCGTTTGAGATGTGTGTTTGTATAAACAGAATTTAGATATTAGCATGAATTTGACCATGTTTTGCTCAAAAATGTTCTTAAACGTCTGGTTGGAAATGAATAATCTAGAATATTTCTAGCTGGAAATGCAATAATTATTTATTTGTATTGATTAGATTGTAAATAATATTTATCAGAGGATTTTTATAATACTTAACAGTCATCCAAATACAAACGTGAGTATTTTTTTGTTATGTTTATTGTTGTTTTATTATTTATTTATTAGTCGTCGTTGGTCTGGGGACCTTCATTAGCTTCATAAGGTACCATATAAAATCAAGGACTGTCAGTTTTAAATGTATGTTATCAATTTGGTACCAAAGTATTGGTTCTTATGACATCCCTATTTCCCAGGATGCAGTGTTCAGTAACGTCTCGGTCCCAGATACCACACGGCACCTTCAGAGGTCTTGTGGAGTCCAATGCCTTGACTGGTCAGAGCTTGTTCTGGCGGCCCAAGTGTTGCATGGCTACGTTATGGCTAATATGGCCAATCGGCGTATAGCTCTCTTCATTGCGCTAAGCCAAATGACACCAGGTGCCATAACCGCAGCATGTCTGCATGTAGTAAAAGAAAGTCTAATTAACGACCAGCATCACCTGTCACCCAGTCGTCACCTTCACTGGCCAGATGAAGTGGAGGGCAGTCTAATGAGCTCTAATTGGAGATCAACTAGAGGAAGAAGCAGCCTGAGATTTCAGCCTGTGGCAAAAACTCTATGGCCCACGCAACAAGAGCCGAGCAGAGGCTCTTTGAAGCTGCTGCACCGCTGGGTCGGCGCCGATGCCTGCAGGTTGGCGCATGGAAATGTGCGTGGGTGGAGATGCCGGTCACTTCAAAATGGACTGGAGTGCAGACTGCGTTCGGCCATTGATCCACGGGCCTGAACAAACACCGACTGTACGCCCAACTACAGAGCGTGCTTTTCCTTTGAGAACCATATGTCCCGGCTCTGATGTGAAAATGGAAGCGAGGAGCCGAAGTCTTCGAAGTCTTGCCTTGTGTCGCCAGCCGGAGAGGTAAAGCTTGCCTGGAGCAGAGCGCTGTTTTTCACAGACAAGAAAGGTTGGTGCATCTGCGGCGCTTTTCTCGGCGACAGGCTGGTACGTGGGAGTTCTGCTCGGAGTTGTGGTCTGCTGGATGTTTTTGGTGAAGTTGGTGGGACTACCTTAGTTCAGTAAAATCCACAAGCGTGTAACCAAAGCTGGGTGCTGTCCACTCGTCCACTTCTGAGGGACAGAAGGTCGGAGGTCAGCTCCGGTGTTGTGTGAGTGAGTGTGAGGACAGTTTGAGCTTTGAACATCATTTTCTATGCGAAAATCAAAGAAACTAGTGTCCAATCTGATCCAGTGGACCGGAGTCAGGCTTGATCCAGGCATATTTACATACATATATATATATATATATATATATATACACCCTGACAAAAAACAAAAGGTGATGGCTGGACGACTGGGTCAGAACATAAACATCCAAAACATCAGGCAGGTCATTTGGGCTGTTCCCGGTATGCATAGGTCCAGTCCATGCTTCAGCGCGTCAGAGCTACACAATATTAGCATAATACATCGCAAGGTGTGTTGCAATTGCAGGAGATACCTTGAAGGAACCTCTTCTTGAACAGCTGCCTTAATTCACCCTCCAAAGGATAATAAGCTGCTAATTCTCTTTATTACAAAACCATTTTTGTTCTCAGCTCAGTCAAATTCGCCACCGCTTTGCTTTGCCATCAGCAGCCAGAGTCAGAGAGAGCACAATTGGCCATGCTCTCTCCAGGGGGGTAAAGATGGTGGCCGGCACATTCGTCTGTTAGCTGGTGCGATGGAAGTGGGGACCCAGCACCGTCCTCTGAGCACTTTTCCAAGGCAGAGGTGGGTTTCAGAAGTGGGTCGTGAGTTGGCAGTACCTTCGACCCACTAAAATAAATTAAAGGTTCCTCTATGGAATCACTCCAAGGTCCATTGGAAACCCCGCAAACTCGTTTGCTTGTTCTACCCTCTATAGTGTACCCCCCTCTCCCTCCAACAATGAACAATGCTTTCCTCAGTCTCGGCTCTTGTCTCAGGGTTGCTGTAAGCGGCAGGTCATTAACCTGTCACGCGTTATTTGATAAATAAACTGCTTGGTGCAGCCAGTGAATACGACCAGTGACGGATCAACACGTCGGGTGTGTTAAGAGTGCTGCTTCTCCTGAGAGAGTGCTGCCAGCCACGGCCACATAATTAAACTCTATCCTCTCGAAATCCTTGCGTGAGTGTATGTGTGTGTGTGTGGGGGGGGGGGGGGGGGGGGGGGAGGTGAGGTTGGTATTAGGCTCCGCACAAATTGTAGTTTTGCTTTCATCACCCATTTCCTTCCGTTATTGCCAATCATCTCATTTAATGCTCCCTGAACAAGGCGAACAAAAGAACATCCATTACACCCGTCTTCGCGAGGCACCGCAGACGATCCCTCTACTGTTTTTATTTGCGCATTAGAAGCGCATTTCCTCGGCTGGCACACCCTCTAATGTTTGGTGTGGGTAAAGTTTGCGCTTCCGCACCTTCTGCCCTGGGATCGAGGGAGGAATTAGGACCACCTGCTTCTGAAACAGTTCAGCAAACATATGGGCCTCCATCTCCAGTTCTATCGTTCTTCTGAAATTGCATTCTGTTTTTTTGTGTTTTTTTTATTTTTTTAAGGGAAAGGAACTGTTTTATTCATCAAAAACCGTTCCTCCTCGCTCTCTGATGAGTGAAAATGAATAAATTACGCCCTGTCTGGAGCAGCTGTTGCTGTTTTTGTCTTGGCGAAGCAGAAAGCTTTCATTATTGTTCAATCCGAGCCGTAGTGCTTTTCCTGGAAAACATTTTTGATTGCTCAGTGAATGGAACATTAGGCTACGGCGCGGATCCGTGACACATCTTGATCATTTGTGTTTGCGCGTTGCCGCCGCTGTTGTTTCATTCGTTTATTCCCCACCCCACCCCACCCCACCCCACCCCTCTTCGGTTGCCGCGTTCTGAGCTGATGCATGTACTCTGCGTCATAACACGTCAGTAGCTGCAGACGGACGGTTGTTCTCATCAGAGCTTCCCAAGGCACACTCGACACACTCGAAGGTAACGCCACCTGGGACACCCAAGAGCACCAAAATATCATGATATCAACATCCATATTTAAAAGGACATGGTATTACACAGGTAAAAGCAGTTTATTTTCATGGTTGGAACACCTATACTAGGTTATTCGAATCCTGCTGTCGGCAGCTGGTGCAGATGGGTGGTGGATAAAGGCCCGGGCGTTTCACCGTACTGCACACTATCTCTCTCCCTATGAAATGATGAAGCACCTGGTGCTACCACGGCGTTGGCAGCACAATGGCTGCTGGCCTCACCAGGCACTACTACAGTCGGCCTTGCCCAGCATCGCTACCACACTGTTAGTCTCAAGCCAAGTTCCTTTAACCTCCACAACTACTAAATCTTCCGAGGCCTCCCGAGTGGCTCAGCCCAGTCTAATGCGCCACTACTTTGCTTTGCCATCAGCAGCCGGAGTCAGAGAGAACACAATTGTTCTCTCCAGGTGGGTAAATGGCGCTGTCTCCCCTCATCACTTTTAAGCGATGGTGGCCGGCACATTCTTCTGTTAGCTGGTGCGATGGAAGTAGGGACACGGCACCGTCGAAGAAATGGGTTGTGAGTTGGCAGTACCTTTTTTATCCAACTACAATAAATAAATAAATAAAAGGTTCCTCTATGGAATCACTCCAAGGTCCATTGGAAACCCCGCAATTCAGACACCTTCGTACATCGCTCAGCCTTGCCTTTCACTCGTTCGCTTGTTTTACCCTCTATAGTGTACCCCCCTCTACCTCCAACAATGAACAATGCTTTCTTCAGTCCCGGCTCTTGTCTCAGGGTTGCTGTAAGCGGCTGGTCATTAACGCCGTGGTAGTCCTTTCCCAGGCAGGGTCACATGAAATGGTCAGGGTTGTGAGGGTTCCTTCTCTACCTGGAAACTCTAGGCGCAAGGCAGGAATTCCTCCCCTGGACAAGGTGGCAATCCACCGCCAGTCCCTGACGCACACCGTTCGCTCACACATAGGGGCAATTTGTCATTGCCAGTCCAAGTTTGGTTGCACAAAATCCCCTAAGGCCACCAGGGGACAAGTTTGGAAGACGGAGATGGTCGTCCACAGATGCAGGCGAGGGAGCGAACCTCCAGAACGTCAAACGCTCCTAGTTCCTGAGTTTTTGCGGAGGTCCTTTGTCTGAGGAGTTCAAGGACGGGCACGTTTTGAAGGAGAGCACTTCATAGAAAGGGAAAGGCAAATGTGGGCGAGGAGCTCAGAAGGCTGTTAAGGCTAAAGAACAGAAGCTTACCTTGGGGCTAATCTCAGCCCGTCACTGGACTTCAATCGCCGTGTTGTTCTCTCGGTCCTTCCCTGCTTTGCGGCCTGCTGGAGTGGCCTTCTCTCTGCCCTGATCTCCGGGTAACTAGAGAGACTTTAAAGCACCTCGACCTCATGTGTCTTCTTTTCATCATGAGCCCACATCCTACTGCTTCGAACACACCATCTGAGTAAATGACCTCCAATTCAGGACACGTCCCAAACGAGGACTTGAGGACTCCCCCGCGACCTCATAGAGCCGTGTCTTGGAACAGTTAGGACTGGGAGGTTCTTTCTGAGAGCCTGTGGAGTGGGTAAGTGGAGATGTAGGTCAGGTTTTAGCAGTAAGTGAGGCAGCCCCAGGCTTACACAAAGAGCTCTTCAACTCCTTCAGAGTTTTTGGTCGACGACATCTACCAAGGTCTCCAGTCTGCAGAGGTTGCCACATCTATTTCCCGTCAACTCTGAGGTGCCATTTGCGTGCCTGGATTTAGGGGGGGGGATTTTCTGTCTTGTAAGAAAGAGAGGGAATGAAGATGACTCCTCCGGCTCCCAACAGCTTGCTCGAGAATAAAAAAATGAAGCTTTGGATCTGATCGTCTTGTCTCTTGCCTCCGCACCACCCCCTTGACGGCGCATCTTGACGGCGTTCCCGGGGCAAATGCGTAGTCTGCTGCACATCCTCCATCTGCCATGAAAGTTTGATTAAGCTGGATTTTTCAGAGCAAAGACTCCTAGACCCCAGAGATGGAGAGAAGAAGCATCGCGAGTGTCCCTGTTTCTTCTTGTCCACTGTAATTATGTCAGAGTGGAAGTGTTCTTGGGGAAAAACCAAGCAGGCAGTGAAGCTTGAGGTGGGGGAAACGAGGGAGACAGACTTGGTGAAGCGCCTCCAGCGCTTCAGTTGGCACTTTAGAAGCCCACCGACTTTGGCCGTACCTTTTGGCCGTAGCTCGCTGATCCAGCGCAGCTAAGGATTACCGGCGTATCACTTCCAGTCCAGAGACATTCTGGAGGTCCCACTGTTTAGTTGTCCCCTATCTTTTTCGCTCGGCCTCATTCTCTCATTTACACATTTTCCTTTCTCTCTTTGTCCAGTACTCCCAATGTGCCGTCCCACTATGAATATAAATAAGGCAGAAAATATCGTGACTTATTCTCTCTTCTTTCTCAATTCCCCGCTCCTCTCAAGCTTGACTAAAATAGATGTTTACACGGCCTCGCAAATTTAGCATGAGAATGGCGAATACCGCAGGATTTTTAACACTAAATGCTTGGCTGCTTTCCACTTTAGAATATCGAGGTGGATTTACATGTTAATACCGACCCTGTTTTGCGGCCCCTGCTCGAGTTCAAACATAATAAAGTCTTTCAAGGGCCCGCTTTGAGAAAAAGACACCATGGCTATGTCGGGTCTCAAGCCCTTTAGCCGAGCCGTTTGCGCCCCCCCCCCCCCCCACCCACTCCCCATAAACATAGTACACACCCATGTTTTGGTTGAAGTAGTTCTACCCCATGTGGGGCCTGTATGGGTAGCTCAACTAGCAACCAGAATGTTTTGTCCATGGGTTCCATGTTGGCCCCACATATGCATGCCCACCAGGGTCAGTGATGGGACCTAGATGGGACCCATGTGAGATTAGGATGGGCTGTAACGATGGGTCCCATTAGGAACGTATGTACGTATCAGCCCATGCCCACCTGGAATCCATCTGGCCCGTGTTCCAGCCATGTAAGCCCCACATAAGCACTTTCGTAGGGACCTAACTGATTGGAAATCTCCTGGATATAATGATTAGGTTGTTCCTGGATGCTAAAGGAAGAGGTCACTTCCCAACACTCCCAACACTGTTACCACCCCTGGTTTAGAATGAATTTGACCCCTTAGATCAGCTCCACAAACCAGTATTTGGGTCATAGCGGTGGTGTGTTAGTAGTGCGGTAGATCAGACACAGCAGTGCTGCTGGAGTGTTTAAACACCGTGTCCACTAACTGTCCACTCTGTTAGATGCTCCTACCTAGTTGGTTCACCCTGTAGATTTAAAGGATATTTCTGATTGGTGGACAATTCTCAGTCCAGCAGTGATGCCAAGGTGTTTAAGCACTCCAGCAGCACTGCTCTGTCTGATCTACCACTGGTACCAGCATTGCAGTGCTGAGAATGAGCCACCATCCAAATGCAACAGTCCGCTCTGTGGTGGCCAGTCCTGTGTGGTCCTGACCGTTGAAGTACAGACTGAAAGGAGGCTGACAAAGTGTGGAGTACAGTGTGTAATTATTGAACTACACATTGCTCCTAAATATGGCAGTCATAGTATTCTGATATGACTGTGTGTATCTTAGATAGGCAGTTCCATGTAAGGTCGTTTTTGAGGATTTGAGGAGCCAATTGGCTCACATTATCCTATTGGCATAAGGGGGAAGGTTCTTCTCAAGGGCCATCTCAACAAAGAGAGCTATAGTAGGAGGAAGGGGATTCTGAAGACAATGTCCTTGTACTGCATTAACAAGAATAAGAGAGAGTTGACCATTATTCCTCATCATGTTCAAGGAGTAGTCTTGGAGCATGGCCTAAGTGGAGCCTTCACATGTAGTTGTTGGGCAAGCAAGCACGTGTGCAACTTTCAGGTCCCAGGTACAATGAATATTGATCCCAGTAACAACAAGCCCATGTAGCCATTTAACACGGTCCCATTTTGCACCTTAGTGGAACAAATCAAATCGAACTGCACGTGTGTTTGTCTAATTATCCAGAGCACAGAGTTGAAGTGTCGCTAATCAATCTTAAGATTCGGCTCTGGAATCAATCTTGGAGAGATTTTCACTTCCCCCGCCAGCTCACAGACCACAATCTACGACACACTAAGCGAAAAAAGGCTCTGCAAAAAGGCCCCAGCCAACAGGCTCATGTTTAACTCCCCCTGGTCCCCTCACTGACCCTGGTGGGCATCCATATGCAGGGCCGACATCCCATGCATCCCATGGACAAAGCGTAAATTAGTCAATTACTGGTACCAGTACTTATGATCACACCCAACACCTTACCCCTCACCCCGTTCATTTCCTCGCTAACAGCGCATCTATCAAAGGGATTTAAGGCCTAGATAGAGACCTTGAGGACGTCCAGCGTACGGAATTTGCACCAGTAAGAACTGTCGGCTGTTCGTCCATCAGAGAGGGGGTGGAGTTGAGCGATGACTTAAGCAAGCTAAAGAAGGCCAGGCAAGGCCACAAGCTGGTTCAATTGGGGCTTTCCTCAGGGGTCACCAAGTTACTGAACCAGTGCCTGCTCTAGATCTGCTTCCCCCTCTCAGTGTCTCTTTATCCCTGGGATGGCCAAATCTGCTGGGAGGGAAAGCCGAGCTGACAGCTGCATTCACGCTGGAATTCCTCTTCAGCATCTGATCCGGGATTGGAAGGGCAGCACAGGGAAGCGTCTGTTCCAGAGTTCGTGTGGATGGGTGCCGTCATGCTTGAGGGTGTAGGGGTCATAAGGCTTAGAGAAAGCAGAAAACGGTTCTTTAAGCTGTTTTACGTTTCAGTGGAGGGAGATTTCGGTCACATTCTCTTAGATCATGCCGACGGATTTCTTTAGATTCCTCCGAAGTTCTGATGGACACTGTTATGGACACTGTGACACTGTTGTTGAGGCTTTATTGCTATTGTGAACTAGTTCAACCACCCCGGGTACGACTTGCTGTTTGTCCTTGTCTTAGTGCCAAGCCTGGACGGCTCCCCCGCGATCTGAGCCACAGCCCTTAGCGCTTCAGCTTGCCCTTAATCTCTTGATTAGCTAGCCCCACTGCTCCACTCTGCACTCCCTTGCATTGCAGGCCTGTATGCACTGGCACAGTCCGGACAGACCTTGCCCTTCTAAGCTTATGTCAAGCAGTCCTTGATTACTTGGATTGTAAAACTCCAGGTTGCCCAAACCTCTTGACCAGAACTCGTAGTGCCAGCAGCCTTGCTATGCATTTACTATTTGGCATCAGGAATTCTAGTGCAGTCTGTGGCAAATCCTACACAAGTGTATCTCAGCCTGACTACAGCTACAGCAAAAAGGAGAAACAGAAAAGGCTCCAGCTTGTGGAAGCTCTCAGCAAGACTCCAGGATTTAATCAGGAAGTGGAGCTCTTAAAAGCTTTAATTAAGTGACTGTGAAGAAAGCCGTGCTCTTCAATCTCCAGGTCAGTTCTTTCACCTGAGGTGCTCTTAAATTCCGCTAGTGCTCCACGCACTGCAGGATGAGGGACGTGCCTGAACCAGCGGGATCAAATGGTGCTTTCAGTTGCCATGGCCTCTAACAGAGGCCAGGAATTAGGAAAGCTTTGACAGGCTGGTGGCGGAAGGGGGCTTGTGGAGTTTTAACCAAATGGTTTGGAAAGATGGAGAGACGAAGTGGACAATGGGCAGGCTGTTGGGGGGGGGGGGGGCCTCCAATATAGCCTCCAATATAGCCTGCTATATGAGGGCGGTGTGCCTCCAATCTCATTAGGTTTTTCCACTCCAGGTTTAGCATAAACAGCGATGTTGTGTATGCTATTTCAGAATCTGATCTTTGCTGAGCCAAACAAGAACCCAGGAGAGTAGGTTGTTGGAATTATTAGAATTTTTGAAATGCATAAAAAGTTTTATTTGGAATCTGTATCTGAAACTGGATTCTGAATTGAAAGTTTGTAAAAAAAAAAAAAAAAAACAGTATACAATCTGAAAAGGAATTAAACTGAATTTAATATAGTTTGTAGAAGATCTGCGTAAAATCTGAAACTGAATTCAGAATTAAAATTGAATGTAAAGTTTGTAAAAAACAAAATCAGTATAAAATCTGAAACTGAATTCAGAACTGAAGATGAATTTAAGGTTTGTAGAAAAGGCAGTGTAAAATCTGAAACTAAATTCTAAAACTGAATTCTGAATTTAAATGATTATTTATTAATTTAATTTTTATTTAAAGTTTGTAAAAGAAAAAGCAGTATAAAATCTGAAACTGAATTTTGAATTTAAACTAAATTTGTTTCAAATCTAATCTTTATCAAATCTTTTTGCAAATCATAGTTTACCTTTAGTTTGTTAGAAAAAGCAGTATAAAAATTGGTTCTGCGTAAAATCTGAACCTGAATTCTGAATTAAAACAAAATTTAAGGTCTGTAGAAGAGCAGTATGAAATCTCAAATAAATCTAATCAAATCTTAATTTATTTGCAGTTCATAGTTTACTTTCAGTTGGTTAGAAAAAGAAGTATAAAATCTGAAACCGAATTTGTTAGGATTTGTAGAAATGCAGTATAAAATCTAAAACTGAATTCTGACTGAATTAAAACTAAAAGTTTAAGTTTGTAGAAGAGCAGTATAAAATCTGAAACTAAATTAAAATGAAATTTAAGGTTTGTAGTATTAAATCTGAAATTGAATTCTAAATTAAAACCGAATTTGTTAGCATTTGTCTCAAATTAATTCTAATCTACAGCTCAGTTTGTTTCAAATCTAATCAAATCCTAACATTTATTTGCAATCAGTAGTTTACTTTCAGTTGCTGTACTACAGGTTGTGATGCAGGTTAAAAACACTGACATTTCTGAGATTTCTGCATTGAAATCCAAATGACCGCTGGCCTGCTTGGAACTCTCTGGGTCGTCGCTGGCAGAAGGCTAGCGGATTTAAACAAAGCAGGTAGCGCTTCTCCTGCCACCAAGCAGAGGAAACCACAGAGAGCCTAGCGGAACTGGGCTGTCACGGGCCCAGGCAGCGGTCCTGCAGCCCGGCTCTGTTCTCAGAGTCTCCGGCTGTGCGGGGCACGGGTCACTGCGGCTCGCCACAATGGGCCCCTTTCACCCTCGGCCCTGTGGGAGCGCATTCACACACTCCCAATGAGCCGTCTGTGGTTAGGAATATCCCACAATGTTGTTGCTCAGTTGCACAATATTTGGCCCTCTATCACTGCATGCCCCCATTGTGGGATTGGAACGGAATGGTTTGGGATGCGGGGTGTGTGCGTGAGTGTGTGTGTGTGTGTGTGTGTGCGTGAGTGTGTGTGTGTGTGTGTTTTGCTCTAATTTGATTCCCTCCTCTGCTGTGCCTGTTTGGCTGATGATAACTGTAGCACAGCCAACCTCAGGAGGGGCTCTCTCTTTGTGTGTGAGCGTCTGTGATTTGTGTGTGCTTGGAGTTCCAAAGCAGTCTCCTCATGATGTCATCCCGGAGCTTTCGCCACACTGTCGCGCACCATGGAGAGGCATCGCCGTGATCCCCCTACCCGACATTATGTATGCTAATCTGCACCACGGGAGCCCCCAGACTCCCATCACTCCACCGAAATACCCCAGAATATCAGCAAGACTTTGAATGAGCCTTGACAGCATAGTTCTCAGTGCTGACGGGTGATTATTCGGGAATGTGGACTTGTGGACGCGAACCCTCCACCCAAACACCGTCCAAATTCCGCAGAGGAGTGGAGTTGTTTGTATTGGGTGTATCGTAAAGCACCCCCTGACAGTTGATCATGAATGCGTCCCTGACCAGTGAGCTAATCACTTAATCCTTCAGCCACGGACTAACGGTAATGCTTCCCAGATGTTTGTGGAATGCTGATCTCTCGTCAGCGAACACCACGCACTAGCATACCCACGTTAATGTGCTGTAATCTCTAGGTGCGGTAATTACATTGGCCGTAGCGGTGACCACAACGGCATGCTGGCCGAATGCCCTGTTAACTGATGCTAAAGGCAAGTTCACTGGACTGGTGAGGCCAGTGGAAGGAAGGAAGGGGTGGTGGTGGGGGGGGGACCGTGATCTCGGCCTACAGTCCTATCACTCCGAGGCTTTCCCAGGGATCCCTGGGGGTGAGGGGCGGTTTCCCCTTCCAGAACTCTTCTCGCCCTCTTCATTAGCCCAGTGGCCCCCTTCCATGCAACAGGGACATATTTGGCAGGAGCCCCTCCTTGCCGATTCAGAATTAATTGGGCATGGAGGGAAGACTCAAGCATGTATCGTCAAACACCCCTCCTCCCATCCCACCCGCTTTGCTGGCCCTGGGGGAAACAGTTGGGCTACTGCCTAATTTGAGAGCACACAGCTATGGGCTCTTAACTAGAATCTGCGGTGAACCCACTTGCCGTTGCTTGAATATTTTCTGTCTGTGGGCTCGTGCCGGTGTCCGATATTTATCATGTGCTTATCTGATACTATGCATAACACAGCATTTGTCTTAGTTTTGAAAAATGTCCAACGATAATTCCATTACGTTTCTCATAGGACTTTCTTTTTAGCCATGCAAGCGATACATTCGAAGCGGTCACTGACAAAATGACCCAATCAAAACCCCAAATGCGATGCCGGGAGTGGACAGCTTCCGAAGCTGCAGCGAAATCCAGAGCACCAATTTCAAGAGGACCAGAGGTCGGTTCTCTGGACTGTTCCCAGGCTCGAAAACAGCTTTCGCACTTGACCAAACTTACCAAACTCAGAGCTTTTTTAAATTCCCTGGTCCGGTGACACGCGTGTGAAACGCCCTTGGGGACCCCCGGATTTCAGATTTGGAGATTTTCGAGGAAGGGGTTCGAGGGGTTAATTGTGATGTCCTGGAACATTCAGAACTCCCAATTTCGCAGCTTGTTTGCGAAGTCGGCGAATCCAAATAAGCATGCAGACGCAATTAAGAGTAAGTGGAAAGTAATATCTCGCCGCTTCCTGCGAGCTATACCACCACCATCTTTCCCTCCTCATTAGACGTGTTAGCGCTGTGGTCAAATTCTCCTTAAAGGTTAATGAGAGCAGAGAGAAAGTAGGCTTAATAAGACTGTTATGAATTTCAGCCTGCCCCGGTCTCTTTTGAAACCACAGTCCATTTAATTCACAGTGTTCTGTGTTCCCTGTTCTTTTAGACTTCGGGACACGCTGTTAGTGGGAGTTTAACTCAAGTTCTCTTCCCCCCGTCGCGCCGTCCATGTCCTCTTTCACCCATCCCGGGGCTAATCAGCCGAACTTGACGTGTTCATCAGAGCGTCTTTAATAATGCAGCGCGGGCTGGCGTCTGTTGCACTCGGCTATATTTGAGCGTGGGTTCTGGGTGACAGGATCTAGAAGCTGTGTGCTAAAGTGCATAGCTTCCCCACGGTGCTGCCTGACTGATCCTTTTTTATTCTGGGGAGTTGTCGGAGGAGTTGCCATAGAGTTGTCTCACACTGGGAGTCTTATCACTCACCCCTCTTCCTACTCCCATCAGTGCGACGGTGTGACCCCCTGACCTCGGCCTGATCCTCTCCTGGACTACGCAGCCACACCCCCGGGTCAGGCCGCAACCCGAAGATGCCGTCTTGGGCCTTGGGCCATATCCTATTATGTGGCTGTAATTACTGCTCATAGGTGACATGCTTTGACCAGGCTATGAGCTCCCAACCACCTGCTCGAGGGTGGTAGCCAGCCGGGCGCAGACACCCAGCACTCTAGCCCTGTCACTCCGGGATGGCTTTAGTGGATTGCTTGAGAGGATCATCCTCCAAGAAAAGGATTGTCCAAGGAAAGCCTCTGCTCACAGTATCTTACGGGAATGGGGAAATCACAGGGAGGCGTTTTAGATGGCCGAAAGGTCGCGCACCTCGTGATGCGTAAGGGTGGAAGCACTGCTTGAATGAGCTGCTTCTGCCTAAACATGCTCCTGATTTCAGGATTTTTCATCTCTTCATAGCTGGGTCTTCAGGGACAGGCAGAACAGGGAAATTGGCTCAGATAATCCGAGTTTCCTTGCGGTTTTGGCAAGATAGTTCCCATTCCAACCCAATTTCCCAGGAGCAGGTGTCAGATGCAGGGGCTAATGTGTCCCAGAGAAGTTTGTAAAATACAGGGTTGGGTTGTAATTCCACTGGCAAGACAAGTCCCATTTTTGGCTGCCCAGTGTTATGCTCTACAGAAGGACTCCACTCCATTTGGCTCTGCTCATGTATGCAAACACTAGAAATGAGGCTTTGTGAGTGCTTGAGTGTCTGTCTGAGGGGAAAAAAACTTCCATTTCAGCTGCTTTTCAAAGGACTGAGCCATTTCACAGAAGGCTTTCACAGAGCAAATTGATTCTTTTCCCTGAGAGCTTTTTGATTTGTCGAAAGTGTAATCTTCGGAGTCGACCGGAGAGGTAATTTCAGGTGGCGTGTTTTTCTTGGTGCGGTAGCAACACTATGGCCACGGTGTGACTCAGAACATGAGGCCTCTACACCTCTCGCAGCCATGATGCAAAACCCATATAGAGAGCAGCGGCGGTAACGATGCTTGAGGTGGGCTGTGCTGTAGAATTCTTATTATTTTTTATTTTTTTGTCTTTACTCTCCACAACAATTTTGAGACATATTAGATGCGTTGTTGGAATATACACTCTAAAAAGTCAAGGTGCTACAAAGGTACCATAGAAGACCCACTGTTCGTTCCATAAAGAACTTTTGTGAATCCTTTGATTTTTTTATATTTTATATATTTCTGCAGAAATTTTACCTAAAACTTCATCAGACTTTTACCCAAGTCCTAAAGGGTTTGTAAGGAGAACTGAATCAAACAATTGAGCCAAACATTTTGGGTGGTCCTTTATTTATTGAGGAAAATCTAATATTCCATCCAATATTACCTATCTTGGAGTGGCGAAAGTATGTGAACATTTAGGATTAGCAGCCAAGTTGAAGATGTTAGACATTTACATTAACAGCATGTAGCAGACGCTCTTCTCCAGAGCGACTTACAAAAGTGCTTTGCTATTTACTCAAGAAAAACCTCAGCTAGTTTGAATAGCCTAAAAAATTCAGATACCTCTAATCTTAGACTCTAGTCAATAAGAAGACCATAGTACTCTACTCGTACTCTCGGAAGAGGAGGGTCTACAGTCTGCTTTTGAAGACAGCGAGCGACTCTGCTGTTCGGACACCCAGGGGAAGTTCCTCCAGGGCCATGGTGTGTGTGCATGGAACAGAAAAAAACATCAGTTTAGTCTCTGGAGCTGAGAAGTCTGATGGCTTGGGGGAAGAAGCTATTGCAGAGTCTAGTCATGTTGGACCGGATGCTGCGGTACCTTCTTCCTGATGGCAGGATGGAGAACAGTCTGTGTGAAGGGTGGGTGGAGTCATCCAAAATGCTGGTTGCTTTGCGGATGCAGCGGGCAGTGTAAATGTCCATGACAGAGGGGAGATCTAAGGGACGTACTGGGAGTGGGGGTGATTTCTCAAAGTCTGATCTTCACAACACATGTTTGTGGAAATGTATCTTAGCACGAACAAAGGAGATTTCGGAGAACCTCAGAAGAAGAGTTTGAAAAGGACAAAGTTAAAGATTTGAAATGGCCAAGTCAAAGTCCTGACCTTAATCCAACAGAAATGCTGTGGAAGGACCTAAAGTGAGCAGTTCATGGGAGGAAACCCACCAAAGTAACAGAGCTGAAGCTGTTTTGTATGGAAGAATGGGCTGAAATTCCAGGACTTATCAACAGTTACTGGAAAGTTTTATCTACAGTTAAAGCAAAGGAAAGCGAAGGTTCACATACATTTGCCACTCATATATCTGTAATATTAGAAAATTATTATTTTCCTCAATAAATAAATAATCTAGCATTTCTGTCTTGTTAATTTGATTGGATTCTCCTGAGGACATTTTAGGACAAAATTATGCAGACGCTCTGGGAAAAGGGTTTACCAACTTTTCCAGCAAGTGACCTTCAAAAGGTGCTATACACTCGCCCAACGCTCCTCTTTACAAGACAAAACAGTCGTTGTCTTATGGCGTCACTCAAAGAATCCCTTGTAGAAACAAGGACCTGTCAAATGAAGAGATTTGTTTGGGGGTCGGTCTGGATATACGTCTCAAATGCCCCTGGCTCTCAGCATCAAAATCCCGCCATAATCCTTTGCCGGAAGGTTCCGAGGCACTGGTCCCACTCTCTTAACAGCACCATCTGTCTCATCATTAGCCTCATTAAGTGCCCGTTAACATCAAGGCACACGCAGGCCACCAAGACTGGGTGAAAGCTCCCTCATCCATCCTCCCTTCATCTCTCCGTCTGCTGCACCCCAGCCCATTCCTCTCCTTCACGCTCCGTTCATCGCTTGACCTCCGCCTTGTTGGGGGTGAAGATGGTTTAACTATGATGTGTGATGCACATCAGGCTCCATTATTCATACTGTTCGTTCATTCCGAGGTAATGTATTCTGATAAAGCCAGCACACCAGCAGACATGGCTGTGCGGTCTGTTTACCATATTGCTACAAGCCGAGCCATCTCCATTGTCAAGTTTCTCAAAGCCTTGGTCCTGGAGTGTTGCTGCCCTGCACATTTCAGAGTTTCCTGTCCCACTCTCAGGCCATCTGGTTCAGCTAAAGAACCAATTAGCAAGACCTTCCTGAGTCGAAGGAGGTATGTTCGAGCAGGGACAACTCTGCAGCTTGGGCAGTGTTGCTCCAGGACCAGGATCGAGAAGCACTGTCTTGAAGGATTCTCAGACTGAGAAGACTTGAGCCTTTTTGGAGAACACTGCAGTTTGGGCAGTGTTGCTCCAGGACCAGGATTGAGAAGCACTGTCTTGAAGGATTCTCAGACTCAGAAGGCTTGAGCCTTTTTGGAGAACACGGCAACTTCGGCAATGTTGCTCCAGGACCAGGATTGAGAAGCACTGTCTTGAAGGATTCTCAGACTCAGAAGGCTTGAGCCTATTAGGAGAACACTGCAGTTTGGGCAGTGTTGCTCCAGAACCAGGATCGAGAACCACTGTCTTAAATGATTCTCAGACTGAGAAGACTTGAGCCTTTTTGGAGAACACTGCAGCTTGGGCAATGTTACTCCAGGACCAGGATTGAGAAGCACTGTCTTGAAGGATTCTCAGACTCAGAAGGCTTGAGCCTATTAGGAGAACACTGCAGTTTGGGCAGTGTTGCTCCAGGACCAGGATCGAGAACCACTGTCTTAAATGATTCTCAGACTCAGAAGACTTGAGCCTTTTTGGAGAACACTGCAGCTTTGGCAATGTTGCTCCAGGACCAGGATCGAGAAGCACTGTCTTAAAGGATTCTCAGACTGAGAAGGCTTGAGCCTTTTTGGAGAGCAGCTTGGGCAATGTTGTTCCAGGACAAGGATCGAGGACCACTGTCTTGAAGGATTCTCAGACTCAGAAGGCTTGAGCCTATTAGGAGAACACTGCAGTTTGGGCAGTGTTGCTCCAGGACCAGGATCGAGAACCACTGTCTTAAATGATTCTCAGACTCAGAAGACTTGAGCCTTTTTGGAGAACACTGCAGCTTTGGCAATGTTGCTCCAGGACCAGGATCGAGAAGCACTGTCTTAAAGGATTCTCAGACTGAGAAGGCTTGAGCCTTTTTGGAGAGCAGCTTGGGCAATGTTGTTCCAGGACAAGGATCGAGGACCACTGTCTTGAAGGATTCTCAGACTCAGAAGGCTTGAGCCTTTTTGGAGAACATTGCAACTTGGGCAATGTTGCTCCAGGACCAGGATCGAGAAGCACTGTCTTAAAGGATTCTCAGACTCAGAAGGCTTAGCCTAAGCATTAGGTATCCAGAGTCAGTGGTGAAAATGCCGGCATGCCCTGCCTTGTACTGCATTTGTGGCGGCTTTTGTTGCACCGCCCGACTTTGTTGTGCTGATTATTGACACATTTCTCAGACATGCATTTTGTTTTGCCTCAGATAGTCTCAGGGGTCCAAACGTATGATGGAAGTAGGGCAATCTTCTTGTCCTCCAGTGCACTGATCCACTTTTCTTGCATTCTGCAGTACGTTAAATGTCCATAATGGATAATAATAATAATAATAATAATAATTTAAAAATACAGTCTTAGCAGACTATCACGACCACCCCTGGTTCAGAATTAACTCGGCCCATCCCATCAGCTCCACTTCCCATGTACCGATAAAATAAACTTGGTATTGGATAGTTGGCTTCCTTGGAAAGGTATAAATCACCCAGTATTGTTGACTTGTATTTAATTTAATAATCATATTTTCTGACAGTTGTTTAATAAACGAGACGTCTGCACTGTAGTTTAACGCAGTACTCACGCTGTGCAGTGCAGATAGAACAGTATGTCATCTGTCAGCTGTTGAATCTCTAGAGCGCGAGAAGGAAACGTCAAGGAAACCGAAGCAGCGGGGAATGCAGGGTAAAATCTGTTGCAACCGAGAGAGTGGGTTATAAGAACCTTAACCAGAATGAACCAGATGTTCGCATCCTGCAGAAGTGGGTTCTAATAACAGCGTATTGGTATCACCTATAGGATGTATAAAGCCTTAATGAACCAGATGCTTGGACGATCTTTCCTTATCCTGGTAAAACCAGGTCTTGGGTCTAGGAGGTACAGAACTAGCCTTGCTCTGCAAGGCAGCACACACACAGAAAACACCCTTACACAATACACATAGCGCAGGCCAAGTCTGCCTCATGCTTCAGTTCACAGAAACACTGGAGGGAATCCCATCCACCACTCAGCACCTCCCCCTTCCACCCCTGGCTCCACAGTCGATCTCTGCGCTTTCCGTCCTCCTTTTTCCCCCCCCTTCGTAGGACAGTTCTGGTTTCCTGCCAGAGTGCATTACATGAGCGAACAGGTCCCAGAACATTCCTGGGAGCACCACACTTGGCACGGCTCCGTGGCTGGCAGGCCATGCGTTCTGACTCTGCCGAGGCCTAGGGGCCCGTCTCTGAGCTTACCACAATGTCCAGGTCATAAATCTGTGCTTGGGTCTGTTCTTTAAGTACGTGAGCTTGTTTTTTGTGCTGGAAAAGCCTATTAATCTTCGAGTAAATTGCGATGGTTCCCATACGTCAAGTGTTTGTAGGCCTTTGGTAACACTAAGGCTAATCCGGAGCAGTGCTGAATACCTGCTTTGCGCCGTGACGGATGCACGCCGCTTCTCCGTTCAGTGCCTTGCTTGTTTTTGTGCTCCAGCACTTAGCAGCCAATGCTTAATAATAATGAACAGATAAAATTCCTGCCGGGTCCAAAAGGGCCCCTGAGACCCTGAGCGAAGAGGCTAATCACCATATCAGGTTTATCATGCACAATGCTCTGGTCTGTTCTTCTCCGGTGTGAATTGAACTAATCCAGTTTCTCTTTCTCTCCCTCCCTCTCTCTCTCTCTCTCTCTCTTTCTTTTTCATATTGCCGACTGCTTGCCCCATTCCTCTCGTCATGCCCTCGCCTGCTCGCTTGACAGGTAAGCGTCTGGAAAGCAATCTTTGCGATGACTGATGACTAAATGTTTAAACAAATACTCGCATGCCCACATGAACTTGCTCCAGGCTCCAAGTCTAACATCTCGAGCTTCTCTGGCAGCAGAACATATGACTCAACGCTGGCTCTTCAGATGCGAACTAACTCGCAGCAGCCCTCTTCGCTCTTCTCTTCGGCTAAAATGGTTTGAAATCACAGACAGAACGCTTGGAAATAGCTCAGGCGTCGGTCTGCTGGCCATCATAGTGTGCTAAATCGCTTGGCTGTGAGCGAGGGGAACGTCGCTTGCAGCCCCATGTCTTAAGCATTGTAATCCTTCCTTAGGGGTGTATTTGGGTTTAAGGACTGCTTAACCCTGCTGTTGGAGGTGAGTGCTTGATTGAAGGGTTCTCAGGGGGTGGGCGCTGGTACAGAGCTTCCCCTCTCTGCTTTAGGTGCTAGCAGAGGGTTTTAAACGGGAGCTCCTGCACTTCCCTTCCATATGGGGGATTAAGTCCCAGTTTTTGTCCCGGTCTCTAAAGAAGCCAATTACAGCACTTAGTGGAACCTATGGAAGATTTATAGGACACTCGAGGGAGCACAGAGGCCGTTCCAGACCTCCAGAGAGGAAGGTTTCGTCTTTCCTATCCTCTTTCACCGAGGCCAGCTAATGTCATTCTTACTTAGACGTTGCACCGTAGATGTCACACCCTGGGATGCAATCCTTGTCGCTTCCATTCACAGCTACTTAGTAATGCGCCCAAATCACGAGGAGCGCTACGGGGCATTCAGGGAGACTGTGGTGCCACAGCACAAGCCTCTACTTGCAGTCAACTTGGCTTAAGTGTGTAGGACGGCCAGAACCACTTCCTCTGCTCCTTTTTTCAAGCCGTCCCGTCATCTCGCCAGCCGGTCAGTGCTCAGATGTCATCCCTGCTTTGATGGTGCAATGAGCGTCAATGTCACTCAGCGCCATTATGTCACGAGGCACATTCGGCCCGTTCGGAGCAGGGAGTGGTTGTTTTTCAGCATAATGGCAGGCGCGCATTTGCGCCGACCAGCACAATTATGTGAAATAGCCAAGCATTACTGGCTTAGATGAAAGGTTAATGCAGGGGAATGGACGTAATAGGCGTAGCAGTCAGCCCTCGTCCAGACTTGCTGACATTGCGGGATCGCTGCAAGAGACAGCTTCTGGAGATAAATGCCTACGGAATCAGATCATAAGATGGCTCGAGATGTTGGGGGGGGGCTGGGAACAAACCATCAGGAAATGCATTCTTTAATCACACTTGGTCCTTATTTTTTTGTGCTGATTAAGTCAACCAGTCATAAAAGCTTTCAGTGCCTTAAGACTATATGGAGGTATCCTCGAGTAGGCACAATCGCTCCTGGTCTTCTGGTCCTGGGAAGATAGTCGTTCGCTGATGACCAGGGCGTAATGGCATTAGGTAAACAATTTTTTTTAGTCTCTCCATTGACCTCATCCCGACATGTTCTCTCTCTACCTCCCCACCCTCTCTCCGTGCTGTGGCTCACTCAGCTGCCATCTTTCCAGGAGACAAAAAAGAGCCACCTTAATTACCATTGTGGTACTCGAATGACCCGTAGCCAATAACTCGGGACATTTTAATGGCAGCTCATTTTGCCATGCCGCCCCACTAAAGGATGAGCTTTGATTTATACAGAGACCCCATCTCACACACACACACACACACACACACACATACATACACAAATCGCCAGTCAGCAGCTTGGAGAAAAGCCCCCTTTTTTTCCAGCAGCTCGAACACCGCTGTGTATTGATTACCGGCATTATTAAGCACTGCAGCCACAACGGAGGACCACTCATCACCATTATTTTGGCTGCTAGTCAGTTGTGGCAGAGAAAAGGCAGACACATGCAAAGTAAGAGGCTTTTAAAGAAAATGGATTTGTCCACAGAGCACTTCTCTAAAATCCGATGCCCTCGTCGCTCACAAGCTTCGGTATGAGATCTTATCCTTTTACCCTTCGGCAGTGATGCTGATGAGGAAGGACGTGTTCTCGACAACGTAACTTTTGAAGCAAAATCTTGCTGAAGTAGCAATTAAGTGCAATAAGTGCAAATTTAGGGGAGCATTTCAGGAGTTTGTAAGTGGAGGGGCGCTTTAATTGGACAGGGAAATGACCAGACTTGTCTCTGGGTGGCGCTAATGGAGTTCTCCTCGCATACATTTAATATCCGGACTCTGGACTGGCATCGATGAGCTGTGCCCAAGCAAAACTCAAAAAGCCACCAATACTTTGGCCTTGAAAAGCCGAAAGGTGAAGCCTGAGTCTCTCTGTCCACTAAAGGAGCCAATTACCGATTCCCATCAACACCTTGTCCATCAGCCAGGTCTGCGGGAAAGCTGCCGTGTGCAGGAGTCTACTGTAGGCGCCAAAGGTTGCTGAGATGTGACAGACTTGGTGTTCGTTGGTGGTCTCGCAACTCAATAAGAGGCGAGAAAAGTAGTAGCCTTCCTCCTTTTACTTATACTCTTCTTCCTCCTCCTTCAGCCTCCCCAGCTGTGCTTAGTGTGCCGTACCTTCCCCAGCTGCTGTAGCCCGAAGCTTAGGAATGGCCATAGTATAGTCCCCTGAGGCACTCCATTTTCCTTTTGGATTTTTTTCCCCCTCCCTCTCTCTCTCTCTCTCTCTTTCTCAGGCCACCATTCTTTTTACTTCTCTGTCTCTGTCTTTTTACAGTGGTTGACGTCCTCCCTTCAGCCTCCCTCCTTGACCTGCTGTTTCTCTTTAAAACTTTGAAAACTTTCAGCCTTCTCCTCATCCCCAGGCATTCTCTCTCGCCCCTCCCCGTCCCCTTTTCGTTCATATTATTTTTACACCACATCCCACTTGTTTTTCGCCCTCCTTCACCCCCACCCTTTTCCCTCCTTCCTTCGTCTGTGTCTGTTAACCTGGCCCGTCTGCAGCCTAAGGCAGGCTATCGATCGGCCTCTGCAGCAGACGTCGCAGCGGTCGAGTGGAACAGGCGCTGGAGGTGGGAGCCCGTGTCGATACTTCTTTCCTTAAAGAGTGAGCAAGAGAGGAGGACCTGTCTCCTCTCTTGCCTGTTTTGGACTCTCTCTCTCTCTCTCTCTCTCTCGCTCTTGCTCTCCCTCTCTCTGGCGAGCTATTCTGGCGAGCTATTCTGGTCTCATTAGCTACAGAGAGACGAGGAGACAGGTGGAGAGAGCGAGTGTGTGAGAGTGACGAGGAGGAAAAGGTGCGCATGAAACCCAATTATAACCATTGCGCTGTATGGATGTGATGTACGGTTTGCTCAGTAAGCAAGAGTAAGAATAAGGATACCTGAAAAAATAAATAAATAAAAAACACGGAATTCTCTTAAGGGGGGAAAGCCACAGCATATCCAAAATTCAGAAGACATATTCAGGACATGAGAGCACAGACTGTACCAAAACTGTACCTCTATGTACTGGACTGCAACCAGCACGATAACCAAATCCCGGTCCTTGGGGCCGGCAATTCGCTGCCCTGCCCTTAGGTTAGAGTTCCGACTCAAATGATCTCACGCACCTGATCCAGGTAACAAAGGTCCGAAAACTAGAGCGAGGGTAGTCCGATCTGAACCGTCCAGGGTGGGCCAGGATTGACCACCCCTGCTGTAAAGTGCATCAAATGCTGAGACACAATGAAGCAGTGCTGCGACAGGTTAATGCTAAAACAGGTTAAAGTGTAACCACATTATAATGCAAAGCACGGAGAGAGAGAGAGAGAGAGAGAGAGAGTGAGAGAGAATACACTAAGTGCTTCATTCTTGTTAGACATGCAGAGAACATGAAGCGATGCCTGAGGGTGCACAGGCGTAGCCTGGCTCGTTTGATGGGCAGGTGCCAGTACTGATGTGATTTAGCTGGAGGAGAGCATTTCCAGCCTGCGAGGATACACACAATGTCCCTAGTTTACCGCATCCATTGGTTGCATTGCATTGTTTTGACCACGCATTGGCTTCAAGGCCAGAAACAGGATGACGTAATGCATGTCTTTCAGCTTAACGTGAAGGATGCGGTCCCAGTTTCTGCATTTTAGAAATGTTCATGGATCAAGATCATCTGCAGGTACAAGCACATGACAAATATCAGATCCCGTGTCGATGCTTCGCTGCGTAAAACATCCCATTCTGAACTTTATGCAGCTCTTTACACAACCCCTCCCTCAGATAATAATTATTCCCTGCTTAGTCTTTGGGGCGGAACTGCCAAGGGTCACAGGAAGTTTGTGGGAGGCGGTGTTTAGGGGTTCGAGCAATGTTGACCAGATCTGCGGCGATGGCCCCCGGACGAAAGGACCTGAGAATCGTCTGAAAGGGGGGAACAGCTGGCAGAGCTCTGTGTGCTGCATCCTCTCAGAGAGGTAGACAGCGAGAGAGAAGGTCAGTTGGATTCGGCGTCGCTGAGGTGTTTCCCTGCGGCCCACAGCGAAAAACGTAAGCATCGCCAATCACAAACAAGGAACCCATCAGCTACCTAATCTTGTGTTTATGGGTGTTGCGAGGAGGCTGGAGCTAAAAAGGTGTACATCCTCAGGCAAGCATTGAAGTAACCAGCAACTCTTTCAACGGTTTCCTTTCCCTCCTGCCGAGTGCTCCCACTCTCTTTGATCGGAGTGATCGCTGTCATTAGCATAGCATTAAGGTGCCTTGTAATAACAACACATCTGTTGATATGCCTCTGGATCACAATGGGCACAGTGCAACATTACCTGCAGTACGCAGTATGGTGTTTTTTCATGATTGCCACCTCCTCTCTCTCTCTCTCTCTCTCTCTCACTGTTCACCCCCAGGCACCCCCCCCCCCCCCCCCCCAAAAAAAAAAAAACACATCGGCCATTCTTGTTCCTTGTTCTTCTAATTAATAATGAAACAGAGGCTGGCGTTGATGCGCCGTAGTCATGCAGCAGAGTGCTGATCACTGCAGTAAATGGTTACTGGTGCATGGCGCCCAGTCCCACAGCAGGACAGCCGAATCCTCTTGAATCCCGTGTATGACCTCCAGCAGTGCAGCAGCTTCTTGTCAGTGGTCATTTCAGTTAGCCGCGAACAGGATGTCTGGCAAATGTGGGATGTAGGATTCATTGTGTTCCAGCAGCAGCATTTTCACAGGGGGGAGGGAGGGGCAGCAGTTTCCTTGCAAAAGGGTTTCGTTCTCTCTCTCTATCTCTCTCTCTCTCTCTCTCTCTCTCTCTGTTACTGGCAACTTGCCGTGCCGTGCCGTGTACACTCGGTACGTGGCCAAGTCCTAACTGTACCCTTAATGATGATGGATCGAGTTTTGGCTTGGAGTGATACCATTAAGTGGTAAGATACTTTATTCAGTTCCTCCTGCCTTTTCCCTTCCAGCCGTTCTGAAGTAATTCTGAAGATCTGACGTAGACCAACCACCTACAACAACGACTACAGGACAGAGGATGCTGTCAGATTGTGTCCTGAGTAAGCCAAATAGTCCAGTAATTAAGTAGATTGTTGTAAATACTTTGGGAATTGGCAGTGCCAGACACACCATGCCATCCCTAACAGTATAAATATGCTGATTCCATTGGCTTGCACCTTACCTGGCCTGACCATGACCACAAAGCTGGTTCACCCAGGGCGAGGCTCAGCCATTACACTTTTGGTGGTGCTATCCCTTGCAAATTCCCCAAATGTGGAAATCTGGACCTCATCATTTCTGGTACTAGGGATGGTATTAGCGTTCATGCTCTCTTTTGATTTCAGGGCAGCAAAGCTTGGGTAGACAGGTAGGCTTGGGAACAAGAAGGTCACTCAAATTGCTTGAATAGGCGAAAAGTAGGGACGAGGGCTTTCTTCTCCTTCCACCTTCGTGGCCATAGTGCCCTTGAGCAAGGCACCCAAGACCTAACCTCCACTTGCTTCCCGGGCAAGTCACTAGTGTGTGAGTGTGTGGGTTCACTGCCGTGGACTGGTTAACTGTGGAGGCTGAATTCTGTTGGACTGTTGTGCATCTGTTTCCAATTCCAGTAAAAAAGCATTTCCTGACACTCAAACGAACTCAAACTCCACAGCTTTCCCTCACTATTCTCAGAGCTGAGGACTCGCCTTCCCAGTCTGCACCTGTGCATGACCTTCTGTAAGAGATGCTGCGATGGGAGTCCAGCCAACACAGTCTTGTGTACTGTCACTAGAGAAGGCGTTCAAAGAAACAGACGATGTTTCGGGGTCTTTTAAGGACAGCTGATGTTTTCCCAATGGAGGTAGCATGACTGCAGTTGGACGGCAGGCGACGTCAGATTTGTGTCACTTTTGGGGGCTTCTAGACGTCCAAGTGTTCCTTCCCTCTCCCACGTGTGTAAATATGTTTTTTGGATTAACTAAGAATAAGCAGCTTAAACAAGCCAATGCTGGAGTGTGCCTGTGTGCCTGTGTGTGTGAGAGAGAGAGAGAGAGAGAGAGAGCGTCGAGCGAGCAGGAGAGGGTGGGGGGACAGGAACAGGACTCGAGAGAGAAATGCAGGAAAGATAAGGTGAAAATGAGTGTGTTGTGTGTGCAGAAGTGTTGATATCGGTGTATTTCTGGCGCAGCGGCATATCAGAGCGAGGTGCGGCTTTGGCACATCAGTCTGGGAAGCAGGGGTAAATATTTTGAAATTAATTAGTTTGAAATTGCAGTGTTGGTGTCTGCATGCGCCTTCCTGCAGGGTGCTGACAGCTGGGTGTGTCCGTGTGGATGGAGAGGGCAGAGTGATCTAGGCAGTGCAGCAGAAACATAACCGCTCAATCAATGAAATGTGATTAATAGAATATAAAGATCATGACCGAAAGTCGAGTCTCAGGTCTGCAAGGGGTCTTGAGTCTTTGGATGTGAGTCCGAGTTAAGCCTTAAATCTCTGGGGTGTCACGAGTCTTTGGGTTTTGAGTCTGAGTCTGAGTTGTGTTTCTGGTTGTGAGTCTGAGTCAAGTCGTGAGTCTGAGTTGTGTTTCTGGTTGTGAGTCTGAGTCAAGTCGTGAGTCTGAGTCAAGTCGTGAGTCTGAGTGATGTTTCTGGTTGTGAGTCAGAGTCAAGTCGTGAGTCTGAGTTGTTTCTGAGTCTTTGGGCTTTGAGTCTGAGTCAAGCAGGTTATTCTGATTTATGTTTTTCTGGGTGCAAGTCCAAGTCATGTCCTAAGTCTCTGGCATGTGAGTCTGAGTTGAGTTTCTGGTTGTGAGTCGGAGTCAAGTCGTGAGTCTCTGGCATGAGAGTCAGAGTCAAGTTTTTAGGTATGAGTCTGAGTCAAGTCGCGAGTCTCTGGGGTGCGAGTCTATGTCACGTCTCGAGTCTTTGGGGTTTGAGTCTGAGTCAGGTTTTTAGGTATGAGTCTGAGTCAAGCAGGTTATTCTGATTTATGTTTTTCTTTTTATGTTTTTCTTGAGTCCAAGTCATGTCCTAAGTCTCTGGCATCTGAGTCGAGTTTCTGGGTGCAAGTCTGTGTCATGTCTTGAGTCTCTGGGGAGTCAGTCTGAGTTTTCATTTGTGGTAATGCTGGGAAATTCTGCTTTCTACAGAATGTTGCTGAGCTTTTCGGTTTCACATCCAGAACCAATCTAATATAATATAATACACTCAACGTCGTACGACGCACCACAACCACAGATCCACAATCACACGCATTACCCTCTGTCCCCTAATGAAGACAGCTGCCCTTCTAAAAAGCTGGGGAGACGGAAAGCCAGAGAAAAGCGGTTCTAAAAGTGTAACAGAAGAAATAAATAATTCGAACTGAAACCTGCAGTTTTCATATATATCCTATATGGACCGGGCTGTTCTGTATTTGGGTCAAGTAGACCCGCTCTCCCCCTCTCTTTCTGCTTACTATTATTATACGTGTATAAGAGCCCAGCGGGATGTAAATGAGGGCCTTTTTTCTGTCTCTACACAGGCATTCATATGGATGAGGAGCTATAGGGCTTTGATCCCGCAGTATCCTATTGTCAGCATAGGCCTGTACCAGATCAATCATCTACCTGTCACACACAGATTCAAGCAGACGACCTCACCAGTGTGTGTGTGTGTGTGTGAGAGAGAGAGGAAAAAGAGAGAGAGAGTGAACGCAAAGCCACCGTCTCCTCCTGTCCCTCTGTAATGCATTCAGGTTGACTCTGTTTTGGCAGGGAAGTCATTTTACTTGCAAATCTCCAACACTGAGATGAAAACATAACTCAATACCTCCCCGTTCTCTCTCTCTCTCTCTGTGTGTGTGTGTGTGTGTGTCCTTTCCCCTTACCCCTCACCCATGAGCTTCACTTATTTTATTTGAAGAAGCTCCAGCTCAGAAAAAAATAACTGTTTTCCATTTCCCTTTCCATAAAATCCACTCCAATTCACTCTCCAATCTTATCCCACACCTCCATGCCAGTCACCGTAGCCTTAATAGACCCTTTCACACATACCTGGGTTTTTACCGGTAATTAAACCATAAGGGGTAAAGCATAAACACAAGCCAGAGCCACAATCCTAGTGCAGTTCCCAGGAAACTCAGCCCACGGCCTGCAGGCTCTCCTCAGGACACTCTATTCATGCCTATGTTCACGGACTTCCAGGTCAAGGTTCACATCACTGCTCACGGACTCTTGATTCATGTTCACTGTGTTGATTCATGTTCATTGGTTTTGAGGCAGGGGTATTTAGGGAGCCAGCGCGAGTATTCTCATTGCCGAGAATTTACCGTCCTGAGCCAACCTGGTGAGCTGGCGTCTGAGTTTGGTTCACGAAGTCGAGCGTCTAGTTAGTTCCTTCACGGTTCCAGGGTCCTGCTCGGCTATCACCGCTCAGGAGAGTACTACTGCTCTGGCTTGTTCTGTGTCGCCTCTTGGGTTCGGCGACTGATCTCACAGCTCTGTATTCACGTTGAGTAACTTCTGCTGCGCCTGACGAGCGCTGTTTATATTCCCCCCAGTAGTTTTTGTTCTTGTTATACCTCCCTGTTCATTTCCCCTGTTCAGGCTTAGCTTCCTAGATTTCCACCAGCCTCAGGTGGGTTTATTGTTTGTTTTTGGTTCTCAGTTTTCCCTGTACTTTGCTGCCGTTACATTTACGTTGTCCCCTGTTTTGTGTTTAAATAAATACCTTGCATCGCAACGTCCCTGCGAGGGTTCACCCGTCATTGTCTGACCTAGCCAGTCATGACAGTAGGGCTCATTTGCGAACAGAAGCCAGCGCGTTCTCCGAAAATACACTCGCGTCCAGGTTACAGCCGAGAAAGTTCAGTTCAACAAATATATTATAATATAATAATTGGAGAGCTTTCACGCTGGGAATCTCCCGTTCGGCCACATGCCAAAGATGTGCTATTGGCTTCAGCTCAGGAGACTGGGAAGAACCTCCATTAAACAACTCTGAACTCAATCGGCCTGTTTACGCTCCGATTTCAATTCGTCCGCTTGAAAAAAAAAAAGCCTGGTGTAAACGCCCCCAGTACTCAAACCACATTCAGAGGCGGTCAGAGACTGATCTCGTCTACTTTCAATGCCAGTGTAAACAGACAGTGCTTTCTGTGATCGGATTCTGACAGACAGGCGAAAATTTGCCAAATTTTTTAATTATTATAATAATAACTGTGGATCTTTGCTCTCTCCAAGATTTGTGTGCGTATGCGTACATGCCCACAATATTAGAGTTTGTTCCCCTGTGGTTTCAATAGAACCATTATAGAAATCTGAGAACCAGATGTTGTTCTACAGTGTTGTCCCACAGTTTTGATGAGAGACCGCTGTTTACAGGAAGTATGAAGGAAATACTGGACGTGTTGGTGTAATTTTTTCCACTGGACAGGAAAATCTGATCTCTTCTGGTCATGCTGTGGATGTATTTTAATGACCAGTGGAAACGGGACCAGTATCACCTTCCTGAAAGCAGTTTGAGATGACTTTTGCTTTGTGTCATGCTGGAGCTGTTTGAAGATGAGTAGTAGTAAAGTAGGGTCATGAAGGGATGCATATGGTCAACAATTATAATTATAAGTAATTATAATGATCATTGTTGAAGGAGTCCAGGCACACAGGATTCCAGAATTACAACACAAGCCTGCCACCTACAGCATCTGAGCTTCAATACAACAGCTAGCAGACGCCCGTGCTGACCAGCATCACACTGAGAGTGATAGGGTGGGGAGGAAGTGCCATCAGCCCACCCCTGAGAGAGCAAGGCCAGTTGTGCTCTCTCTGACTCATGGGATTATAGTGGCAGTGCCTCAATCCACTGGACGCTGGGAGTCTGCATTTCTGCCCGTTTTGAAAACAGGCTCTGGGAACAGCTGTCTTGAGACCAGTTATTTAATCACCTGGCCGGAGGAGCGCCGGCCCAGTCACTCAGGAGCATACATATGTATTTTTGTGTGTGTGTGTGTGTGTGTTTAGTCATTGTTCTGGTGAGTGTGACGTGGCAACGCCTGGACATACGAGTGGAGATGTTTTACAGATACAGTGAAATGGAGGGAGGAGAGCGGGAAGTGTTGAGGAGAGCAGCGCTCGTTCTGACAGTCAAGTGATAAAACACTAAAAAGAGGTGGCAGCCATAACACACACACACACACACACACACACACACAGACTGAAACCCTTGTGCTCCGGAAAAGAGAGGCTACCCCGAACGACAGCTTTAACAGAGAGAGAAAGAGAGAGAGAGAGAGAGAGACAAAGGAAAATGAGGGAGAGAGAGACTCTGAGAAGAAAGAAGAAAGACTGGGGGAGAGAGAGAGAGAGAGAGAGATTTGGAAAGGAATAAAGAGACTAAAAGGGAGAGAGAGACTGAGAGGGAGAGAGGAACTCAGAAGCAAATGAGAGAGAAAGAGAGGGAGAGAGACACAAAGGAAAAAGAGGGAGAGAGAGACTGAGAGATTGAGTGAGATTGAGAGAGAGAGGAACTCTAAGAGAGGGAGAGACGGCGGGTCATGTGAAGCTGGAGTAGTATCAGGCGGGTGGAGTAAATTGGAGTGCTGCTCTGACACTACATGGCCTCCCTCAGAGCCTCAGCCTGCTTTAGACAGAGTTCAGTGGGAACAAAGAGCCTTCACAGAACGAGCAGCGAACCAGGGGACGGACCTAAACACACCGCACATCTCCGCTCCTCTAATACCAGTCTGACCTCCCGAGGTTCACCGCTCCCTTCTGTTTTCCCTGAGAAGGGAAAGTCCCTGTCCTCCATGTCTTCCTTTGACTGAAAGGGGTTTCCTCTTGTAAGTGCAGAAAAAAGGGACTTTTATTCTGTAAGTGCTGTCGGACAAGAGCGGCCAGGGTATAGACCTTTACCACGGCCACTGCGACGTCACCTCCGGCTCTGAATAGTAGCATTATCGAACTTCCGCCCGCCCGTTTTCACACCAGCGTTTTTTCACGGACCCGGGAGCACCTGCTCGGTATGTTTAGTCAAGTGGGAAAGCTGTTTCTGAGCCCAGGAACGGTCCAGAAGCCCTGAGATCTGTGGTCTGGGGTCCACCTTAAACTGGCTCTGCTGTGGTCCACTGCAGGTGTGCAGGTATCTGCTCCTTGTGCCGTGTGTTGGGCTGCATGATTGGCTGATTTTGTCATGTGACTGCTTCCTGTGAGAACGGCTCCTTGTTTGCAGGTGTTCCTGCAGGGTGAAATGCCATGACGCCAAAAAAAAGGTGTTTGTATCCAAGACAAATAAGGAAAAGTGATAAACGAATGAACCCAGGTCCTACAATTTTGCACAGATGCGCTCAAAAAAATGTGGTGGTCGAAATTGGGCAAGGGGTCGACGGTTCGCATGGGATTCCTCTGTGTGAAACCAAATGAGCCCAGAATTGGTCCTAGGACAAGTATTAAAAAATGCCCTATCATAGCACTTCGGGTTTTCAGCCTCCTTGCGAAAACTTCAGTGGGCTTCAGCACGGCCAACAGGAGGTCTGCTAACTTTGCCACTGCTGGTAGACCCGTATGACCATATGCTTCACACTATGGCCTTTGGACTAGTCACTCCTTTGTGCAGTCCTTATCAACAGCTTTCCAACCCATTTTCCACACCTCCAATAAGATATTCACTGCCCTGTACTGCTCTCACCTCATTTTCAGAACAGATCAGCTCCAGAATTTTGGAAACTGCAACAGGAAACTGCCTCCAGCTGCCTTCTTGACGGCTTCCCTTTGGCTGCAGCTGCTGAGGGCGAACGTTGCATTTTCTGATAGTTTCACTATGTCATCGATGTATTAGCGGCACACTACATCCTGTTTCATTTCCCAGTGTGAACACGCTCCTTGAGCTGGTGCCTAGT
This sequence comes from Salminus brasiliensis, assembly GCF_030463535.1. Lineage (NCBI taxonomy): Eukaryota > Metazoa > Chordata > Actinopteri > Characiformes > Bryconidae > Salminus > Salminus brasiliensis. The sequence goes on along the minus strand of NC_132886.1, from coordinate 37,567,132 downwards.
ACACACTACAGAGAGGTACTTGATTTGAGACACTGCCATGGTTTCTTTCATCCCTGGGTAACTCCACCTGGAGGAGCGGTGTTCTCCGTGGCCTCCTCTTAGTCTCTCCTGCTTTCAGAAAGCGAGACCTTTTCTCACTGTGAAAAGGGATCTTTTGGCTAAGTGAGCTCGCATTGTACTGCCTGGATTAAGCAGTATGTAGGTCGCAGCTGTCGCCTCTTCCAGCAGCAGAAGGCGACGTGTCAGCCCGATCCCCACCACCCCCTTTCAAAATCTCGATCACCTGCCAGTTGGGCTGCTCGGAAAGAAAACGAGCAGCCCTCCCTTTAGGAGGCAAGGCTTTCCCTTGTTGTTACAGGCAGTTAAAGACTCACTTTTGTAGACCTTGTTCCCTGTGTCAGAATCAACCTAACCTTGAGGCCTCCACTTTAACTTGCTCCAGGTCACTGCAAGGCAATCTCTGGAAGATCTTATTGCATTTTTATTTAGGGTGTGTTTGTACTTTTAGTTGGGTTCCCTCAGTCAGGCCCAAGCAAGGGAATGATGCATTGCTATGTTTAAGTTCTGGTTTCCTTTGTGTTCATACTGAGACATTTACAATTGAAGCAAAGGGGGGAAAAAAGGTACATGTGATGCAATGTATGACAGAAGGCTGCAAGCACAGGTCTGCAAGTAGGGTGCAAACCATGCTAATTTGTTCATGGAAAGGCGTTCGTTACTGTAAAATCCACCGTTAATGTGGCTGCATCCCAACTCGCACATGCCTTCACTACTTCTACACTAGTGAATGTGTGGTAGTGTGTTGTCCTGTGTGGTTTGGGAAACTAGAGCCAGACAGAAGAAGTTCAAGTGCAGGAACATGGGCAGGTCTGCACAGAGATCTTCACCCGTGATGAAGGAGTGACCCCGTGCCCGTCCACAACTCTGCGTCCGGTTTGTTTGGATGCCGTTGGTTCGTATTGCGTTCACACTTCAGATGAGCCGCATTCGCACCAGAGTTCGTTCAGAAACGCTAGTTTGGTGCATTTGAGAGTTCAAAAGGCAGCCATCACTATTCACACTTGATCTAATGAACCACACCAACAGAGCAATTGTACCAGGGCTCGTTTTTAGCGAATCGAAGCCGACAAGTATAAACACAGCCTTAGCGATCTTTCTTAGAGATCCCTGTATTCCTGTTGCGCAGTTCCTTGTAGTTTAGCAGCGTCTGGACTCTGGACTTTGGCCTCATTCTGATGGTTTGGAGAAACCTACATTATATTGTTGTAAAGGCAGAATTTTGCCTCTGCTGTGCCAGCCGCCAGCCGCTCCAGCCGCCAGCCACTCCAGCTGCCGGCTCCTGCCGCCACTTGATTCGTATCTCACTACCCCACCACAAACATACCCACACGCACATCCTTATCTTGTCACTTTATTCGAATACTCCCGAGCTTTTCTTTGCTCTTTCCAAACAGCAATTCCCATAAGCCCTCCTTAAGACAAGTTTCTCTTTTTAATTTTAAAATCTAAGATGTCACGGCCCCGCTGTCATTTCCCTTCCTTTCATCCGAAGCTGCTCTGTTCTTTAACTTTCCTTTTTTTTTTCCTTCTTGGCTAGAAATAATGGGATTCTCAAGAGGGATTTCGGAGCCATTTTCATTCCATTCCTTCATCAGTCGGACATGTTGCCTAGCATGAGTCACGCAGCAACAAGCTGCCTTCTTATTAAAGTGCACACAAATACACACACACACACATACACACACACACACACACATACATACACTCCCACAAAATCTGTCAGCGAAGCCTCTGTTAAAATTGCTCTGGCTTTCCTGCTGTCCCCATGGCCAGGTGCTCGCAGGTATGTTTGATATGCAGCATGGCAAGGCAACCACATCACGGCATCTGAGGAAGATCAGACTGGGGGGGGGGTGCGGGGGTGTACAAGGGTACACGGGGATTGGATTAGACTATTGGCATTACTAATACCTTTACTCCATGGCCTCTTTTCCGCCGGTTGCGCCGTCCGACCTTCCTGTGCCGGACCTGTTCCGGTTTCTTTTCTCCATTTGCTGGGTTGGACGGGGAAGTGGGCAGCAGGTCGGGCTGGGTGGCTCGACATTTACTCGGAGAAGGTAAAAAGAGAGAGTTGGTTCTGAGAGGATTTTATGGAGAGCAAAGAATGTTGAGCAGTATCAGAGTGTGGCCCCAAGTACAGGTCCCGACATCTTGTGCTTTCTCTGAGGTTGACCGTGGCATGAAACGCAGGAACCACTGGATGCTGGGAATACAGCCGGTGGCCCCCCAGAGCACAAGAGAGTCCGAGCAAGAGGTAGTCAGGCACAGAAGGACGGACGAGAAGGTGTAAGTAGAGGAGCTGGTCAAGTCCCATCACCTACCTCTCCCATAATCCACCATGAATCCATCCTTTTTGTCGCCTCGGGTGAAAACGAACGGAGGTGCTTTTTGACTGCTACCAGTGGAACCATACCCTTCCTGCAGCCGGTGTGATTATGGGCACTCTAGAGAGCACCTCAGTGCCCTGGAAACCCGCCAGGCCTCCACTGCGCTTCACCGGTTGATTAAGCAGAGTCCGACAGATCCATCAATAAGCTTGGAAGCAGAAGCCAGGAGGGGACACCAGGACCTTGGTGGGGTTGAGGAAGGATTGGGAACTCGTTGGTGTAAGATTTCAGTACGATTTTGAGGTGTTTTGGAGGAATGAAGAGGCTATGAGGGGCTCAAATCAACATCACTCAGTCTTACTCGATAACAGAAATGACTGGTAGGGTAAACGAACCTATCAAGCTCATGTACCCATTAGGCGTAGTAGCATGTTTGAGGTCAAATTACTTAAAGAAATTATAGTTATTTTACTTTATATTTTTAATAAATACTTTTATTAGAGAACTGTATAGTAAGAAATGGCTCTGAAAACTCCCATAAACAGCCCCATGTTTTAACTTTTGGGGAAGTGTCACTACTTTTTGCAAACTAACGAGATTCAGATAGTATGTAAGTTGGATGCTCGCTTTTAAATAGTTGAGTTTAATAAAAATAAATAAATAAAAAACTTGTTATAAAGAAACAGCACAAGTGCTACAGTACACAGTTAGCATCCTAGCAAGTCATATAATATTAATAAATATAAAGCTATGCCTTGTATTTAATTTTTTTTTTAATTCCATTCCAAGACCATAAATGTTACGTTTATTAATGCTAAACCATTGTAGGCTGCTTCAGTTTTTGAAGAATGTAAGGTACATTGCTCTAGCAACCGGTGTGAAGATCAACACGAAGAAAAAGTATCATTTAATAAACATATATTAAATATTATTTATTTATGTTAAGGCAATGTACAACCTGATGTATAACCTTGATTATGTATGTTACATGATATTGTACTTAAAATGTCATTTTAACTTTATATTACCACTCCAGTTAAGCTCAGTGAGCTCAGCGTTGCATTTAATGTTCATGTAAATATTTCCCAAATACTTTCTTTAAAGTCTTTAAATTTTATATACATTTTTAAAAAAGCTTTAAACATTTGTGGATAGTTCTTATTTTGAAATTATTTCTAAAATTTGCATAAGAATATATTTTTTTAGCCTTAATATGACAATTTTTTGACTGTTAATAAATCCATTTACTATTGGGAAACATTGAGGACAGTAGGGAAAAAGCACTAGACTCCTATTTAAATGGAATGACATTCATGCAGGTAGGGAATTAGGGTAGGAATTCTTGCACCATTGAAAAGCATTGTAAGCACCTGTAACTCTACAAATCATTGGATGTTTCATTTAAAATATAAAAAGCACTTTTTTATACGCAAACCGTGAACATTCAAACCTCCCCTAAAATGTCCATAGCCAGTCCAGTCTAGTTAAAACGACATGACGCTCCACTGTGAGTGAAATAATTAACATGTTTTAAAGGCTCAGTTGCTAGATTTAAGTGGTTTGGTACTTTTATTGGCTCTTTATCTTCAAATAAACCCTTTTTTTCAATCATTTATCTAACTATTTTTAATCTAATGTATTGTGAGCTTATTTGGAACTGGGACGGGTTTGAGGTTTTGTGGATTTTGGTGAGCTTAAGAGGTATGCTCACCCTGTATTTTCAATTTTTGCAATTAAAAATATTTGCAATTTCTGTGGTTCACTGGTTTTTGAAGCCCCCCACCCCCCCTCCAGACAGTCTCTCTCTGTCCCAACCCACAACATATATGGATATAGGAAAGGCCCTGAGATAGGCCCTGAAGACCACTACTTTGGGACATAGCCTGACTCCACTGTGGGTTGGGATAGATTGACCATCCCCGGGAACTAGGTTGGGGAAACACTGGCCCGGATTTCCATCTGTCTTGCCTGTTGTAGACATATTGTATGTATGTATGTTCAAGGAGGGTCCCCATGAGGTTCCGACGTGGCCTCTTCACCAGACCGCATTACGAAGACACAGATGTCTTTATTAGGACATGTTTAGAGCTGTTTACTTCCTTAAGACAGCTGAGAGCTCAAGACGGTGGACAGAAGTGCGTGGGAGGCTGCAGGGAATGCAGGGAATGCTAAGTCGGTTAACCGCGCTTTCTCTGTGGACTACGTTTCCCAAAAGCCCTCCTACCAAGTGCGTCCTGGTAGCCGCAGCCTCTTTTTTTTTTTTTTTTTTTTTAATCGGGATTGTTCATTGAGACGATAACACGGAGAGACAGGCCGCCTCTGGGCCCTCAGGCTAACGGAGCAGGCCAGTCTCTGCGAAGCTGGCAATCAATACCACTGCTGAGGCAAGCTTCCGTCCACTCTAGTGTATTATACGCATTCACAAGTGAACGCAGGAGGGGTGGGATGAGTGGGCAGTGGAGGCACAGACAGAACCAGCCAAGGACGCTTTCTCTGCTTTGTCCGTTTTGCTGTCCGGCCGACATTTGTCCCCTTTCTATGTGCATTACGGCTGCAGAACATTTCATTCGATGGCCGCAGTGGGTGTTCGGACGACTCAAGGTCTTTAACTGTGCTCCATTATTGATTCACCAGTGCCTTTTCATTAGATTTCAAGGTCTATTACATTTGCAGTATGTTGCAGTATAATCACAGTGCTAGTATTGTAGCCACGGCCCTCCCGAGTGTATGTTTGTTTCTGTCTGGCGGAGCATAAAGATGCCATTTTCCATGGCACTTCACTCGTATGCTCTGTCTTGATTTCCTCTCCCGCTAGAAAGCTTGTCAGAGCCATAATGGAGCAGGGGCCGATGTTTTATTTAGCGCAATGTAGGAAAGATAAAGCCTTCAGAACGAAGGCCTTCCTGGGTGCGCCCGAGACGTCGAGCAGAAAGCAGCATGTTGCAAACACCGGGACAATGTAGATTGTTCTGAAAATGGCTCTGAACAAATGCGCTACAGCGTTCTCGCTAAGCCCTATTCACACGGGATTCTCCGAGATTAGTTCTGCCGGTCCACCTTCTGCTTCGGTGTTAATCGCACCTGCTAATTCGGTGCTGCGCACTAACGAAGATGGCTCCACGTGATATTATACAAGGGCCGTTCGCTATCATCTTGAAATTCGAGTAACTGTAAAAGTGAACAGTTTGCTATTCGGGGAAGGAAAAACCAACCAACTAAAGCCAAGCAAATGACCTTTAGCTGAAGTGTGCGTAGGGCTGTAGTCTTACTGGGCCAATTCTGTACGTTTTCATATCAGTGTTAAGTAACAGCGTTTCTGGACCCAGCTGACATCAGCTTGAGGTGATAAAGTAGTTCAAATTAGCTAAATTAGCATTAGCTAAAATAGTTAGCATCTACATAACATCAGCTACTGTAATATATGTCAAACGAGAGTAGTTAACATCTAGCGTTTGTCAGCTAGAATACGTAGTTAACCTCTCATAATATCAGCTACGGTAGTGAACACGTAGTTAACATCTTGCTAACATCAGCTACAGTAGTGAACATCTAGCTAACATCAGCTAGAGTAGTGAACATCTAGCTAACATCAGCTAGAGTAGTTAACATCTAGCTAACATCAGCTACAGTAGTTAACATCTAGCTAACATCAGCTACAGTAGTGAACACCGAGCTAACATCAGCTACAGTAGTTAACATCTAGCTAACATCAGCTACAGTAGTGAACACCGAGCTAACATCAGCTACAGTAGTGAACACCGAGCTAACATCAGCTACAGTAGTTAACACCGAGCTAACATCAGCTACAGTAGTGAACATCTAGCTAACATCAGCTACAGTAGTGAACACCGAGCTAACATCAGCTACAGTAGTTAACATCTAGCTAACATCAGCTACAGTAGTGAACACCGAGCTAACATCAGCTACAGTAGTGAACACCGAGCTAACATCAGCTACAGTAGTGAACATCTAGCTAACATCAGCTACAATAGTTAACACCGAGCTAACATCAGCTACAGTAGTTAACACCGAGCTAACATCAGCTAGAGTAGTTAACATCTAGCTAACATCAGCTACAGTAGTTAACACCGAGCTAACATCAGCTACAGTAGTGAACATCTAGCTAACATCAGCTACAGTAGTGAACATCTTGCTAACATCAGCTACAGTAGTGAACATCTAGCTAACATCAGCTAGAGTAGTTAACATCTAGCTAACATCAGCTAGAGTAGTTAACATCTAGCTAACATCAGCTACAGTAGTTAACACCAAGCTAACATCAGCTAGAGTAGTTAACATCTAGCTAACATCAGCTAGAGTAGTTAACATCTAGCTAACATCAGCTACAGTAGTTAACATCTAGCTAACATCAGCTACAGTAGTGAACACCGAGCTAACATCAGCTACAGTAGTGAACACCGAGCTAACATCAGCTACAGTAGTTAACACCAAGCTAACATCAGCTACAGTAGTGAACACCGAGCTAACATCAGCTACAGTAGTGAACACCGAGGTAACATCAGCTACAGTAGTTAACACCGAGCTAACATCAGCTACAGTAGTTAACACCGAGCTAACATCAGCTACAGTAGTGAACACCGAGGTAACATCAGCTAGAGTAGTGAACATCTAGCTAACATCAGCTACAGTAGTGAACACCGAGCTAACATCAGCTACAGTAGTTAACATCTAGCTAACATCAGCTACAGTAGTGAACACCGAGCTAACATCAGCTACAGTAGTGAACACCGAGCTAACATCAGCTAGAGTAGTTAACATCTTGCTAACATCAGCTACAGTAGTGAACATCTAGCTAACATCAGCTAGAGTAGTTAACATCTAGCTAACATCAGCTACAGTAGTTAACACCAAGCTAACATCAGCTAGAGTAGTTAACATCTAGCCCACATTAGCTACTGTAGTTAACATTTACACAATGCTAGCTACAGTAGTTCACATCTAGCTAATGTTACCACCTTGTTTACCACCACCCTGTTTACCACCCCGTTTACCACCCCCTGTTTAACGCCCTGTTTACCACCCCCTGTTTAACGCCCTGTTTACCACCCCCCGTTTACCACCCCCATTTACCACCCTGTTTACCACCCCGTTTACCACTCCCCATTTACTACCCTGTTTACCACCCCGATTACCACCCTGTTTACCACCCCGTTTACCACCCTGTTTACCATCACTCCGTTTACCACCCTGTTTACCACCCCGTTTACCATCCTGTTTACCACCCCCCCATTTACCACCCTGTTTACCACCCCCTGTTTACCACCCTGTTTACCACCCAGTTTACCACCCCCTGTTTACCACCCAGTTTACCACCCCCCCGTTTACCACCCCATTTACCACCCCATTTACCATCCTGTTTACCACCCCCCGTTTACCACCCCATTTACCACCCTGTTTACCACCCCATTTACCACCCCGATTACCATCCTGTTTACCACCCCCTATTTACCACCCCCTGTTTACCACCCTGTTTACCACCCCCCATTTACCACCCCGTAACACAGCATGTATTAGGCAGACTCGCCCCAGTATTCGCTGAATTCTGTTAAAAAAATGAAGCGCAGGTATTTGGAGTATTTTGGAATATTCCTGTATGAAATGCCGAGCGTGTTGTTATTAAAATGCGCTCTGAAGTGAGGACTGAGTGAGCAGGGCTGCTGTCGAGCCTCGCCTCTGAGCGCGGGGAGGTTTATTATGACGGTGGAGTTTCAGCCTCCGGTTTGTTTGCTTTTAGCCTGCGAGACAAAGGCCTCGTTTCTCCCTCGCTGTTTTGTTTTTGCTTGTCATTTTTACAAAGCCTTGAGTGTGACATGCTTTCTCATTAAGAGAAGCAATAACTTTGATAAATCATTCCGGCTGCCAGCCCAGCCTTTCCGCCCGTATTACACAAGCTCATTGAAGTCTCTCTCTCTCTCTCCCTCTCCCTCTCTTTCCCTTCCTCTCTCGCCCTCCATGGATTTTCTGCCTACTGCTGCGTTCTGTGTGCTGCTCCTGTTGGCACTTCAAAGGTAAGTGATCTAACAGCAGAAAGCCTGTGTGTGTGTGTTTGCGTGATTGTGTGTGTGTGTGTGTGTGAGAGAGAAAGGGAGAGATTCACTAGGTCACACTCTGCCTGCCAGTGCCAGATAGCACAACTGCTTGTTGCCTGAAATATCATCTTATCCGTTATAAGGACGTCTTTGAGCTTCCATATGAAATTTATTTAGTGTCTGGACCACACTGTGTGTGTGTGTGTGTGTGTGTGTGTGTGTGTGAGACGGAGAAGATAGCTGTCTGTCCACGTGTTTGTGAATTATGATCATGTCCTCTCAAAATGGAAGGACAGAAACATTTCAATCATCAGTTTCACACCTCCAACTTAATTATCTGACAAGTGTGTGTGTGTGTGTGTGTGTGTATGTGTGTGTTTGCATCTGTTTTCGTACATTTCTAAGACGAACAGGAGAATCAGAGATGAACAGGGCTGACGGGTTATTTATAGATGTAGGATTGGGCTTCTAGAGCTCTTATTACATATAAAAACCTACACAGAAAACATGTGGGATTTATTATTATCATACTAAATACATTCATACATATAAATAAATATTAAAGTACTTGCATATATTACATGTGACACACGTGACACCTGATATTATTATTATTATTACATGTAAGTACATGTGATTACATATGCGTATTTACATATATACATATTACGTGTGCCACATGTTATTACATATAGATAATTACTTCTATTACATGAGACATGTTATTATGCGTAGATTCTTACATATTACACATTCATTTTACAAATAGATACTTGATACTTGTAGATGAGACATGTTATTACATAGTTATATACATGTTTGACCTATAGCTATTTATATATGGGACATGTTATTACATACATATTTTACCTGAAACATATTACACATAGGTTATGTGTATATAACCTATATATATATATAGGTATTACACATTAATATTAAAAATAGATACTTGTAGATGAGAAATGTTATTACATGTAGTTTCATACATATATTACATGACATGTTATTACAGATAGTTATATACATGTATCACAACACATAACATATACTTTCTTACATATATTATATATGACATATTTCATATAGACACTTACGCCACATTATTGCCAATTATAGGTACATATTACATTTGGGACATGTTATTATTATATATAGGTACTTACATATGTTACATATGATGTTATTATTACATATACACCATATATTTGAAAGTATTAGTACACGTGTGTGTGTGTGTGTGTGTGTTATGTATGTATATTTATTTATGTATGCATGCCCCATATTCATGTAAATGTTAGTATTTGCATATTATAATAATAATAATAATACAATAATAGGTATTGAAAACGTGTGTGTGTGTGTGTGTGTGTGTGTGTTTTTGTGTAAGACAGAGGCAGAAGCCAGTCTTGATAGAGTAGATTTCTGAAGCCCCCTGCTTGACTGCTTCAGAAATGACATCCAACCTTTTAGAGGCAACAACAAAAAAATACACATCCCGACACCATCTGCAGATAACACACTCCGCCAAGCAGAAACTGTGTGTGTGTGTGTGTGTGTGTGTGTGTGTGTAATATGTGTCTGTTCCTATTGCAGATATCACCTTTCATTCCACAGACTAATTCACCATAGTGCTTTTCCATACATGCTGATGTATTTAGCAGTTAGATCAAGTGGATTAGAGTAAATCAATAAGAAACATCAATTAACTGAACAGTCCGTCAATACTAATGTACTACACTGACCGACTCACCATGGGTCGAGACGTTCACTCACTGTCCACTTTATTGGAAACCCCTGCTTTGCTGGTCTACAGCTGGCATGGCTTTAGTGTAGGTTCATAGACCAGACGCCGTTAGATAACATCAGCGATGGCTAATGCCAGGGGCACAAGGCAAGGAGACCTGACCTCAGCCTACCTCAGCAGCTCAGATACTTGTTAGCTTTGTGGCTAAACGTACCACGTGTGTAACAAGGTTCAACAAGGTTCATCAGTCAGGGAGCAGAATTGCCTCCTCTAGGCTGAAATATGAGCATCGGTACGAAGGTAGAGGGGCTCTCACTAAGAGGGTCGATTATTGTAATAGAAGACAAGTGTAAAAGCTTGAGCGCGGTGGAATATACTCATCACTGAGAGCTCTATGCTTAAGACACCTGGCTTCCTCTGTCCACGAGACATGACGGAGGGTGGGCTTCATTTATTTAATGTGCCCTTAATGGACGCTTGCCTCCGCTCATTATGTCTATGTCACTATGGTGGTTAATAAACTCACTTCAAGGCTTGGATTACCACCTTACTCACCTGACCACTGCTCACCTGACCGCTTTTGCTTTCATAAAGAACCTTTTGTAAAAGAACTGTGTAAAGAAGCTTTGATGCAAAGTGTCTTCATGAATGTAAAGGCTCTTCATATTCATACTAGTTATTTAAAGAACCAAAACTGGCTCTTCTACAGCATTTATCAAAGAATCCTTTGCAGCACCTGTATTATTAAGATTATTTATTCTTATTCTTATTCAAATAATTAAAAAAAATGAACGATTATAAATGTATTTTAAATAGAACTAATTAAATGTTTTGTTTATGTATATGTTTTATGATTTTAGTAATTATTTTATTAATGAATGTGCTGATTTGTATGTTTTTCTTATTTTTTTTATGTATTTTACAAATTGCAAAAAAATACAAATTATGGATTTTGAAATTGAGGTTGGATCGTGTATAATTTAGGGAAACACTTTATTTTAAGGAATAAAAATGAGAGATTTATTAAGGTTTTGTTCTTTGTTCACTAAAGCCTCAAATTGGACAGTTCATAATGAAATATTCACTAGGCACTAAGCTTTTAATCATGTTGACCTTCATTAGTATGTAAAGTACGGAAGGTTATGTTCAAATCAGTAATAATAATATTAGTTGGAACCAATTATTAGTTTGTTACCTCTCTGTTATTAAGTATTAAGGATTGAGCATAATTTTTAAACAATACATTTCCTAAATTTGCATGTTAAAGGTGTGTAACTGCCATCACTTTGCTTCACATGGGTTCTAGATATCACCAGGTCTATTGATTTATGTGAGTTTATAAGTTAATGAGTCACTAATGCATCAAAAAGCACCTCATATTCTAAAGTGAGGTTCTGCTCATCACTAATTGAAGACTAAAAAGCTCTAAATGTGTTTAAAAAATCATAAATTCATTATCTATTCATGGAACAAATCTCTATTATGTCAGAATGTTTCATACAAAAGTTCAGTTTATCAGTGTTTGCTTGTTAAAAACAGGTTAAATTAACCTGGTCTTGCATCTCCCCAGCTTGCATGTGGTCTAATGGACATTTTAGATGCTATATGTTAAATATGTCACTAATTACAGACTAAAAAACACTGAATAATGTGCGTAACAGGGTGGTAAAGAGTGCATATTTTGCATTATTACAACCAATAAGGCAGTTATTAGCGGCCTTATAGATGTGGAAATGTGTAATGTAGCCTTAGAAGACCTTAATAAGCCCCTGATTTGTGTTCCTTATTATAAAGTGTCCCTGAATATGGAATTGGGATGGAATAGGGGGCGAATGAGGTAATGCCGCCTTTTTGCCATCTTTCTCAGTTATTATCAGTGTTATATGTATTTGAATAACTTTACTGAAATCCGAGTAGATGGCTCAGATAATTCACATTCGGTGTGCAGAAGGCTCCCTTGTGTAGAACTCTAAAGGACTGACTCTGCATTGATGACTTGGGCTTTGCCAGCTTTGGCGCAGGTCTGTGAAGGTCGAAGGTATTTTGACAAAGAAAGCTGTGTGTGTATGTGTGTGTGTGTGTGTGTGAGAACATCATCAGCACTTTTCAAGCTCTCTGCTCTGGTGACACTACACCTTTTCCCAGTGTCTCTGCTTGAATAGCTGCTGATCAGTGTGAAGGGCCTTGTCACTCAAGCAGAACAGGACCGGACTCTTTTCCCACACAGAGAGGCGCTTTTGAGCGGCAGCCCTCATTCATGCCTCAGGAGTGGTCATTGTGAGGCGCCCTGACGCGGGTCCGGCCCGACGGCGGTCCGCCCCTGTTGACTCCGGGTCCATTCCAATTCAAGGGCCCTTTGCAGCACAACTTGGCAAAAGCCTGAAGGGCGGCACGGCCCTCGTTTTTGTCTTTCGGGCCTCAAAGCAGAACAACTTCCCCGTCTCTTTTTCGGAGGCCACGCTGATCGGTCAATAGGCTCTCTCTTCCAGCTAAGAGGGGCGTTTAGATGGGGCCGCTCTTATTAGCCATTAAAAGCGGTTCGCGCACTGCCAAGGGTGTCTGCCTGTTTGGCAAGAGCTGCTTTGGGCTGCGTTAGTTTGGAGAATATAATGTGTTGTGGAGGGAGAAAAGCCAGTCCATCAGATCGATGGAGAAACCAGAGTCTTCAGAAGCTGTAGGGCTAATTATGAACTATTCTACCTGAACTCAGCCTAGCTAGATCTTAATGGGCTTAATGGGCGAAGGGCTGGCACACCTCGGCATCACTGGACAGCTCAAGGCGCTTGGAGAATAACGCCAACTGCCAATCCTGTTATGTCAACGAACAGACATGAGGGAGGCTAATTATGCTCTCTGGGACACCCAGCCATGAAGAGCTGTGGGATCAAATTTACAGCCTTGGTCTTGTGGTGGTCTACCTTCCTTCCAGGTTTTTAATTCAGCCCTGATCTGCCCCCTGATGACCCTACTAGTTGGAGTTGGACGGAAGCTCTACAGGAGGACTGATCCATAATGTCAGTCGTCGCTGTACTGATGGCAGAGGCAGCCAGGTTAATGTCAGGGCTCTGTGCAGGCCACCGGAGTTCCCCCAACCCTAACCCCAACCTTACCCTCAAATCAACCCTAAATCCTGACCCCAACCTTAACCTTTACCTTACCCTGGGTAAGATTTGGCTTAGGGCCGGGGTTGCATTCAATGGACAGTCACTTAGACAATTAGTTGAATGTTAGCTGAACATCAGGTAAATTTGCCTTTTCTAGGACACAGAAATGTCGAGTGGCGCTACTGTCTAACTGCCGACTGATCATCAGGAAATCAGTGCTGCACTCTGTGAACTTCTAGTAGGTACAAACCGTTACCTATAGAATTAACATCACTTAATACCACCTGTCACTGCAACTAAGCCATTATTCCTCCTCTACCAAACTCTAGGTTGCGTTCTCCTGGCCTCGCAAAACTCAGATTTCATGAACCTAGTTTCTGAAGCTCCTGATGCTCTTCATCGCTTGTGTTGACGTTGCTTCCAAAAGCAGTTAAAAAAACCTCTGTAGTCAGCGGTGCGGTGGCTGAGCAGTCGTTGCACCATTTCAAAATGCCAGCACTTGCAGTTGACTGGGGCAGCTCTAGCAGAGCAGAAATTTTACAAACTAAATTTAGGGTGGCAAAGGTGGCATCCTGGGTTACAGTCCATCCTACTAGCAGCGTGTCTATGCAGATTGCATGACCTGTGCTAGATTCTGTCCCGTCAACACCTAACCTGAGCCTAACCAGTAGGAGCGTGTCCACATACTTTTGGCCACATGGTACACCTCACCTTAGGACTCTTTAGGAGGCCGCCTGCATGAGTCTGTCTTTGCTCTGAACACATCGGTGCTGCCCGGTCACTGTAGGCTGCACTTATTTGGCCCTTGGGGCTCACCCATGTGTGCGTAGCTTCACAGTTACATAACGCGCTGCTCCTCGCTTCATTATCTCCTCTCATTACGCAGCTAGCTTGACATGGGCATGTGTGTGTGTGTGTGTGTGTGTGTGTGTGTTAGCATGTGGCAGAAGTAAAGTGGGATATTTACCCGCTCGGATGAGGCACTGGCATGTCCTCCGTCGGCCTGGCCAATTACTCCGCAGAGGCGTCAGTAGGCATCGACAGGGTGCTGCGACGCCTCATTTAGCTTTGGCTTTAATAAGACACCCACTAGAGGGCCGAAAGGCCCACGGCTCCCGCCATTCCACTCGTCATAGGGCAGCTGTCGGAGCCACCTTACCTAGCTCCGTCATTAAAGTTATTTACGAAGCGAATCTGAGCTTGTTATTGTGAAATGTTGGGGTGTTTGGTGAAATAACGCTGTCACTGTGCTGTCTATAATGTGCGCGATAATGACGCTGCTATAGTTAGCGTTGTGGCAGGGTGCTACATGCCTGAAAAACAGTCATACCCTTTTCCGGGAAACGCGGAGGCAGCCAGGTCCTTAGACGCTGTCAAAGGTGCGACACCTGTGTTTGATTTTGTGGTATTTTCTTATTCTGCTCTTAATGGGGTCCCTGGAGGCTCGGGTGTTTAGCACACAGTTTTTCGAGCCTGTTGTGGATTAACCCGGGACTTTTTAACCGCAGAGTCGAGCACTGCGGGGGAAGCTGCTGTTCCTGGGTGGAAAGACCTTCCTGAATAGATTTCTTGAATATTTCTTAAGGACCAATCAAATGTTTGGACACTTTTCTGAAAGCCTTTACTTTTTTACTATTGTTCACATGAAACAGGGCTGCAGTCATTGCTTGATTACGCAGTACTACACTAGAGGGAGTGCTGTACAGTTGGTTATTTGAGCAGGGCCATAGCAGAACCACTGCTGATTCCATTAAGAGATGCATAGGTGTGAAAAGTACCTTTTAAAGTTCGGTATGGCTGTACTTGGATGGTCCGTAGGAGATTGCTTATCTGATATTCAGAAATGTTAAATGTCTATTAAATGCAACTGAACTTTAAGTTGAATATAAATGACTGTCTATTGAAGCCCTGCACCTAACACCTAACCCTAATCCCTGCCTCAACCTTACCCTCAAATCAACCCTAAATCCTAACCCCAACCCTAACCCCAACCTTACCCTCAAATCAACCCTAAATCCTAACCCTAACCCCAACCTTACCCTCAAATCAACCCTAAATCCTAACCCCAGCCTTACCCTCAAATCAACTCTAAATCCTAACCCCAACCCTAACCCCAACCTTACCCTCAAATCAACTCTAAATCCTAACCCTAACCCCAACCTTACCCTCAAATCAACTCTAAATCCTAACCCCAACCCTAACCCCAACCTTACCCTCAAATCAACTCTAAATCCTAACCCCAACCTTACCCTCAAATCAACCCTTAATCCTAAGCCTTACCCCAACCTTACCCTCAAATCCACCCTAAATCCTAACCCTAACCCCAACCTTACCCTCAAATCAACTCTAAATCCTAACCCCAACCCTAACCCCAACCTTACCCTCAAATCAACTCTAAATCCTAACCCCAACCCTAACCCCAACCTTACCCTCAAATTAACCCTAAATCCTAACCCTAACCCCAACCTTACCCTCAAATCAACTCTAAATCCTAACCCCAACCCTAACCCCAACCTTACCCTCAAATCAACTCTAAATCCTAACCCCAACCTTACCCTCAAATCAACCCTTAATCCTAAGCCTTACCCCAACCTTACCCTCAAATCCACCCTAAATCCTAACCCTAACCCCAACCTTACCCTCAAATCAACCCTAAATCCTGAACCCAACCTCACCCTCAGATCAACCCTAAATCCTAACCCTAACCCCAACCTTACCCTCAAATCAACCCTAAATCTTAACCCCAACCCTAACCCCAACCTTACCCTCAGATCAACCCTAAATCCTAACCCTAACCTTTACCTTACCCTGGGTAAGTTTTGGGTTAGGGACGGGGTTGCATTTAATGGACAGTCACTTAGACAATTAGTTGAATGTTAGCTGAACATCAGGTAAATTTGCCTTTTCTAGGACACAGAAATGTCGAGTGGCGCTACTGTCTAACTGCTGATTGATCATCAGGAAATCAGTGCTGCACTCTGTGAACTTCTAGTAGGTTGTTGATTGGGCGGAACTTGTTTTTACAGTAAACGTAAACGCTCAAGCATTGCTTTTCTAAAGTACTGGAGGTCCTCATGAAGGGAGACTTCCGATTTTCCGTTTTTTTAGCAGTCAATGAGATGCTGAGTAAAACCCCAGTGGTTCTTCTCCTAGAACATTCCACACGATTGATGCAAGAATAGCCAATGCTAATGTGAGCTGTAGTCCCAGAGGCATGCCAACAAAGGTTTCCCAGAAATGTGTGTGGATGTGATCTTTCCTAACACACCACCCACTGATGTCATTCTTTCTGAGCCAAAGTCTATTGCTACTCCACTCCAGCGGAACACCTGCGTATACACACACACACACACACACACACACACATTTGGGATGATGAATATTCCTGACCTGGGCAAACAAAACATAAATCCGCGCTCCAGCGGCCAACCAAATGCACAAACAAACGCAGGAAAGCGGCCTTGAGACGTGGCGTGTCATTTTATTAAGAGAAGAACAAATGTTCTTTCAGTTCTGGTCGGTATGTGAGGTATCACACACACACACACACACACACACACACACTGCAGGTGGGCAGAATGAAAAGTTATCTCCACAGCTTCTAGAGCATTCAGCACCTCCATATGTCATTAATATACTGCATACGGGGCTGAATGTGTGAAAATGCCCCTCGAAAAGCTAAACCACGATCCAGATCAGAGCCAATCCAGGCAGGTTTTAATGGATCGGGTATCGGCTATTTTAATCCCAATCCAGTTCAGAGCCCCATCTGGTCATCCCCAGCAGTGAGCTGTGGTGCGGACGTTCTCAGAAGGTAAATAAAGGAGTTGAGGTTCTGCAGTGTGGAGCTATTTTACAGTGAAAGATATAAACAGACCATAATATCTGACCCTTTATTAAACCATCACTGAAACGCTCCGTTTTACCAGCGGGAGAACCGGAGAACCGCTCACTCGCCTATCTCTGTTTTTAAACCAGCACTGAAGAACCCATTCAGAACCGAGTGGAGGCTAATGCTAATGCTAACAACAACAACAGATATTAGTCCAGAGTGTGTACCACTACACACACTCATACACACACACAGGAAGTGATTAGACTGCAGTGTTGTGTAAGGGAGCTGGGAGCTGATTGGTCAGGGAGGACCAGAATGTCTGATTATAGAAACTACCAGACATATACCTGGGCAGTTTTCTTTGGGGTCAATAAAGTACTTCTGTTTATCTATACCATAACAACCACCCAGCATCACCATGGCAACCACTGACCGGCCCCCCCCCACCCACAGACGGAGTTAGGCTGCAGTCTACAGAATACCTCTCTGGGATTAGCATCTCAAGCTTGTTTGTATGTGTGAACAGCAGGTGCTAAAACATGTGTCTATATTGTGGGCCCTTGTTTAAGTGTGTGTGTGTGTGTGTGTGTGTGTGTGTGTGTGCATACACATGTGAGTACGTCTCACCGTGGCAGTACGCCCAGCCCGAAGCCCGGAGCTAATTAGGATGTGCTGATTGATTAGGCCGCGGTAATTAGCTTTTGTTATGTAGATGAAGCTCCCATCGGGTCGAAATTGATTAGCCGGTGCAGCGTCCCCGGAGAACGGATACCGCCGTGTTCGGGATCGAGAGCCGACAGGTTTTGTCTTCAGTGCTGCCCTATCTTGCAGTGTTCTTAATCAAACGCAGTTTTGAACCACAAGCAGCGCGAGCCGACCGCAGCTATCGATGTTTATGCTAACGAGGCTTTTTTCCCGGCCCAGCCATGTGGAGTCAGACAGAGGAAGCGAGGCTGTTGTTCGCGGGAACGGTTCATGATAAAATGCTAACATGGCTGAACGGAAGCCAAGAGCCACCAATTAGTAAGATGCCCAATTAGCATGATGCTAGTGAACACTCGCTAACTGTTTGTTCATTGTTCGCGATGCTTTCCTGTCTCAACTGTTACTGAACTCTTAGAAGTTCCAGTTGTTGTTGCTGGTCATGTAGCCATGTTACTCCTCTGCTGCCCTCTGCAAAGCCAAAGAGTCCTTCCAGCTTCAGGTACGGCTCGGTTTGACCAGTCATCCTTTAAGATCCACGGAAGACGAGCGTCCAGACATTTTCTGTCCTGCACCGAAGGGGTGGAACGAACTTCCCCTGGGTGTCGGATCGCCAGAATCGCTCGCCATCTTCCAAGAGCACTGGGGCACAGTGTAGGGTTCAATTCCCTGGTCGGGCTAGCACACCATGTTCCACCAATAAGAGTCCGTGGGCAGGACTCCTAACGCTACATTAAAACTACATTCTCCTACCTGTGTAACATGGTTCAAACAAGAACCCTAAAAGTGCACAGTGCTGAGATTGGAACGAGGCCGCGATTCCGTCCTCATCTTCGGACAAATCCTTGTTATTGTTGTAATAATGGAATCAGAGCGGCACCAAGTTTCCTGAAGCAGGAAAGGGCTTCTTCGTCTGTCCAGTCACCCCTGACCCTGACCTGGTCGAAAGGAGCTGTGTTTGTGTGCCGAAAGAAAGACAGTCCAGGACATTGATAGGAAGCCCACTGCCCTGCTTTGCCCCCCGGAAAGGCTTCTTCCGTTTGACCGACGCTGGCCATTAACCGGAGCGAGACGCATTCATCCCTGAGCTAATGCGCCCTTCCATTTCCCAACGCACTGCAAGCCACGCACTTCCTCAGACAGGTCTCGCTTAATCTAATTACAGACCGGCTCGCACACTCAGGCTGTTTATTCCAATAAGAGCCTCTGAAGGAATTCCATTTGGACCTCCGGGATCCAGAGGAAACAAATGGCTGTGATGTCCAGACGAGGCTCGACTATCTTTTAAGAGCCTGCGCCGTCTTCAGCTGAACCTGTTTACCTCCTGTCTCTGAAAACTGTGCACTTTAGGCAAAAGTGGGTTCTGTGTAGTGTTGAAAAAGGGTTCTTTGACCCCCTTGGAGCCCTTTTTGATGCTATATAGGGCAGTTTTGCAGATTTCTTTCCTTGAATACGCTTTACCAACCACACAGGGTACAGCACTCCCACTGCAACCGCTTAGCAATGCGCTAGCAACCCCCGAGACATAGCTACGGTCATGTAAATGCCTAGAAGTACCCTAGGAACTACATGGCAACACCTTAGCAACTACTAGGCATACACCTGGGCAGCTTTTCTTTCAGTCTGCACCATATCAACCACCCAGCATCTCCATAGTAATCACCTGCTGCAATATAGCAACCTCCTGGTATACTGCAAAGCCGGACCCTACCACCCACCTAGCAACTACTTTGCAACACCATTGCAACTACTTGAGATAGTCAGCATTTTCCTTCAGGATCTATAAAGTATTTGTTCTTAGTGTACCATAGCAACCACCTAGCAAATCCATAGCAACTGCTTGTGGAAGCGGGAACAGCAACTACCTAGCAACCTCACAGCAGTCATCTAGCAACAACCTAGGAAACCCATAGAATTCACCTGCTATCCGATAGCAACCACCTAGCAACTACCTAGCAAACCCATAGCAACTGCTTGTGGAAGCGGGAACAGCAACTACCTAGCAACCTCACAGCAGTCATCTAGCAACAACCGAGAAACCCATCGAATTCACCTGGTATCCGATAGCAACTGCCTTGCAAAACCGAAGCAGCCATCTAGCAACATCATAGCAAGCACTTAGCAACTATGTAGCAAACTCATAGCATCAACCTGGTATACCATAGCAACCATAGCAATCTAGTCACTGAGGGAAAATCGACTAATGTGACTTTGCCCTGATATTTTTTTTTTTGGCCCTGCTGTGTGTGTGTGTGTGTGTGTGTGTGTGTGTGTGTGTGTGTGTGAGCGCAGGTAGTTTGAAGTTGCTCAGGTATTTGCCTGTTTTTCTCAGCGGTCTCTGAAAGGGCTCGTAAATTTGAGCGGAGGGGAGAGTTACAGATTTCCCCTGAGCCTCGGCCAGATTTAAGAGTGAGGACTAGGATATTTATGGACAAACACACAAACTCTCATACACACACACACCAACTGCCTGTGCATGAAAGCAGCTGAGGAAATATAGTGTTTAGTGGTTGCTATAGTGGCAGGGGTCACATGTGCTCCAGATCTATTATTTACAGCATAAAGAGAGCTGTGTGTAATCGAGGACGATCACATGATTATGTAAAAGAAATCTACAGCCATTGTGTAAAACATATGATAGCACTGGAAACCCACCCGCAGTAATTCCACACGCTGTTGCATGTGCCAGTGGCCTGACCTAATCCGTGTGTGTGTGTGTCGGTGTGTGTGTGTGTTGGTCCATATCTGATTTCATACAGTAGCTGAAGCTGGACTGTGGGGTGTTAAAGGGCCAATAGCCTACATAGCAAAAAGAACGATAATGGGTTCCATATAGTACTGAAAAGAGAATGATGTAGCATCTGTCTGGTACGCCATAGCAACCACCTTACCACCCTACCTTACCCTACTGACAACATGGAAACAGTGTAGCAACTGCTTGTGGAAGCGGGAACAGCAACTACTTGGCAACCTCATGGCAATCATTTAGTGTAATCATCATTGCAACCACCTTGCAACACCATAGCAACCACCTAGAAATGACTTGGCTAACCCATAGCATTCACCGGGTATACGATAAAAATCACTTAGCAACAAGCTTTGGAACTCTTTTTGATGCCATATAGAACCTTTTTTGCTAAGCATGTAGAGAGTGATGTAGCATCTGTCTGGTACACCATAGCAACCACCTAAAAAAAAGTTTCACCCTAATGACAACATGGAAACAGTGTAGCAACTGCTGGTGGAAGCGGGAACAGCAACTACTTAGCAACCATTTAGTGACATCATTGCAACCACCTTGCAACACCATAGCAACCACCTAGAAACAACTTAGCTAACCCATAGCATTCACCTGGTATACGATAACAACCACTTAGCAACAAGCTTTGGAACTCTTTTTGCTAAGCGTGTAGAGAGTGATGAAGGATCTGGGCTCTTTAAAAGCAGACGTTCTCTTAAAGAACCAGTTGATATCAGAACCCTTTTTAAATGATTCTATCTAGCACCAAAAAGGGTCCCGAACCTATATTGAGTAGCGTATAAGGGCCCATACTGAAAATCAGTTTTGAAATGGGGGTTGGACCCATTTTTGGTGCCACTCAGATCCTTTTTTCCATCATGCAGAAGAACCGTGTAGCCCAAAATGAGTCCCATCTAGCACCGAAAAGGGGGTCGGAACCTTTTTTGGTGCTTTAATAGCGTTCTAATACAGGAGGCCTGCATTCAAATGGTTCTTTAGGAAGCGCTGCTCTTCTTTTCACTAAAGAAGCCAATATATGTAAATGAGCTCGGTTCTAATTGGCTGGCCTGTATGGTACCTCAATGAAAAAGCAGTCCAGGCTGTAACGCTCCCTTGTAACGTCAGCATGACTGGGCGAGGCTAATCTGTTGTAGATGGAATGGGTGGGGTTTTTAATGTGGTAGATAGTGGGGCGGTCAGTGAGCGGTCAGGTTCATATGTCCCTGGTTATTGGTTGGGGGGGCTCTGTTTAATTTAAATAGGCCCACTTGACCCAACCCCTGATCATAACACACACACACACACACACACATATATACACACACACACACACACAATTACTGGCAATGAGTTGATAGTGTGTGTGTGTGTGTGTGTGTGTGTGTGTGTGTGTGTATATAAAGTGGGTGGTCATGATATTCTCTAGATGTGTGTGACCGAATCATGATGAACAAATGTGTGTGTGTGTGTGTGTGTGTGTGTGTATGATGTGCTTGTGCCAGCACTTTCACTCCTTGTCTTCTTCTATACTGCAGTCAGAACAACAGCCATCAGCCCCCACCCCAAACCCTGTAGACCACCTGTGCATCTATCTAGAACCCTATGTATCGTAATAGTGTCTAAGTGTATAGCCAGGTCTTGTACAGTGTAGTCTTAGCAGATACAGAACTGCAGCTTTACCCTGTTGCGCAAAAACAACACCGGACTTCTGTGTGGGCAGCACCACCAAGTGGCCACTACTGGAACTTCTCTATTTTTAACCCCACACATGAAGTGCAGGAAGAGTGCCTGTGTTAGTGTAGAGCAGTAGTTCACAAGCCAGCCCTGTTCCTTTAGGTCCAGTGTCTTCACCCGTGCCGTGTCTTCCCATCCTGTTGCCTAGGCCCATCGTTTTTGAAGCAGGGTCCATGGAGTCGCAACCAGAGCTTTGAAGAGAGTGCTGGGACCACCCCTTTTCAGTGTGAAGACAAACCCATGGACCCCCACAAGACTTCTTAGCGGTTACTCATTTGCTGGGAGCTCAAACCCGTCTTCCAGTGGTTCTGCCGAGCTGCAGTAGCGTCACTGTTCATTTTCCCTGCCGACCGCATAACTCCCCCTTTTGAGAAGTCTTTAGAACTGCTTTAGAACCAGATTCATGGCCTCGTTTGCTAGAACCTTGAGACCGATTGCGGTTTGGTCTCCTGGCAGTGCTCTCAGTAAAACCAGACTGGAGCTATTCTACCTGTACTGGAGTTGATTAAAAAAAAGGTTTTCATGGGGTGTCCTTACTTTTTCACAACTGTTTATCAGGGTCCACTGCTACACCCTGGACCCTGCTTCAAAAAAAAAAGGGTCTAGGCAAC
Source organism: Salminus brasiliensis (assembly GCF_030463535.1). NCBI lineage: Eukaryota > Metazoa > Chordata > Actinopteri > Characiformes > Bryconidae > Salminus > Salminus brasiliensis. The sequence goes on along the minus strand of NC_132886.1, from coordinate 37,544,222 downwards.
AGGATAGTGAAACTGGAAAGGCAAATCACAGCCCTAAACCTAGATTATGTACACCTGTGCCAAGGCCATGTTTGTGTGTGTGTGTGTGTGTGTGTGTGAGTGTGTGTGTGTCGCTGCCCCCGGAGAGCTGTTATATATCAGAACTATTCGTCTTATGGGTTTGGATAAAAGTCATCAGTCAAAGCTCAGCACTATGTGTGTGTGTGTGTGTGTGTGTGTGTGTGTGTGAGCAGTAACGTGTATTAAGGTTTATGTGTGTGCGCCTCCCGAAAGCCCTGAGCTCAGCCCCTCGTGTCCCTGATGGCCGTGACTCCGAGAACATTAAAGTGTATCATGCATGATCTGCACACATCCATCATGTTCAGCAAATGTTTGATTACAGTGCTGTGTGTGTGTGTATGTGTGTGTGTGTGTGTCTGCTACGGTGAACCGCCCCACCTGTGGGCTACGGTACAGCACATCCTAGCAGCAAGCGGGTGTTCAGAGGTTAGGTTCAGAACATCGGCTCTGGATACGTCGAGACTGCAAACCAAGCCAAGACAACCTCCAGACTTTTGAGTGGATGGCTTGCAGCAAAAGTTTGGGCACCCTGCATGGTGCCTAGTACTTAGGAACACTCCTTCAGGTTGATTGTCACAGCTTGTTAACACTCTCTGTAGGAGGCTTCCAGGTCTGTGAGATTCTTGGGTGGTCTTGCTGCACTTGCTCCACAGATTTGTGATGATGTTTAGGTTGGGGGTGGAGGGGGTGGGGGTGCTGTGACCTTCAGAAAATGTCCACACTGCTGCCGGCTGGGAAATATGTCCAGTTAATGGATGCCACAATCCGATTCCAGGGGTAATGAATCGGGCACTGGCTATTTTAATGGCCATCCAGTTCCCAGGCTTTGTTTTAACTGCAGTGTTTAGAACGACCGATATGCCCTACACACTCCAACCCTCTAATGGATGAGCCATGTGAACACCCCACAAGGCAGGTTAGCATTAGCATAAACCGTCATTTCTGAAGGCTGCTCACCTGTCTCTGTCTGACAGCGCTGAGCTGCTGACCCTGTGCTCGTCGTATTTCCTTAGTGTTTATCTCCTTCACTCCATTTTCCTCTTCCTTTATCTCCCCTGTTTACCACTGCCACAGCTGACACGCGTCTTTATTAACACATCACAGAAGAGGAACACAGGAGGAGTGTGTGTGTGTGTGTGTATTTTGTGTGAATGTGTATGTGTAGACAAGTGAGGGAGCGAGTGTCAGTTTTTCCTACTTCCCACTGCTACCGCTGTGTGATACACACTGCAGGGAGGTGCCTGCTGAAAGGGGGTGTACCGAGTGGATCTGTCACCTCATGGCTTAAGAAGTGATGCCCCCCCCCCCCCCCCAAATCCTGTGTGTGTTTGTTATGTTTGTCACATTGCTGTCAGGCCCTGCATGCCTGTCTTTGACTCTTTGCACAGTGAATTCATAAGTGTGTGTGTGTGTCTCTGCATGAGTGTGTTGCTCAAGTCCAGTCCAGTCACATGCTAATAGAGCCGGACATAAGCTGGCTGCTGTCCGCCTGTCTGCCAGTCACGTCTCCGGAAACGTCTGGTCACCGCGCGAGTCTGACAGGAGCTTCTGAGTAAATGGATTGGTCCTTAGCAACAGAACACGGCAACGGCAGGTTTGCTGATGCTGCTGAGCCACTTAGCGCTTTAGCGTGACCCAGCGCACTCGGGTAAAACACTGCTTGGCAACAGTGCAAGCCTGTTGATTTTCATTAGGCAGCTAAACGACTCCTCAAGCAAGCCTGAGAGAGGCCTTGCGTGGTTCTGTATTACGGGAGCTCTGCGCAAACAGCTTCAAGAAGGTCTATAGAGTGGTGGACTGGTCGACCAATAAGAGCGAAAGTCTTAAGTGAAGAGAAAATGATGTATAGAGGCGATTATCTGAGAAAGCCCGGTATTTCCAGCTCCTTCATCCAGTCAGTCCTTCATTAGAGGACATCAGGGGAGCTGCTGGTGGGATCAGAATCAGAATCTCCTTATTTCGGGAATTTTACTTACAAGTATCACATGGAACAAAGTATTCTTACACTGAGAGATAGAAAATACACTAAATAAGAAATCAAATAAAGAATAATATGTTTAAAAAGTAATAAAAAACATTAAAGACTGTAAACCCCCCCCCCCCCAAAACTATGATATACAGATATAATTATATTAGTTATTAGTTATATATTAGGGTTAGCTGTTAGCGTGATGTGTTGTGCTGGTTTTGATGGTTTTGATGGTTCTGAGTCTTCTACCAGAGAGGAGTGTCTGGAAGAGGTGATGTCCCATTAATGGATGCCATGATCCGATTCCAGTGGTAATGAATCGGGCACTGGATGCTCCAACCCTCTAATGGATGAGCCATGTGAACACCCCTCCCTCCTTAGCATGCATGCTTTTAAAAGGCAGGTTAGCATTAGCATAAACCGTTTATAGCATTTTTGTAAACTGCTCACCTGTCTCTGTCTGACAGTGCTGAGCTGCTGACCCTGACCTCCTTCACTCCATTTTCCTCTTCCTTTATCTCCTCTGTTGATATGAGCTGTCCACTGTGGTTTAGCAGCGCTTATAGCTCTGGGGGTGGGTGGGGAAGCTGTTAGCGTGATGTGTTGTGCTGGTTTTGATGGTTTTGATGGTTCTGAGTCTTCTACCAGAGAGGAGGTGATGTCCGGATGAAAGGGGTCAGCTGTAATTTTGCCAAATCTGGGAAATTCTGACCAACATTTCAATAACAAAGTGCAGTATGATCTGAGGGAGACCAGGCATTCCTGCAGATGCAGATAGCCATTAAACAGAGGTTAAAGGGTCAGAAGCTTCACGGTCAGGCCCATATATCCCGCTGCCTGGATCGTAAAGAAGTCCGAACGATTGATTACACATTTTGCCCCTCCCTGAGACACAACGGACTGAGCTCGGGGTTGAGCTGCCTGCAGAACGGGCCGTGACCCACGAGCTCTAAGAGCCTTCGTATTCAACACCAACTGAGCATCAACATGGTGAACGGACCAATAGAAAAGCTTCAAAAATGAAAATATCTTCTGCGTTGACTTCCACTAAATGTTAGGTCTTCGTTTTGGAGATGCGAAGTTCATGGCGGTGACAATGCCATAGAAGAACCACTTTAGGTTCCATAAAGAACCCAGAGCGAGTGTGTAGAGTGGATGTAAAGGTTCCTTACTGCTTTAAAGGCTCTTCTTTTACAAACGTTCCTTGAGGAACTTTTGGAGCTTCTTCAATTCGAAACAGTGGAGGAACCTGGTGAGGGGATCCTTGAAGGTTCCTTAAAGCACCATAAGAGGTTCCTTCACAGTTTCAAATGGAAAAATCCCTAAACGTTCGTCAAGGAACGTAATACTTTATAGAACCAGAAGCTGGTTCTTCCAACCAGCTTTTGTAGCACCTTCGTCTTCAAGAGCGTACACCGTGGTGATCTTCTGTGTCTGGAAGTATCCTTCCAGAAAGCAAACGCCCTCATTACGCTCCGCGCAGCCAGATGAGCGCGGCGGAGCTGTTCCGGTGATTAATTTACTAATGCGAGATTTGATTAGACAGAAGAGGGAGCCGAGAAACGTGGAGGTTTTGTGGCTTTCATTAGTGCGCCGTCTTTCTCCCTCCCACTTGTGTAGCGAATAATGAATAATAATGGACTCTTATGCGCAATAGAATAATGAAGCGACTTACAGTCACATCCACTTTACCCTTTATTGTGCTCTCTCTCGCGCTCCCTCGCTCGCTCGCTCTCTCTCGTGCTCCCTTTCTGTCTTGCTAATGATTTTTAGAATGCAGGAATAGCCACAGTAGGTATCTGTATGACTGCTAAAAGACAGGCTGTGACACTGGACAGCTCCAAAAACTGTATCCTGATACTTCCCACTCTGTTTTTCCCCTTATTTTTAAAAATAATAATAATAATAAATGTCCTGTTGCTAAAATTACACAACCGCCAGTAGTCCAGACGACACCCAGACAGACTGTCTCATATGGCTGGAGACAGAGGGAGGGGGAAAAAATCAGTTGTTATGTTGTGAGCAACGAATGGAACCTAGTAGCACTCGTGCTAGGTAGGAAGCTTTCCTTTATTTTTAGACAGATTTAGACAACTGTAGTCAGATTGTTCCTTTTGTCTTGAGGAATTCAAGTTAATTGACCTATCCATCCAAGCTCCACCCACAAGTGCATTGTTCTGTAGCTACCAGGTTGCATAAGGTTCATTCATCCCATTTAAGTGAATGAGAATTTGTAGCAAAAGTCTACACCAACAGCAAGCTATTCCGTACAGCGAAGGGACTGTAACTAGTGATGTAGGTTATTTACTTTCTACTACTACATTACTTTTCAGTAAGCTGAAACCATTGCGGCAAGGTTCCTTACCGGTTCCTTACAGAGTCATCGTTTTGGAGATATGAAGTGTTTTCGTGACAAATTGTATTATTTTTTTTTATTTGCAACAGCACACTCTTACAAATAAGAGTGCTACACTTTAGGTCCCATAAAGAACCAAAAGTGAGTGTAAAGGACCGTTAACATGTGTGTAGAATTGATGTGAAGGTTCCTTACCAGTTTTTTTTGAGAAACCTTCAGCCTTCCATGAAGGTTCCTCAAAGCACCTTAAGAGGTTCCTTCACAGTTTACATTACAAAAAACCCCTAGAAGTTCCTCAAGGATCTTCTACTTTTAACAGTGTGGTTTACAGTCCTTACAGTTCCTTTCTTGCAAAGTGTTTTTTCATGACAGATATTTTTCAATCATAAGCAGCAGCACATGCTTAAAAATGAAGGTGGTTCTCTGAGCGTTGCCATAGAAACACCAATTTTGGTTCCATAAGGAACCAAGACTGAGTGTGCAGGACCTTTTACAAGTGTGTAAGGGTTCCTTACCAGTTTAAGCGCTCTCCTTACTTCTCCCGTAGAGTCGTCAAAGTGTTTTCGTTAGCAGTTATTTTCAGTATCTGCAGCAGCGCAAATAAAGGGGCTACAATGGTTGCCATTAAAGAACCAGTTTTGGTTCCATTTAGAACCAAGAGTGAGTGTGAAGGACCTTTCGTCAGGTGTGTAGAGTTGATGAAAAGGTTTCTTCCCGATTTAAACGTTTTCTTTTACAAACACTGTTAAAAGTATAAGTTCCTTGAAGAACCCCTAAACGTTCCTCAAGGAACTTCTGCTTATGATGGTGTGGTTCACGGAACCAGAAGCTGGTTCTTCTAACAAGTCTTTGTAGCACCTTTGTTTATGCTAAAGTAGTTCCATTCGTAATTCCTGCAGTTTGGAATGTCCAGAACATATAAGTGGGCTTCACCGGGCATGACCTGCACTGACCCTTTACTTCTCGTCTTTCGTCTTGCAGGAAGTTCTACTACATCACCCTCCTGAGGGACCCGGTGTCCCGCTACCTCAGCGAGTGGCGGCATGTCCAGCGGGGCGCCACGTGGAAGACCTCTCTGCACATGTGCGACGGCCGCACTCCGACGCCTGAGGAGCTCCCATCGTGCTACGAGGGCGCAGACTGGTCAGGCTGCACGCTGCAGCAGTTCATGGACTGCCCGTACAACCTGGCCAACAACCGGCAGGTGCGCATGTTGGCCGACCTAAGCCTGGTGGGCTGCTACAATGTGTCCACGCTGCCTGAGAAGAAGCGCGCCCAGATCCTGCTGGAGTCGGCCAAGAAGAACCTGCGCGACATGGCCTTCTTCGGCCTGACCGAGTTCCAGCGCAAGACGCAGTACCTGTTCGAGCGCACCTTCCGCCTGCGCTTCATCCGGCCCTTCGTGCAGTACAACAGCACGAGGGCGGCTGGCGTGGACCTGGACAACGACACGGTGCAGCGCATCGAAGAGCTAAACGACCTGGACGTGCAGCTCTACGACTACGCCTGGGACCTCTTCCAGCAGAGGTACATGTACAAGAGGCAGCTGGAGAGGCGCGAACAGAGGCTGAAAGAGCGGGCAGCCTTGTTGCCCTTTCGCCGCTCACCCAACTACGCCCTAAACGAGCCGCCCTTGTCCCGGGACGAGGGCACAGCTGAGTCGGAAGCTGCCTCCCGCCTGCCCACAGAGGACTACATGAACCACATCATAAACCGCTGGTAGCAGGGGGAGGACCGGGAACAAAAAAAGGGGCTGCTGATCACTGGATAGGGCTGCAACGATCGGACAGCGAACGTCAAAAAAAAAAGAGGCAACGTTCATACGATACATGTGGCTATTCCGACAGATTGTAACACCCCACAGGGAGCATAGGGGGGGGTCTCTTTATGGCTTCTGTTTCGTTCGTTTGCACCATCAAGACAAAAAAAAAGCAGAAGCATAATGGTTCTGATTAATCGAGAAATAGTCGATAGATTAACTGATAGGAATCGTCAGTTGTAGCCCTAACACTGGATGAGTGCTGGACCAGGTGGATAGAACCGGGGGCGATAGGCGCTGCTTCATCACTCAAAATGACCATCATTCCCACCCCTGTCTGGCTCTCCAGCTGCCAGACTTGTGTGCTCGTATTCCCGGGATGCAGCAGAGAGTCACGAAAGAGGTCACCCAAGCCTAAAGGAAAGACCCATCAAGCCCTTTTCGGCCTAAAGGGAGAAGACCTTTGCGGGTTTAGACGACTTATACTCACTGCAGATCTGAAAGGACGAGCGAATGACGCGAAATTGTATAAAGAGGTTATTTGCCTAAACGTCTGCTGCCATTTCAGCCATGGAAACCTGGGACGACGGCGCTCTTCACACCTTTGTTCGGATTTCCGTTTCCTTTTCAGGGTTTTTTTTCTTTTTCCCACTTCCTCAAAGAGGTCGTTTTTATAGCACTGAGACCAACGATGCTGCCTAAGGTTTATTGGATGCAATTTTTCTCAGCTTCTGTTAGTTGTCATTAGGGTTCGATAAGACTTGACGAGACCTGTTGCGCAGTTATTTTCGTATCGTGTCGGATGACCCGATGTGCGTGGACCATAGCCATTATTTAAGCCTTCAGCATAACGTATGGGAGTCGGTCGAGGCTACTGACACACACTCTCGCTGAATGTTCGAGAGGTGAGAGACAACGACTTGGCCTTAAACCGCAGTTGCGTCACAGCCATTCTACGGCATTCTGAGGCTGTTGGTTTATGCCTGAAGTGGGGAACAAAAAGGGGGGCGGGGGGTGGGGGGGGTGATCCAAAGAGGAACCTATGTCTTATTTCACTTCTGTGTGCTCCTGGGCTGCTGGTTCTGCATGGTAGTGGGAACAGTATTGCTTCTGTGACAGCTCCTCTGTATTAGGTTATCGAGGGAGTGTTACAAATTGCGTGGACGTATGTGTATATGTAGGTGTGTGTGGTTGTGTGTGTGTGTATGAGCTCATAAAGCCCAGAGCAGAAGGAAGAAGCAGACACTTTCTAAATGGCACCGCCGTTCCCATTTCCCCTTGACTACTCATCTGTGTGGTTGTGAGTGTGAGTGCTGAGAGAAGTATGAATGTGTGTACATAGTTTATACATTCTATTGAGTGTGAATGTAAATAGTACGTATGGGATTCCTGTTCATGTGTGGCGAGGGCTTTTCCTCCGCGATTATTACGATCTCTTGCCGTGGTCTTCAGGGACTGAAGCTAAAGCCAGTAAGGAGAAGGGAAAAAATAAGAAAGGGTGCTGATATTTTGGTCGTCTGATAAAGGGGAGAACTTCGTTATCACTGTAGGCCCAATACTGGAGCTATGGTCGATAATTACAACTGATAACTTGGCGCACCATTTGGTCCTAACACCTTGTCCCCTCTCGTTTAGAGACCATACCACCAACCCAGCTTAGATACCAGTTCAATATTAGCTCTTGTGGGAGTTGCTGAAGTATATTCCACATGTACTCCAATTTTCCTGATCCTCGACTCCAAAACCCAAGATCCAAGCAAAGCAATTTGGGGAGATAACCATAGCGAAATTAACTTTAGCTGACTGTTGGGTGATTGTGAAACCTCACTGGCTATGCTGTTTGATTGTATGCCACTATTTTTCTTTGTATTTATTAAAAACTGATTTTTCAAATCAGATTTTTACCCTTTTCTCCCAATTCAGTTCTGCCAGTTAACCCTCCCGTTCGTAGCTCCCCTAGCACTAGCAACGCTCCCGTCCCTAAGAGGGTAAGGACTTAACACGTCTCCTCCAATACATGCGAAACCAGCCACCACCTCCTTTCCAACTTTGCCAGTTGTGCTTTCTCTGACCCCGGCTGCCGATGGCAAAGCGGCATGGCTCAGGATTTGAACTGGTGGTAGTGCATTATCCTGCTGTGTACTGTGGAAGCCGTGGTATGTAGTGCGCAAGCAGATTTGATTGTCTATGTGTGGAATTGGTAATCTCCAGAGTCAAATTCCCTGTTTCTCGAATGCTTGGGTTTGGAAATCGACTCCCAGTGCAGTGATTGTCCTACGTTTTGAAACAGTACAGACATCTCGAGGGCTAGATGTGACGTGATGCAATACTATAGCGCTTGCTTGCTGTTAGGGAACAGTGTAAAGCTACATTCACCTACTGGTGGAAAGAGTGTCTGCTAAATATCTAAACTTGGACTAAACAGTAGTCTGATTAGTTTTGTTTTGGTGGTTGGTTTGGCATAGTGGTAAACAACAGCGCCTTCCTCGCGGCAGGCTAGGGTTTAACTCCCCAGCCAAGCAAACACACCACGCTACATCAATAAGATTGCTTGGGCAAGACTCCTAACTCTACATTCTCATACCTGTGAAACCGTATTCAAATCTAAGTCACTCTGAATGAGAGCGTCAGACAGTCAGTTATTCATTTTGCTATCGGGCACAAGGGGGCGCTAACTATCGGTTATTGTTATCGGCCCAGCAAGCACCTCTCTCCCCAAACACAAGCCTTCGCTTAACCGCAGCGTGTTGCTGTCGCTCTGCAAAAGGCTAAGTAACTCCAAACGCCAAACCAGGAAAACGAAGTTGTGAATGTGACGTTCGGAGACGCGAGTGAACCCACTGGAAACGTACCTTCCCCTTTTCTGCCTGTCCTCAAGCTGCTGGAAGAGATCGGGCTTCTCTTCATTCCGCTCTGGGAACGCCAGGCTCTGGGAACGCCGGGCTCTGGGAACGCGACTTTCGAAACCAAGGACGACACTCTGAACTACTGAACGACCGCGTATTTAACCAAGCCTGATATACTACTTCATCTCGTGAAAGGGAGCTCGTCATGAAGTGTCACGTTACCGAGGTCGCCCTGACTTTGTAAGTCGCTCTGTCCATGTAATGCCGTGTCCTTTTCCGCGAACGATACAGAAACGCTCAGCGTCCGGCAAGCCACGGTGGTGGTCACTGTATAGTTCTAGGCTGAGGTGTCTGGTCTCGGTGACCCTGCTTAGTGGTCTGAGAGGAGGGCTGTACTGTTAAATCCTCTGCCTTATGCTGAAGGGACAGTTTGCCAAAAATCGAATGGACACAGTTTGTCCCTTAACCCGAATGTAGTCAGCCAGTATGATTGGGGTCAGAAGTCCTGCAGTGGAGCTACAAGGCTAAGGTCAAACCTAACCAATTTACGTACTGTGTACCCGGCCATTTAGCCATCACTGTAGTCCCACCCATCCATGCTGAAGTTATAAGTAGTGTTTCAGCTCAGACTGCTTTTCAAAGCAACCAATCAGAACAAATCAAATCAAATCGCAAAGCTGATTTTTCTTAAATAAAAGAATAAAACATAAGAAATATGTTTAATATTGGCCCTGTAGCAACTTCATGAAGTCAGTTTGCACAGTGCTAATTGGTGGGGTATACACTGTCATTACTAGCTAAATTAGCCTTGTCGCTTCAATGCTAAAAAAAAAAAATAAACTAAGCAAGCGAACTTAAGACACCAAAACATGTCTTGGCTGATTGGATTTAGACTAAAGCAAAAGGGGAAATTGGTTAAGTGTGATTTTTTACAAAACTATCCCTTTAAAGAGCCACATTAGTGTTTTTGGGATCAGTCAGCAAAAGCCAACATTTTAGATGTAGGCTGAGAAAGTATTACGGCACTGGACAGTCCCTGAACTTTCTGTCCCCAGGTTGTGAGTCCATCACATTCCAGCTCCTCCACTCTGCCTGTTTTTTTGTTTGTTTGTTTGTTTGTTTGTTTGTTTTGTTGTTTTAATTTAGCATTGCAAAAATGGATCATCAAAGCCACCAATAAAAGATTTCATTTTTATATATAAATCAATTTGTTGTTTTTTTTTTTTTTGGTTGTATTTATGTATTTGGGACCCTAATTTGGGTCGTCATACCAGTAAACAGCAGTTCCTGCTAAAGCCTGAGTGGACTGATAAATCACTGATGTTTAATGAAGATCAGCAAGATGAGCTTGTGGTTCAGCTGTGGTTTCTGAATTCTGTGGACATTATAATTACTATTAATACATTATTAATGATCTATTAGACATATCGGTTGTCCAGATTGTGCTTCCTTAGTGTTAAACTGAAGCTACAAGGCTAACGTTATGCTAACAAACACCAAACAAGGTCAAACAAGGTCAGAAATACATGATCTTAAGTTTCTCTCAACCCACGTCCAGATCTTCGGTCATGTCCTACGTGTAAAACGGCCTAGCGTTTAGCTACGCGGTGAAGGTTTGCACCACCCTGACACATCTGCTTCACCTTAATAAACATCTAAAATGTAATTTGAGCCCTTAGAGAAGCTTGTGATCTTGTATTTACGGGAACAGTTTGAGGGACTACTGGCCTTTGCCGTTTGTTAGCATAGCATTAGCCTTGTAGCACCAGTTTAAGGCCCGAAGCAGAAATCGGACCCCAAACATGCATCAGCTGATCGACTACACCCGAGGTAAGTGTCTTTTTTCCAACAATTCCTCCCAGAACTACAGCAGACGTCCACATCTCGCACAGCTGCCGTGGGTGCAGTGTTCCCTCTAGAGGCAGCTGCACACCTGTAGCGCCACCAAAAAAAGTGATGAGCAGCGGCGTAGCAGCGCGCCGGGTTTCCACGTGGATAAACTGGCTGGGAAAAAAAATGAGCGGAGCAGGAATAAAGCATACGCAAAGCAACTCACAGATCTGTCATACAGGCTAAGCATTGCAGAGCGCTGACTAATAAGCAATTAAATGCGCAAGTGCTGTTGGAGCAATCGGGTCTCATCAGAAAAGGAATAAACAGGCAGCGGCGCTAGAAAGCTAGCAGAAAGCTGCGTGGGCAGCTGAGTTTCCGCTTCGCCTCATTACTGCTCCTCATGTTGGCAGCACAAGCTCTGAGCAATGCGCTCAACCTTAGCTGGGTTTTGTTCACATCCCCAAACTAGCGCGATAGCACCGACACTTAGCGTGATATTCCTGCTATTATACCAAGTCAACCCTTTAAACAGCCGATGGCTCGCCGGCGGGCCGAAAGTGTCGTTGCCCGCTTCTACTGGCTAAGAATAGCCACACCGGTTTGTACAGAAGTCCCTGTAGTTACTGAGGAAGGTGTATTAAGCCTTGTAATAAGTTTTGGACTCTTTTTAACGTCACTGTCGAACCAAAACCTTGTATCTCCAAAATGGCAACTTCACTGGAGAAGGGAAAATCCTTCTTAGCATTCCATGGAAGTCAGTGTAATACAGATTTCACTCCAAGCCATTTTGGAGCATTTCTATTGGTTCTATTGGGAAATCTGGAAACTGGAAGGAATAACTTCCAATATTACAATATCAAAAATTGGGGGGGAAAAAATTAGCAGAATTTCACAATTCCTGGCTTATCTCCTTCCCAGATGACTTATATTCTCAAGAACACACATGGTAGGTGAATTGGCCAAGCTAAATTGCCAGTAGGCGTGAATGAATGGTTGTCTATGGGACCCCGCGATAGACTGGTGCCCCGTAATTCGCATAATTCCAGTTTATCCGCGACCCTGATCTGGGAGAATCAGACTAGATGGATTCTAGAGCCATTCAGTTGGATTTAGTTAGCATATATAGGACGTAGCCACCTACCTCCAGAATGTGAAAACCTAGCACCATCACCCACCCACCAGGGGAGGTAAAGCAAGAGATTGCGACTGAGAACAGGCCTGGAATGACAGATTAGCGTTAGCATCCAGTGTAGCGTTAGCATGATCTGTAGCATATCCACAGAACAGTCATTTGTTCACACTATAAGAAGTAACCAGGAGCTACAGCAGGGAGGAAGGGAGGAGTGCAGGGTGTACACACACACACACTGCACCAGCCAGGAGATCCTGGACCTGAGCCCACAGCCACAGAAGCGGCTGAGTCAGTCGAACGCACCTCTCTCTGGTAATTACAAAAACAGCTCCTGGCGCGGGCCGCCGGTCTCACTCCTTTTGTCCTGTCCAAGTGCAAGGCGGTATCAGCAGCCGTTATTGTCTTAAATAGAGGGGGTGATGGCTCTAACTTCTCGCCGAATGAATAGCCAGGCCCGCAGCCCACGGTTGGACGGGGGCCACACCTAGGCCCGCTTCGGCTTATAGCTATTGTTCCAGGCCTGCTCCGTCTTATTGTATTGTGCTGCGGATATAATAGGATTTCTCATACGCCAAATACAATATAGTACAGAATGGAGAAGATGAAGTAGCTCCAGAGTGGACGGGCGGCCCTATATATCTCTGGAGTGCGTATCGAACCAAAGGCAGGGAAGCACAATGAGCTTCGGTTTCTGAACAGCTAGCTAAGCATTAACTAGCAGAAAAAGCAGTGTCATTATGGGTCGCCCCAGACGAACAGTATCTTTTTCAGTCGCTGTCAGTAAAATAGCGCTTATCGCTAGCAATGGACTCGTAAAGCAGTTAGCATGGATAGTGCAAGGGACATTAAAGAGGAATTCCAGCAACTTTGTTTTTCAAAATTTCTGCTTAATTAAACAGTGACGAGGTAAGCAAAGTCATCCAGAGTGGGTTTGGTATGAAATGCGCCATATAAGAGAAGCCTACCCAGTCAGAATTGGTGAATGGAGCCATACATCTGAAGAGGTAAGTGTCTACGAAGCTCCATCACAGAATTTTATGACATGAAAAGATTGGGAATGCACTGCCTGATGTCTGATAGAGTTATACATTCAGGGTGTGGCAAAATAGTCCCCGAAGAAAACGTGAAAGAAAGAGTGTTTACAGAACTACCACTATTGTACCTTCAGCATTACAGATGACTAACAGTGAATAAAAATATATAACAGGCTGGACACAACAACAAAAAAACAAAACGGAGAGGACACAACTAAAAAAGTGTCAATATAACAGGGTGGACACAACAACAGCAACGTAATGTGGACAAAGTTCAAAAAGAGTGGACATAACAGAGTAGACACAAACCACAACTGAGTCCCAAAATAGTGGACATAACAGGGTGGACACAGCCACAACCGAGTCCAAAAAGAGTGGACATAACAGGGTGGACACAACCACAACCGAGTCCAAAGATAGTGGACATAACAGAGTGGACACAGCCACAAGAGTCCAAAAAGAGTGGACTTAACAGATTGGACACAGCTACAACAGAGTCCAAAAAGAGTGGACACAGCCACAACAGAGTCCAAACAGAGTGGACACAGCCACAGCCGAGTCCAAAAAGAGTGGACATAACAGGGTTGACACAGCCACAGCCGAGTCCAAAAAGAGTGGACATAACAGGGTTGACACAGCCACGACAGAGTCCAAAAAGAGTGGACATAAAAGGGTGGACACAACCACAACCAAGTCCAAAAATAGTGGACATAAAAGGGTGGACACAACCACAACCAAGTCCAAAAATAGTGGACATAAAAGGGTGGACACAACCACAACCAAGTCCAAAAATAGTGGACATAACAGAGTGGACACAGCCACAACCGAGTCCTAAAATAGTGGACATAACAGGGTGGACACAGCCACAACAAAGTCCAAAAAGATGGACCCATGTGAGATTAAGGTGGGCTGTAACAATGGACCCCATTAGGTAAGCCCACCGATGTTCCATCCATCTGAGCCCCACCTTAGCATGTTTCCTGGTCTTTCACTGGCACAGCTGTAGTCTCAGTAGGCTCATAGGTCTGCCCTCCACCCTTCCCCCTCCACCATCCCCAGTGTCCTAGAGGCTGATCTATAAGAGAGGAACCTTGACCCCATAAAGCAGCCTGGACTGCTTCCCCTCGCCGCACACCGGCCTGTCACACTTGATCTACCGCTTTAATTCCGGCCTCCCCATCACGGCCGGCGATTGGCCCTGCACTAGTGGGTATAAATATCAGCCGTGCCCTTGTCGGTTGGATTTGGAGGAGCTAATAACTGGACAGGTCCTGAGTGCCCAGTCATGCTCTGTATCATAACCGGCACATGCACTTTGACTCTGGACTGGTCATGAAATATCTACCAGCCTACGGGCAGAGTTGCAGACTCCAGCAGGTGGTCCGTTGGCGTAAGGTTTTCGGGGCTCTTCGGAACATGAATAAGGTCTCGGCCTCCGGTGGACTACCGTGGCTATTTGAGTTGGTCACTGGTCACTAACGTGCTTGCTGGACAGCGCTACGTGCCAGTTCCAGTGTCACAACAGCTAACCGATGCCCTCACTGGCTTGCATCAAGTTGCATGTAGGTGGGGTTAGGGGGAGGGCTATCCCACCCTATCCCACCCACCCACTCAGAGAGGCTGGGCATCATCTAGGATCAAGATTACTTGATTACGCGGCCAGCGCTTAGTCCAGTGGTCTCCTATTTGCCAAAAGTTTGTGGACACCTCTTCTAATGTAAGCATTAAGCTACTTTAAGTTGCACCCATTGCTGACACAGATCCGTCTGAGTACTGCCAATAGAATAGGACTCAACATGGACCTATTGGCGCCATGCTGACTAATGCCAGGCGTGGGCTAGAGGGGTATATACAAGGCCCCCAGGCATTGAGCTTGTGGAGCAGTGGAGGAGCTGTGTTCTCTGAAATGATGGATGGTGGAGCTCCATCCAATACTTTTGGGATGAGTTCTTCCCTGGACAGTAGGGGCGGAGGGAACTCATTTTGTGGGGAACCAGACCACCTCACAGCTTTCCTGAGATGATTTTTCTGAAGATTTATGCAGGAGCCGAGGCCTGATTTAATAAAGGGTTGATTTATAGGCCGGGCTGCAGCTGATCTGCCCATAAAGGGGAAATAACCGAGTCCGCTGCTTGACCTCTCACCTTCCTGAAGGTGCGGCGGCCTCTTCGAACGTGACGGCCAGACGGTATGTCAGCGGGGATGGTGCTTGGATGGTCCTAGTGGAAACAGAAGGAGATGATGAAAAGGTCTGATAAATCAGGAGATAACAGCCCCGTAACAGCAGCCCCTCTGTTCAACGCTCGAGACCCTTTATGCTCCGCATTCGAGACTGTTGACATACAGTGGCATGCAAAAGTTTGGGCACCCCTGTTGCTGTGAACAGTGATGTGAGTAGAAGATGATCTGATCTTTAGAAGTTTATGATCACAGTTTATTCATTTTATTCATAAGTTTAGGCACCCCAATAGATTTGAGGCCTCTCAGGCCTGGTCCACATGTTTCTGTATACTAAAACCAGAGGTCTGTTGTCTGAGTTTTGGCCTCCCGTTCACAAGAAAACACAGTTTTTAGTCAAAGAAATTGGAGCTTTTTGAAAAGGTGGAGATATTTGAAGACTCAAACTTCCCTACCGGCCCTCCTCCTCTCCTCAGTGACCCGGAAACTGCTTTTGTGGCACCATCCAGATTCTGGAGTGGCGTCACTGCTGCACGCTCAGAGACCACAGGGAAATCAACATACGCCATAAACATATATATATACTGATATTACTTATCTAATACAATGAGCTGTACAGCAGTAATATATGGCTTATTTGCCACCTGGCAAGGAGGAGGAGGAGGAGTAGCAAAAGTTTGTGGACGTAGCCTCACGACACTCTGCCTCATAGCGCTGCGGATTTTTATCATTAAGAAGTGCAAAGCAGTCCCTGGAGTGTGGTTCCGAAAGCCCAATGAGCTTTAAAGACCACCAAGAATCTCCGAGTTCCTAAGCAGTTCATCATCAGCGTCAGCAGGTTCTGGTCTCCAGGCTCAGGCCTGTACAGTTTCTGCAGGTTCAGCTGCGATATGGTGTTACAGAGCCTGTGGGAAATCATAGGACGGGCTGATCCCTCACAGGCTGCTGTCCAGGGTGCTGTATCCATAAAGAGCAATCAGCACACTGCAATCATCTCTGCACTGCGACTGCAGCGCACCTAGAACACCTTGTGGTTACAGTCTGAAATACAGCCCCAGCGTTCTTCATGGTTTACCCTCTGCTCGGCTACCGTGTTCGGAAACTCCCTTTATGATTATTATTTTTATTAATATAATTATTATTATCATTATCAGCCACAACATTAGCCCCATTTACAGGTGAAGTAAAAAAAAAAAAAAAAAAAAGGATTGATCTACAGTGGGGTGGATATATTAAGCAGCAAGTGACCCGTCAGTTCTTGAAGGTGATGCCAGATGGCTGAACATGGTCAGGCAGGTGGTTTTGGACACCACGGCTCATTGATACAAACCATGGAGGGCCCACCTCCCTCACAACTTACAGGACTTACAGGAGGGTATGCTGCTAACATCTTGGTGCACTGCTGGAAATGACCCTCCACCCAAATACTACAGTCTGCTCGTGGTGGTCCTGACCATTGACGAATGGAGTGAAAGTCCTAGGGCCAACTAAGTAAAGTAAAGGTAAAGGTGCACGTATTTGTCACTGTACAGCGAAATGTGTCCTCCGCATTTAACCCATCTGGTAGTGAACACACACTCACACACACACATGTGTTAGGGGCAGTGAGTACACACACCCAGAGTGGTGGGCAGCCAACTCCAGCGCCCGGGGAGCAGAGAGGGTAAAGGGCCTTGCTCAAGGACCCAACAGTGGCAACTTGCCGAGCCCGGGAATCGAACCCACAACCCTGTTATCGATATCCCGGCGCTCTAACCGCTGAGCCACCACCGCCCCAAAATAAAGGACTATCTTAGGTACAATACAGTACCCCTTCTGCCGAAACCCGGGATCGAACCAGGGACCTTTAGATCTTCAGTCTAACGCTCTCCCAACTGAGCTATTTCGGCTTAGACTACAGGCTGAAATTACAGACCTACAGAGTTCTCCTAAATGGCAGCAAAGGGCGGTGAGTATCGAAATAAGGAGGTGTTTTTTATTTTATTTTATTAATTTCATTTAATTACCATTAGTTCAACATTAAATAAACAATAAAAGCCGTGACTCTTATTTTGTAAACTGAGCTAAAAAAAAATTAATGGACGGCGCCAGTGAGCAGCCCAGTCAACTGCCCATGTAAACATTGTGACTAGCTTCTCGACTGTCTGCCTCCTTAACAATTAGTCAAATAAATTAGTTTGTGGACATTTTCTTTTCACATCAGACGTCTTTACAGCGTCTCAGGCGTTTCTCTGACCGCTGTAGCCGGACTTTCTGTCGGGCGCTGCGGTCTGTGGGGGACTGGAGCGCTGAAGGACCAGACATGGCTCTGCACGGAGAGGTCTCAGGAGCCGGTGGAGGTAGCTAGCTAGCTAACTAGCCGACAGTTCCCTCCTAAACTAAAGCATGTCTTCTCTTGCTGGTTGTTGGTTGTTTACTAGCTAAATATATCTGAGGTAAACAGGTGCTGCTTTAGTCTAGTCTCAGGTTCGTCCTGTTTTATGGCGCAGTAATGGCCGGTTAGCGATAGCTAGCTAGCTAGCTAGTTAGCTACATGAGAAGAGCTAGCCAGCTAGCCGAGTCTCTGCGGCTTATTTTCGGCGCATTTCGGATAAATGTAGTAAAGACAGCCGTTAAAGAGTGAAACTGGTGGATAAAACAGTGTGTTTATATCTACATCACTAAACGAGCAGACGCCAAAACCTGCTTTAGCGAAAGGGCGTAACATTAGCTAGCCTAGTGCTAGCCTAGCCTAGTTAACCACAAAACTGAGCGAATTTATAGCGAATTAAGGGCTTATTTAGTTTCTCCGAGCTCTAAAGCCTTCAGTAAGGTGTTTATCTTCAGCTGTGCTCCGACAGACGCGACAAACTCGTTATTTGCCGACGTCTATTTGAATTGCCCGGTCCACCTTAAATATCACCGTGGTTTAAATAGGCTGCCGCCTCGCGGCCGCAGTGCCGGCGCTGGGCCGTTTAAGGTGGAACGGGAGAGTTACAACTCAAGCTGCATTTTGAATGAATCGCAGCGGCTAAGCTAACTCCGGTAGCCAATGGGATGAGCCGGATCTGCCGCTCGAAATCGCCGCTAATTGGATAACAGCTGCGAGGACGGCCACGCTCAGGCTTCTGATTGGCTGGAAGGGTAGCAGAAGTGAGCCGGCGAAAGCGAAAGCATCATCGGTGCCGGAAAGAAGCAAGTTGAGGTTCTGCAGAACAGAACAGAACAGAACTGTTCTAATGTGTATATATGAAGGAACCTCAGATCAGACCAGGTTGTCCTTTAGGTAGCTAACACACCCAGGCTTATTAAAAAACCTTGTATCTCCATAAAGGGCGGTTTTACTGCTCAACTTTCCAAGGAAGTCTGTGGAAATATAGTCTTTCAAGAGATGTTGGTCCAAAAATGGAGATGCGAGGTTTTGCGTGACAGTGATGCTATGAGAAACTGTTCATTACCAGCATGGAGCTGCTTTATTCATTGTTGCTCTGTTGACACTGTTCCAGGTTGGAAGATGTGGCTGCTGTGTGTGTCTCTGGTGGTTCTGCACTTTGTGGCCTCTGCTGATGGGAGCTCGAAGGCTGTGACCACGACGTTGACCACCAAATGGCCCTCTACGCCTCTCCTGCTGGAGGCAAGGTAAGCAGTACAGCGTCAGTGGTTCTTCAGTTCCCGTCCTGTGACCGTTTTAATGATTTCAGTGCTCGCTATGGAGTCGCTATGCCGGAGTGTGCTGTTTACTAGAAGATCAACAACAGTGGTCATTTCAGTTGAGAGACTCTTTTTGGAGTTTGTGGGATTTGAGTGAGGCGGGACTGTTTTGGAAGGTGCTCGTTCAGAATTAGGGCAGTTTTTCCGTCGGTCCTCTATCCACAAACCAAAGACCCTGTTTACACCTGGTAGTACCTGATAAGCATTGACCCGGGCATCAGCTGTGCTCCTTCTAAGCATAGGGAGCTATGCTCCTTCCCCATATGGTCGTCGTCTATGGCTTAACTGTGGTACAACATCTGGCTTAAATACATTCCAGACTATCTTCGGAAGTGTTTGTTCCTGATCATAGCTGTTTAGCCACATTGCTATGCTTCAGCAGATGCTAATGATGTTTACATGCTACTTTCTATAACCACCAACAGCCACTATGGTGGTCACTGTAGAAACTCCCAGCTGAACACTGCAACTTGCATAGATTCGAAGTCCGACCTCTGACAACCAGCTTAGCGCTTGGAGGGCAGCGCGAACCCCCAGCTCCAATACGGCAGCTAACAGGCACCTGTGCTGATCACAGTAGGAGTGATGGAGCGGGGGGAAAGTACCATCAGCCCACTCTTGAAAGCGCAAGGCTTTATTTTTAGCAGTCATGGATGTCATGCCAGCCATTGTCTTCACCTGGGGACTCTCAAGTGGCGCTACCATCTAAGTGTTGGTGTGATTCCCAGTGATGCCACAGCCATCTAGCTGTGACCATGACTCAGTGCTAGCCAGTTTGTTAGTTGACATAACAGAAATGATGGTTAGCTTTCTCATCCAAGCGTGTTCAGCTGTCCATCAGCTGTTGCATCAGCAGAAGTAGTGGAGATCTTGTGGATGGGATTTTTTTTTAACCATCCAGGCCCACCTCTCTCAGCTCCCAGTGAGCGCCAACACTCACGAGGGCTGCAAATTTGATCCCGCTCACCCGGTAATTTGCAGATCTTATGGGGCCTCTACTCCTGCTATGACCTGGTAGCACTTTAGGTACTGTAGGTTGCTATGGTGCTATGTGGCCTTATGAACAATGCTTTTCAGTAAAGTGTAACCATATAATGTTGCTATACCTGCAATATTTGAAATTCTGGCCAATCGATCCAACATGGAGACTAACGTTGAGGGCAAGGGAATCTTCATCCTTCCGTAGCAAAATCCTGTAAAAAAAAAAGTATATCCTGTGGCTGTGGTGCACATGTGCTAATAGTGAACCCCTTGTTTATCACCAGTGAATTCCTCTCTGAGGAGAGCCAGGACAAGTTCTGGGACTTTGTGGAGGCTAACCAGGACATTGAAAACGAGCATGATGGTAAGGCCAGACCACCAGTTTCACTGTCCAGTTACTGCCTTGCTTGGTACATTACTGCATTGCCAAGACTGAGTGGAGAGGAACCCCTGGACATAACGCTTGGTTGGTGTTTCGTTTCCCTCAGGCTCTGATCTGTCTTACTATGAGCTGATCCTGAAGAGGGCTGGCCAGCTCCTGAGCCCTGTGCAGCTGAGGCTGCTCAAATTCGCCCTGTCACTGCGCTCCTACTCCTCCACCATCCACTCCTTCCAGCAGGTGAGTCGAGTCCACTGTCCGCGGTCACCTAAAAGCAGGCTTCGCTCCCAGCTGTAGGGTCGGCTAACTTTTGTTATTTGCTCTGATGTTGCATAGATTGCCTCCAATGAGCCTCCTCCACCAGGCTGCAAGGCTTTCTTCAGCGTCCATGGGGAGAAGTCATGTGACCTGGAGAGTCTGAAAGCGATGATCGACGCGGCTTCTGAGCGGTAAATGCAAACATACACAGTGTGGCCAAAGGTTTGTGGACACCTGCACAACCAATGTTTCCAGGGTGCTCAGAATAAGTCTCTGCTGTAGTATATGTCTTTACTCTTTGGGGAAGGCTTTTTATTTGATTTTTGAACATTGCTGGGAGGATTTGATTGCATTTAGACGCCCAAAAGCATTAGTGAGGAAAAGTACTGATGTTGGTTGAATGTTTGGTTGTGACACGCCATCTAATCCCAGAGATATTGGTCAGGGCACCATCTCTAAAGAAAGCGTAGTTCCACTGCTGCACAGCCCACGCCTGTAGACCTTATCCTTTAGTAACACTATTCTCCATTTTTTCTTACAGGCCAAAACCATTCCTGTTCAAAGGCGACCACCGGTTTCCTTCAGCCAATCCAGGAGCTCCTGTGGTCATTCTCTATGCCGAGTTGGGCACCAGAGAGTTTGCTAGCTTCCATCAGCACATGCTGTCCAAAGTGAACAAAGGACTGATTAACTACGTCCTGCGGCATTACCTCCCCGTAAGGATAGAACATCGACTGCATGATGCCTTCAGACGTTATTGATTTCCATTAAGAAGCATTTTTGCATCTCAGCACCTCAAAGGTTTAGCTCATCTAGGAGCAGATGTGATGAATTTTCCTCTGTTTCCAACAGCATCAAAGTAAGAGTAAAGTGTTCCTGTCTGGCTATGGGGTGGAGCTAGCTATCAAAAACCAGGAGTACAAGGCCAAAGATGACACCCAAGTTCAAGGTCCAGCAACATGACCAGATTTTGCACACAAATAATAAAAAAAAATTCTATAACACACTCAACACCCTTCCTATAACCTGCAGGTGCTGATGTCAACGCTACGGTGATTGGTGAGAACGACCCAGTGGACGAAGTCCAAGGTTTCCTGTTTGGAAAACTCAAGTGAGTGCTACTTTCTAACTGTTCAGAATTAGAGAGGGGCTCTCCTGTAGAGTAGGAAGATCTGCTAACTGTCTGCTCGCTCCCTACATGCAGGACGATATACCCCGAACTGAAGGAACAGTTGAAGGAGCTCCGCAAGCACCTGATCGAGAGCACCAATGACATGGCCCCGCTCAAAGTCTGGCAGATGCAAGGCGAGTATGCTGGACCCATCTCTGTTCTGACTGACAAGCTGACAGGATATATACACACCATATATTCAAAAGTATCCGGACACCCCTTCGTCCGCACTCACAGCTCATGTAATCTCCATAAAAAAGCATTTCCAGTGGAGCAGGGCACTCTGCTGGAGCAGCCACACATGAGCCTAAGGTCACCTAAGGCCTAAGGTCACCATACCCATCGCCTGGAGTTGTTAACATAACTACTGTTGATGTAACTAACTATTGATGTGACTAACATCAAAACAACATCGCCTGGAGTAATTTATGGTAAAAGAGCCCCAACCAAGTATTGAGCGCTTTTCAGTACATCCCTTTCTTTTAGATCTTAAGAAAAATTCTAATAATTTAAGATATTGGATTTCTTAGTTTCATGAGTGTATACACCAAGGCTGCTACACTATTCCCTTGTCTTTTTATTAGCCATGGCTCTGTCTGTCTAGTGCGGTATACAGACCACAGTGCCTGAAGCTCATTAGAGCTCTATTAGGAGGAAATCCCAGGAGATTTAGGCAAGCACACATTTAGGCTGCTGGAAAACACACACACACACACACACACACTTCACACGTATTAGTAACTCCACAGTTACTCCCTTTGATGCTTCCCGTCAGTGTTCAAGTAATAAAACGTTGATTCCTTGGATGGAAGTTTGCTATCAGTAGACTTCATCTGAAGACCATCTGTTGCTTTATCATTCATCAGCCCTTCTCCTCCGTCCACCAGTGTTGTGTAGATATGATTTAGGTGGTGAACCATAGTCAACATAAAGAGACACTGGCATGGTGTATTAAACTCTGTGCCAAGCTGGGTATCCACCACCCAAATATATCCAGCTGGGACTGGGCAGAAACGGACCATTGATGAAGGACTAATAGACGGCCAACAAATTCTGCTGCAAGTGGTCAGGGAGTGGGTGCAGGCAATGCATCCCTGTCCTAAGCTCATCCTGGTCTGGAACGTTAAATTTTAGACTCTGTAACTGACTCATTCAGTCTCTCTCTCCCTCTCTCTCTTTAGATCTCAGCTTCCAGACAGCAGCTCGTATCCTGGCAGCTCCCGCTGTTGACGCTCTCAACGTCATGAGGGATCTAAGTCAGAACTTTCCTACCAAGGCGAGGTACGCACATTTCACTCCACCCTGAGCTTATTGTTTGAATTTTAGAAAGGGATTTTGTTTAGGGATGCTGAAGGGATTCGCGTATTCTCATTTCTTTTGCTATTTAAGTGCATTTATATAGCTTGATTTATACTTCTGGGTAGACACACATCTGCAAAATATTAGAGTAGTTAACATCTAGCTGACATCAGCTGGAGAAGTTCTAGGTAAAATCAACTACAGTAGTTCTACATCTAGCAAATCTAGGAACAGCAACTAGAATATTTAACATGTAGCTAATAGTTAACATCTAGCAAACATCAAAGCAACATCGCCTATCGATAACAGGGTTGTGGGTTCGATTCCCGGGCTTGGCAAGCTGCCACTGTTGGGCCCTTGAGCAAGGCCCTTTACCCTCTCTGCTCCCCGGGTGCTGGAGTTGGCTGCCCACCGCTCTGGGTGTGTGTACTCACTGCCCCTAGTTCACTAGTGTGTGTGTGTTCACTACCACAGATGGGTTAAATGCGGAGGACACAGTGACAAATATGTGCACCTTTACCTTTACCCTTTTAGTAGTTAACATCTAGCTAACATCAAAGCAACATAATCTGGAGTAGAGAACATCTAGCCAACATCAGACCAACATCACCTGCAGTCGTTAACATCTAGCCAACATCAAAGCAACATCATCTGGAGTAGTTAACATCTACCTAACATCAAAGCAACATCACCTGGAGTAGTTAACATCTACCTAACATCAAAGCAACATTACCTGGAGTAGTTAACATCTAGCTAACATCAAACCAACATCTAATGAAGTAGATAACATCAAACCAACATCACCTGGAGTAGTTAACATCTAGCTAACATCAAACCAACATCACCTGGAGTACTTAACGTCTAGCTAACATCCACTGGAATATTTAACATCCGGCCTAAATCAGCCAGAGTACTTAACATCTTGCCAACATCAGCTGGAGTAGTTAACATCTAGCCAACAACAAGGTAACTCCAACTAGAATGTTTAACATGTAGCTAGTAGTTAGTAGTTCACATCTAGGTATCATCAACTGGGTTAGTTAACATCTAGCTAACCTCAGCCAGAGTAGTTCAAATCTAGCTTAAATCAGCTAGAGTAGTTAACATCTAGCCAACCTCAGTTACTGTGTTTAAGATCACCGACACTCGTTTTTATTGGGTATGCTGAGCTACAGTGGGCCGGGACCTACAGACATGTTCAGGAATACGTGCAGAAGGCTGTCTGTGTGTTATGCTGGGTTGCCTCTCAGCATTAACTATTGTCTGTTCTAAACTGGCTGCTTCCAGTGTGACGAATCGGGGAAATATTCCATTTATTACAGCATAACTCACCTGTGGTTTATATGGAAATGGGGAATAATAAAATAATGACACCAGCATTAATGTGATTTTGCTCCTCAGGTCCATAACCAAGACAGTGGTGAACTCCGAGATCCGGAAAGAGATTGAAGAGAACCAAAAGGTAAAGTGTTTCCCTGCCTTCCCTCACGTCTCCGGCAGCGTCTTCTGTGCTTTTAAGCCATTCCGCCGGTCTGTTCTGCCGAGCTGGAGCTCTAACTGAGTGCCATATTAGCAATGACTAAGCCCTTATGAGTCCCAGTGGTGCCGCTGTACTGCGCTGCAAGGCTGCGATAACAGCCGTGAAAAAGGGCCTCAGTCAAACCTTTGTTTACGCCACATAACTCACATTGGGAGAAATCTTTAAGACACATGTTTTTTTTTACTTCTTCTTCTTTTCTTCTTTTTTTTCCCCCTCCACTTTTCATCTTCCTGCAAATTGTAAACAGCGTCTGAGATGAAAGGAGAGCACGTTGGCGAACAGCAGCTTCGGTTGTGTGTTAATTAAATGAATGATTATTCCTTTTGCAACTTCTCCACCAGCAACCAACCCCTCCACTCCAGTCCCGTTTTGAAATGTCTGCATATACATCACGTTTGTTCTTGGTCCGGACCGGCAGAAGGGAATAAATTATGCGGCTGCTCTTGTCCCCGGTTCTTCCGAGGCTTGTGTCATTGTGCTTCTCGTTAAAGTCGCCCTGATCCAAAGCGTTCTCTCAGTTCCTTTAATGAAGCCTGCAGTGAATCCGCTTCCCATTCCTCACGACAAACAGACTTCTCTCGAAGGAACAGAATAACAAACGAAGTGACTTGCTTAAGGGCCCAACATTGGCAGTTTAGTGGAGCCAGGTATTGAACCCACAACCCTATGATCAATAACCACTGAACCACCAATTCTAAAAGCCATGGCCCAGCACAGGGCGCCCTTATAGCAGACAGGGTTAAGTGCCTTATTCAAGGGCCCAACAGTGGCAGATTAGCAGACATGGGTATTGAACCAACAACCCACTGACCAATAACCCAGTTCTCCTCTGCTAAAAGCTGGGGTCAGAGCACGGTATGCCATGCTACAGCACCACTGGAGGAGAGTAGGTTAGGTGCAGTGGTCATGGGCCTAACAGTGGCAGTTTACCAGAGCCGGGTATCGAATCCACAACCATATGATCAATAATCAATCCAGTGCCTTAACCACTGAGCCACCACTGTTAAAAGCTGGGGTCAGAGCAGGGGCTTCCATGCTACAGCACACTTGGAACAGACAGGGAGGGATAGATTAACAGACAGCTGTGCTTTGCTCAAGGGCCCAACAGAGACCCTCCAGTTGTGGGAATTGAGCCCACAACATCATGATCCTAAATCTAGGGTCAGAGTGCAGGCTCAGCCATCCTATAGCACCTCTGGAGCAGTTGGGGGTTGAGGGCCTAGCTCAGGTGTGCAACAGTGACATCTTGGCAGACCTGGGTCTCAAACCCACAATCCTGTGATTAATGATCCAGTGGGCTTTACTGAAGCAGCCTGTTTCCTATTACTTAAAGGAATAGTAGAAAAATCTAACATCAACATGACTTATCACTTACCCCCGCTGAGACTGGTGACCGTCTTATGTCTAGTGTTTGTTAGCAACGCTAGCCTAGCGTCTCCTTTTGTTAACTAAAGCAGTAAATATCATGCGGATAGAGGCTGAGTTATGAATCGTGTTTCATTCAAATTTTTAATGTTAATTAGTGTATGTTAATTTGCTTTCTGTAGTACTTCAAGGGATCCTTGGGCCTTCAGCCGGGAGACTCTGCTCTCTTCATTAATGGACTTCACATTGACCTGGATGTGCAGGACATCTTCAGGTGGGGACCTTTTTTATTAATATTTATTTATGTTTTTAGCATACATACTCATTTAAACAGCATTATAGCTGGTCGATGTTACCATTTAATTAATGTATTTCATTATTATTATTATTATTATTATTATTGTTACATATAATATTGTTATTGTATGTTAATGTTCTAATGTCTAACTGGGTATTGATACCATAAGAACAGAATCACCTCCTTGTTCAAAGCCAGCTGTCCTTTTGCTGGTGTTCAAAATTCAAGCCTTTGCTTGGCATTACTGGCTTTAGGAACAGAGCAAAATATTGATCTTCTGAGGTCTTCTGAAAGATGTTAGCATAGAGGCATGATTCCCGCTAACCAATCTGTTGTCATGTCATTGTATGCTTTTATTCAATGGGCAAAGCTCCTGTGAAAGCCACACTTCCAATCTCATCTCATTAATTAAAAACATATTTGCTCTTGGTGAAGTCTGTAACGCAGAAGTTCACTTACTTTTTCTAGCCTGCACTGTGCATTTTCACATCTGGAAAAACTATAGGAATGTGAGAAGTCTGAATCTGTGGCTTTATGTATAACACATCACCCATACATTTTCACCCAGCTTGCACCCGTCCAGTCTTTCTCCGAGTTAGTCGGGAAATGCAAAGCAGGACTGTTTAAGGGCTTAGAAAATTCGGCAGATATAGTGAAGACAGGGAGAGGTGGAGAAGATTAACAAACTCTGTGATGGATTTGCTATATTTCAGCACTGTAGCGAACACCTGCTCCGCATGGCAATTCTGAAGCTCTGCCACATACCAAAAAAAAAAAAATCTGTGGCCATTAGCATGCTGCCGCGGTACAAGTGTTAGTCTCTAAACGGGTGTGTGATTTCTTGCAGCGTGTTCGACGTGCTGAGGAACGAGGCGCGAGTCATGGAGGGATTGCGCAGCCTCCTCATCGACTCGCCTTTCATCCACGACATACTCAAACTGAACGTACAGCCCGCCGACTCGGACTATGCTGTAGACATCCGCAGCCCCTCGATCTACGTAAGCTTCCAAACCGCACGCTCAACCTTGGCATGATGGACCGTGTCCAGAGGCCAGTTCAGTTGGTATAGCTTACCCAGTGGCCAATGAGACTGACTTACACTGTGTACTGGTTGTGTAAATTGTGTGTAAAAAATAAATAAATAAATAAATAAAATAAGTAAATAATATTTGGGACCCAATTAAATATTTAGTTCTTTATTAAGAAACGTGGACATATTATTAATATTTAATCCTTTTTATGGAGTAAACATGATCTTGCAAAAGCAGTGAGAATTTTACTGCCATTTATTTAACAAAGAAATTAGGAAAAAAGAAAGGACACTATATAATATGTGTATAATAACAATATATTATAATATTTATAATATATATATAAAAAATGTCATAATAAACAAACAAAAAAACATGCATTAAATCAGAGTAAAAGGACTGTGGGGTCGGAAGACTGCCATTTATCGGTCTAGGTTTTAACAAGCAGCCTGTCATCAGCAGCCTAAGCCTGAGAGAGCACAATTGGCCTAGCTCTCTCTCCGGGTGGGTAGATCATCCATCTCTCTCTCTCTCTCTCTCTCTCTCTCTCTCTTTCTCTCTTTCCCTCTGTAGTGGATAAACAATCTGGAGACCGATGGCCGGTATGCTTCCTGGCCATCCAACGTGCAGGAGCTGTTGAGGCCCACCTTCCCGGGGGTCATAAGACAGATCCGCAAGAACCTTCACAACCTGGTGAGCACTGAACTGTTTCCGCTGTTATACGTCAGGTTTCTAGATGACATTCTGTGTTTTTTTTGTTTTTGGTTTTTTTAATTCGTTAAGTCTTTAATGAGAGAAGCTCATTGAACATGAATGCGTTTGGACGCACTAAAGCAACCAGTCGCTTGTGGACCAGTGATGAATCAGCTGCCTGTCCCAATATATCCAATAGCGATGAGTCAACAGGGAGACTGAAGTAGCTAATTCTCGGACTCAGACCACTTTTGCCAGAAAGGATTTGACCATCTGATTTGATTTGCCTGTTCCACTGATGTCTACGCCTGTAATGATTCCCAAAACAACCCCGTAACAGCCTAAAAGTCTAAAGTTTGTGTGGCTTTTTTTTTTTTTTTTTTTTTTTTAAGGTCCTGATCTTGGACCCTACTCATGAGAACACAGCAGAGCTGTTGAGTGTGGCAGAGATGTTCTACAGCAACAATATCCCCCTCAGGTAAGTCTCTGCACACACACATACACACAGGCTTTAGATCCTACCATGCTAAGCAAGTGTTCTCCAGTACATCCGGTTCTCAGCGAGAATTTCTGCGTTGTCCCTTCAAGGCCTTCAAATCCTGTAAAAACTTTCACCTCCAGGTGTTGTTAATGTTGTTAAGAGCAGGAAAAATGGGCAAGCATAAGAACCTGAGACACACTTTCAGGAGCCAGATTGTGATGGTTAGACAACTGGGTCTCCAAAACATCAGGCATCAGGTCTTGTGGGGTAGAGTTTTGCTGGTCTTGTCAGAGTCTGCTGTTCAATAACTGGGTCTGTGGTTGTTTTATTGTCCCTCACAGGATTGGGCTGGTGTTTGTGGTGAATGATGCTGATGACATTGATGGTATGCAGGACGCTGGAGTGGCCATGCTGAGAGCGTTCAACTACATCGCAGATGAAGTGGACAACCAGATGGCCTTTGATGCCGTCCTCTCCGTAAGTCCATTTGCAGTCATTCAGAATTTGTTATAAATAGGTGCTCCATATTTCCCCCTCCCTTTTAATGAATGCATTCAGCTACTTTATATTGCACCCATTACTGACACGAATATTCAAATGCACACACACAGCATGTCTAGTCCCTGTTGAGAAGTACTGCCAATAGAATAGGACTCTCTGGAGCAGATCAACATTGGCACTACATTGGTATCCTGCCTAAGGCCAGGCGTGGGCTACGAGGGAGTTAGGGGACCCATTACTTTTGTCCCTATATAACTATATGAAGAAATTCTTACTTCAATTTAAAAATTCAGCATGTATGAGGGATCCTGTATTTGTTGGCGTTTCTGGGATGTTTAATAATCATATAAGAAACTGGTTTATTATTATTATTACATTACATTTATTAAAGTTATGAAAGCCAAATGTCAAAATGCCATGAAAAATGGTCTTTTATCGAAAGATAATGAAATGAACGACTGTGTATTTTGAATCAGATGCTGAACAGAGTGCCCAGTGGAGGAAAGCTGAAGGTGGAGCATGTGGTGGGGGTTTTGGAGAAGCGCTATCCCTACGTAGAGGTCCGAAGTATTCTGGGAGCAGACTCCGCATACGACAGCAACCGCAAGGTACAGGAAGACTCTGTGTGTTGTGCTGTTTTTCTTTGTAGGGTGATCATGTCCAGGCTTGGCGATCAACCATCCTGGAGTGTTTTCAGTAGTTCCATTGCCCCAAAAAACCTTGACCTTCTCAAAGCACCATAAGAGGTTCCCGAAGAAGCTCCGAAAGGAGACACATTTTAATGCCCAGTGTAAACAGAGTCTGGTTAGAGTAGATCCAGATATGAAATGTATGTTAATGCCAGGAGTGTGTAAACATGCCCCATCAATGAATGGCAGAACCACTTGTGAACCTGCACAGGTTTGTGGTAAACAGCCCAGGCTAAACGTAGGGCTGAAAGTTGGTTGATACTAACGTGGTGGATCAGTCTTTTTGAAGTAGTACATTTTTCCCTAAGTCTCACCCTGATTGTTATCCTGGTTGGTAAATGATTTAGGAGACCTCTTGGCTCTTGAGAGAGACAGGCTGATGTGTTGTCTTTGCAGGAAGGAAAGGCCTACTACGAGCAGACTGGAGTGGGGCCGCTGCCCGTGGTGCTGTACAACGGCATGCCTCTGCAGCGTGAGCAGCTTGACCCTGATGAACTGGAGACCACCGTTATGCACAAGATCCTGGAGACGACCAGCTTCTTCCAGCGTGCCGTTTACTTGGTGAGAACAGTCACAGTGTTCCACTGATGAAACTCCAACGTGTGCGCTTTGAAGACATCAAGCCTGGCCTGTTACGCTTGACGTTCAGCGTGCAGCAACTTATTTTAATATTTAACATACTTTTAATAAAGGTTATTAGAAATGTGTCCATTTTTAAATGAAAACGGCAATCAGGGTCCAAACACAGAGCATCGGTGCACAAATGATGGCCAATGTTTTAAGATTGGTCTTATTCATTATCAATATGAATATGTTTACACCGACCTGCCATAACATTAGCACCACCGGTGACCGGTGAAATGAAAACCACTGATTATCTTCATCTACAGCGGCTCCCGTCAAGGGGAAGATACATTAGGCAGCAGGTGAACAGCCAGTTCTCAAAGGTGATGTTAAAAACATAAGGATCTGAGCCACTCTGGCAAACACATCAGGTATTGTGGGTTGTTCTGGTGGCCAGTGGCCACTACCTACCAAAAGTGCTCCAACAAAGGACAACCAGTGAGTTAATGTATGTCCATGGAGGTCCATGGAGGCCCCACCTTACAACTTACAGGACTTGAAGGATCTGCTGCCTAGGCATGTAGTGCTAATGTTATGGCTGATCGGTGCGTAGTCCAGACCAGCTACGGTCTTCTGCTGTTAGAGAAGCGCTCTACAGCTCATAAGTACGACTGAGGTTTCTACCACGTGTGCACTGTCAGGAATGATGATGCACTAACCACTTGTGCTTCTCAGGGGGAGCTGGCTACCGACCATGACGTGTTGGACTTCATCATGAACCAGCCCAATGTGGTGCCGCGGATCAACTCCAGGATCCTGACCACCACTAGGACCTACCTGGACCTGTCCAGCACCAGTCAGTTTCACTTTTCTGCTCTCAATTCATCAGACCGAGACTCTGACTGTCTGTTCTTTTGACCTTCTACCATCTATTTCCTGTTCAAGCTCTGCTTTGTTAGTCTGCACCTCAGATTCACAGAGCTTGGTGCTTGGCTGGCTCTGGGGAATGCCTCCTCGTTTTGAATTCCACGCTAAATGTCTTGTTTGTTCTTGAAAATCCATTTATGTACAAAGAGTGGGGGAAAATGAGGCGTCGGCAATGATATTCATAACCCATTTTGTTTCCTCAAGGAGATGAATTTTGATCAAGTTGGCGTGCGGGTATTTGCACGCTCTGGGAGGCTGAAGTAGGGACATGAACTCAAACAGTCGATGTTCTGAAGCAGCTGAATACCAAAATGCATGGGGTTTGATTCCACGCATAGGGAAATGTGTAATTCAGCAAGCTGTTTTAACCTCGCTCGCTCCGTATGTAATAACTTTTATTTTACTAAGCCTATTGTGTGTTGTGTTCCCCCCCCCTCTTCCACTCCCTCTAGACAACCATTTCATTGATGAATACGCCCGCTTTCTCTTCCTGGACACCAAAGAGAAGAACACAGCTGTGGCGAACAGCATGAACTACATGACAAAGAAAGGTAAGGCAATAGCTGTCATTAGCCTCCGTGGGGAAAGGCACCTAATTACATCCGACTCACATAAGGGAAGAAATGTGTGAGAGGCTGGTCATTATCGACTCATTTCTGAAAATAGCCTGTCACCACTGAGCTGTAGGCGGTGCGTTTTCCACCTCCCTTATTTTCTTCTTGCCTTAAAGGCCTCATATCGGCCGTATTGTCCTCACCTTTTTTTTGGTGTAATAAAAGAGTTTGATAGAGTGTGTAAACATTGTAAAAGTTTCACTCTCCAGTCCGTTCAGTCCACACACACACAACCTTTGCTGCCCAGTCCTGAATTCACCCTTTTTCCTATGCCAGAAAATTTGTACATTTACAAACATTTGGCAGATCTTTTGGATTGGTGAGCTTCTACTGGCCACTTTATTAGAAACACCTATCATGTAGTTTCATTCACTGGCCATTTTATTAGAAACTTCAACTTTGGGCTTCCACTCACTGGCCACTTTATTAGAAACATCTACCTTGTAGTTTCACTGACTGGCCACTTTATTAGAAACACCTACCGTGTAGTTTGTCACTGGCCACTTTATTAGAAACACCTACCGTGTAGTTTATGTCACTGGCCACTTTATTAGAAACACCTACCGTGTAGTTTATGTCACTGGCCACTTTATTAGAAACACCTACCTTCCACTTTCACTGGCCACTTTATTAGAAACACCTACCATATACTTTCACTCATTGCCACTTTATTAGAAACACCTACCATGTGCTTCCACTCACTGGTCACTTTATTAGAAACCCCTACCTTGTACTTCCACTCACTGGCCACTTTATTAGAAACACCTACCTTCCACTTTCACTGGCCACTTTATTAGAAACACCTACCATATACTTTCACTCATTGGTCACTTTATTAGAAACACCCTGTAGTTTCACTGACTGGCCACCTACCTTGTAGTTTATCTCACTGGCCACTTTATTAAAAACACCTACCGTGTCATTTCACTGATTGGCCACTTTATTAGAAACACCTACCATATACTTTCATTCATTAGCCACTTCATGAGAAACACGCACAGTTGATCGGTGTTTCTAATAAAGTGGCCAGTGAGTGAGTGAGTCTACAGTGTTGTTTGTTTATCCTGTGGCTGAAGGTTCTAGATCAGGAGGCGGGTGCAGAACCTGATTCCGTCCTCTTTTGCATTTCGTAACCGTTGGTTTCCTCCCCCTGACTGTCTGTGTTAGTACATGTCTGTCTGTCTGTCTGTCTGTCTCTCTCTCTTTCTCTTTCTCTCTCTCAGGAATGCAGTCCAGTGAATCCTCTGGTAATTGCCTTTGTTTGCGCAGTGAAATGCGGTTGGCCCGCGCCTGATTTGTTTGATCTTAATAACACTAATTTTCATAAATCACACAGCAGCGATGGATGTGTTGGATGGAAAGCGCTGCAGCTGGACATCCTCAGTCCTCTAGATTAGCATGCAGCCACCGCTGCAGCAATTTTCATTCTGCAAGTTCTGCTAAAATTGCTGTCAGACTGAAGTTTCCCCACTTTCTCAACCATCTCATTTATGTTTGTGTGTGTGTGTGTGTTCTGAGAGAAGGGCTTCGATGGTGTCATGTATGGATTTAGCTACGGCAACACATTTGTCATTAGTCAGAACTGTCAGGGTTAGATGGATGAGCAGAGCTGTCTCAATAATCCCCTCCCTCCTCCTTTCCCTTTCCATGTCTTATTGCTCTTAGGTCTGGGCTATCGAACAATAACCCTAATCCAAATCAATACCAGCCGGTTCCTCAGTCTGGGTCGAGCGTTTGGACAGGTGGGAACAGCGACCCTCACTGTGTGTGCCTCTCCCTCACTTAATCAGGAGGGGGAAGAAATCTAGCCATTCACTCTCAGCACCACAGATCATCTTAACAGTAATAAAGATGACCACGGTGCACAAATGGGCAGTGCTCTGCTGCTGTTTGCTTTGAATCTTTTTCTAGTCGGGCCGGGGCTTTAGCTAGTGAGCTGTTTTTTTACAGAAAAAAAAGCCTTGAAACGAGAAGCGATCGCAGTGAAGAATGAATTTCCTGTTCGGACGAATCGCTCTTAAGGCTGTTCAGTATCTTCCATATAGTGCACAGCTAAATTTGTTGTAATTTCAGATGAAATTGCCACACGTGAGGCTGAGCACCACTGGAAAATTGTTCTTAGGCTAAATGCGCTCTGCTGCCTGTCTGTGAGCCAGCTACAATGAAAGCTCCTCCTCTTTACTGTCCACCAATCAGCTGTCAATTTTTTTTTATTATTATTAATGGAATAACAAGATATTTACATGCAGTATGGGTAATGGTTCTCATAAGAGAAAGACTCAAAGTGAGGGACAGTGGGACGGTGGCACAGCGGTCTTGCCCTACAGCGTGCCTACTCCTCTCCAGTATGCACTGTCCACAATGAACAATACATGACATCTTACAGCTCCTGCAGTAATGGTATTCTTGATAGCACTAGATAGCACTTCTTTAGTCACCTAAGATCAGTCATTAAAATATATATAAATATAATATAGCTGTAGAGTTGAGCCTAAATATATTATTTTTTAAAGGTATGATTATTTATTTATGTTGAATTATGTCATAATTGAGAAAACGGACTGGTATCTAAAATGTATATCTAATATATATATATATATAATCATTCTGTCACACCCAGCCCAGTTTCCTTCATATGCGATCTGCTTTTGCTAATGGCTTCTGCTGCTATGTTCCCTTGGCATGTAATACTCAACATGTTGGACATGGAGGCTGTTTACACCTGGCATCATGTGCTTTGTGTCTGGATCCTCTCTGTTTTATACAATGGTCGGGTTCAGTAAGCCATTTTTGCAGAAAAGCGTCCAAACAGCTGTGTAATGACCCCGACATGCCCTCTCCTCTTCTCTGTGATTCACAGATGATGGCGTGATCCGTCCTGTGACGTTCTGGGTGGTTGGAGACTTCGACCATCCCTCTGGCCGTCAGCTCCTGTATGATGCCATCCGACACATGGTAACCGTCCTCCTCACCGAGACACACACACACACACAAGTCAAGCCAGGGTTTTTCCATTAGTGAACAGAGCCTGAATTGGCTGTAATTTGCTCATATCTTTCTCTGAAACTGTCCTTCAGAAAACCAGCAATAACGTACGACTGGGGATGATCAATAACCCAATGGACAGCCCCTCCAATTCCACCACCCTGATTGCCCGAGCCATCTGGGCCGCCATGCAGACGCAAACAGCCAACAACGCCAAGAACTTCATCACCAAGATGGCCAAGGAAGAGACGGCCCAGGCCCTTTACTCTGGGACCAACATCGCAGACTTTGCAGTTGGGGTAAAGAAGACATCCGGCCCTGTGTTTTGTTACTCCTGAAATATCGGGTTAGGTGTTCGGTGCAGGGTTACGTTCAGTTGGAGGTTTGTAAAATGTTAGGTGAGCATCTATGTAGCATCTGCAGGTACAGTGTTGGCCAGCATTGTTTACATACATGTAAAGGTCTCAGCTTTCGCCAATTCCCCCTCTCCCCTTAACAGAGCACAGGAGCGGCTAATGTAATTTTTCGGTCCACCCCTAGGTCTGATATTTTATGGGCCGATCAGAACTACTAGAAAGTGACCAATGTAAGAAAAGAAAGCCATGTATAATAAGCATCAGGATTGGTTTCAGATTTCATATTCAGGTTTAATTGTTTTCTAGGAATGGGATTTAATGGTTAACTTAATAAATGGTAGTTTTTAACAGCCAAGACCACCAGCAGGTAGTTAGTTAGTCGCTAAAATACATGGATTTCTGTGCACTGTCATAACTGTGTGCGTTATGAGGTGCGAGTTGAGCTCCCCTATTAAAATTACATAGCAAGTGGCAATGTTTGGGGTCCAAGCACCGTGTGCTATTATGCAGCCAGTAGAGCACAAATGTTTAAGCCTTTTAAAAAGTTCTGAGCTGTACTTTATAATCTCTCTTTATAATATATTTATCTCTTCTGCTTGTCCCTAAGGGAATGGATGTGCCTTTGTTCAAGAGCGCATACGAGTCGCCTAAAGTGGACTTTCTGTTGGCTCACTCTGCCTATTGCCGGGATGTCCTGAAGCTGCACAAGGGCCAGAGGGCTGTCATCAGTAATGGACGGGTGGGTTTAGCTTAATGAAGTAAAGGAGACCCTTAGGGTTTTCGTCCGGCATGACTTTATCTTTGTCTTTTTTTTCCCCCTCCTTCTTTCCTTTACCCTTGCAGATTATTGGTCCACTAGAGGAGGGGGAGGTCTTTAACCAGGACGATTTCCTGCTCCTCGAGAGCCTAATCCTGAAGACGTCTGGAGAGAGAATCAAGAGCAAAGTGCAGCAGCTTAATGTGGAGGAGGACAGGTAAATATATACAGCTGTCTAGCTCGGGGGTCTCAAACTCAGATTACCTGGGGGCCACTAGCCAGGCAGTGTTCTCCAAGGAACCAGGTTGTTCTAACGAAGCTTTTTGAAAGTAAATATCTGTGTGAAAAAACTGCTCTCCAGTATGCACTGTCCACAATGCACAATATATGACATTGCACGGCTCCTGCAGTATATCCTTAGTGGTGTTCTCGGACGTTCTGTGCACTGGACAGGTGGTATAGCACTTCTTTAGTCACCGTAAACCGGTCATTTGTTCCTTGTCCGACAAATATAGCTATAGAGTTGAGCATTATCGTGCACGTCTGGCACTGAATCCTCGTACTATGAGCAGCCTGAAGCCTGCAGTCTTCCAGAAACTGCCTCTGTATACGGCAGCTCCCTCTGTCCTCTGTCCAGTACCTAGCATATACTGATCTACATGTCTAGTGGCTGGGATTTAGTCAAAATTGATGCTTTTGTGCCGTGAATGGTGAGCTAGCACCTGTGCAGCACCTTAGTGATTGTTTTAGAACTTGAAGCAAAATTAAACAAATGAAGAAACAAGATAAAAATGAGGGTAAATGGAAAATTCTGATTAAAAAAATAAAATAGCCGGATTTAATCCAAACACATTAACAGGTGAAGCTGCCTCACGGGCCGGCAGTTTGAGACCCCTGCTCTAGCTGTTGATTTGAGCTAGTTCTTCTTCATTGTGCATTGTAGCAGTTCCACGGACAGCCAAACAGCCCAGAGCAACATGCTATGCTTAACAGTTGACTTGGTGTTCTCGGGGCTGAATGCATCACCTTTATTCGTCCAAACATCCAAAACTTTTCCTTGACCCAAACATGAAAACCTGCGCACCAGAGATCATTGAAAGCCCAGTATTTCCCTGACAGTTATGCCCATGAGGAGTTTACGGAAACCTCTGACCACATCTGTAAAAAGCTTAATAAGTTTACTTAATAAGCAAGTGTGTGTTGATTTAGGGATGCAGATTGTGGTATGTTAATTGGTGGATATCAGCCTCCATTACTTTATTATTATCTACATTAGCCTGATGTTGATAAATGTAGGTATAAGTAGGGCTGGTCAATATGACAATATTTTATCGTATTGTGATACATTCTGAGTCATTCTGATAGACAATATGATTTTCTAAGCATATGGATGGTATTGGTAGTGCTTAATAAACACTGATCAGCTGCAGGTTTTATTACAAACAGTGTAATTAGACTGGTTTAATTGAATGAAGAGCAGCAGATGTTGAGTAAATATCAGTGTACTCAGTATGGGAGTGTACCTGAATAGTAGTGTTTAAGAATCTGAAGCTACTGATGTATTTACATGATTACATGTATCGTGATAAATACAGTGTATTGTGAAAATGTCTTGATAAAAAATATCGTGATACAGTATTTTTACCATATCGCTCCTTAGTAATCTATAGGAAAGTAGTTGAATATGAGGCTTCTGCTGTTCCAGAGCCAGTGATTTGGTCATGAAGGTGGACGCGCTGCTCTCCTCCCAGCCCAAAGGCGAGGCGCGGGTTGAGTACGGATTTGCAGCGGACAGATACAGGTACTCTCCTTCTTTCTTTTTTTTTTTTTGTTTCTTTCTAAAAGCCGGATAAACTGAAGTATTGCCTGCTGTAAATGGAGTTATCATCTCCAGTCGGCACTCTGTGTCATCGCTTTGTCTTTCCTGTTCACAGCGCCGTGAAGATCCGACCGAAGGAGGAGGAGGTGTATTTTGATGTGGTGGCTGTGGTGGACCCTGTCACCAGAGATGCACAGAAACTGGCCCCTCTGCTCTTGGTAAAATCCACAGCACTGTGATTTATTTAACAGCCTTCCATAGCCCAAAAGACTGAGCTTTTACTGTTGTTGATTTACATATTTAAATCCAACTGTAGTACAGTACCACATTTTTACTTTGAAAAGTGTGTGGGGGGGGGGCAGCATGACCTGAGTATCGCTGGTTTAAATCCAGGGAATACTTTGGTAAGGAAGACAAATTTACAGTCCCAGGTCATGCTCCCTGACATCAGCAGCTGGAGCCTGAGAGAGCACAATTGACCCTGCTCTCCCTAGGTGGGTAGAAGTCTCTCGCTCTCCCCACATCAATTCAGTTATTTTAAAATAATATAAATATATATAAATAAATAGAATATAAAAATAAATAACATAAAATTGCTGGTCGGACTGGTAGGTGGCAGCTGGTCTGACGCAGGTAGAGGGGACCCCAGCGGGCAGTCTTCCAGCAGGTCGGGCTGGGTGACCATTGTTGTTATTGATTGATTGTTGAATAAATAAAGGAAAGCTTGATCTGAGCTCAGAGCCTTTCCTCTTGCTCTGAGGTTTAAAGCTCATCTCCTCCATGTCTGGGTTTGCCCTTCAGGTCCTGAAGCAGCTGGTCAACGTCAACCTGAGAGTCTTCATGAATTGCCAGTCCAAGCTCTCTGACATGCCGCTGAAAAGGTGAGCCCCCGACAAAACCCGTGGCTTCAGGAATATTTGTGCCCAGTTTGTGCTTTATTTATATAAGGTTCCCTTTATAAAATACTGATTTTAATGTTTTTACTTCGTTAAAGCTCGCTGTAGCCTTCACATAGTCTGAAGCCCAAGTTCATACAAGCTGTTATTTTGACGCAGGGTGACGTTGGTCCACGTTCCATGTCTAGTCTTTAGAAAGAATCCAAGAATTGAACTTCATACGCTTTTTCTGTGCCTCCTCTAGTTTCTACCGCTATGTTCTGGAACCAGAAGTGTCCTTCATGACCGATAACAGCTTTGCGCCGGGCCCAATGGCAAAGTTCTTGGACATGCCACAGTCTCCTCTCTTCACCCTGAACCTGAACACCCCCGAGAGCTGGATGGTAGAGTCAGTTCATACGCGTTACGACCTGGACAACATCTACCTTGAGGAGGTAGGCCAGTCTTTGTGATCTGATTCCCAGAAGATAATGGATGAAATCCGTTTCTGGCTTCCATAACTGTTCAATAGGCATTCATTTCAGTGGAAAGGCAGAAGAACCAGTGTCATTTCTCAGCTAAAGAAGCTTATAGCGAAGCCAGGAGTCATTATTTCTGTGATCGTAGAACCACAAACTGTTGTTCTGCTTGATTGGACAGTCTGCTAAATCACTAAATGAATGTGCCTCTGGACGCTCTTCAGGTGGACAGTGTTGTGGCTGCTGAGTACGAGTTGGAGTATCTCCTGCTAGAAGGTCATTGTTTTGACGTGAGTACGGGTCAGCCGCCCCGCGGCCTCCAGTTCACCTTGGGCACGGCATCGGATCCAGTCATAGTGGACACCATCGTCATGGCCAACCTGGTGAGGAGCACATACTAATTGGGAAAATGACTGATGTAACTAATGCATACTCTTAAGTGTGCACTTGAAGGACATACGGCTTAGTGCAGGGGGGTTTAATTCCAGCTGCTCCTTCCTGTCTCCAACAGGGCTACTTCCAGCTGAAGGCCAACCCCGGAGCCTGGATCCTCCGCCTGAGGAAAGGACGATCCGATGATATATACAAGATCTACAGGTAGGTGTGTGACTGTATGTGTGCATGTCCACAGAAGTTTGACATTTTATTGACATTTTAAAGAAGAAACCTGCAGCATGTGTCTTTTTTGGACAATATACAGTCCCAGTAATTATTGCAATACAGTGTGTGCAGAATTATTAGGCAAGTTGTATTTGAGAGGATTCTTTTTATTACTGAACAACAACTATGTTCTCAATCAACCCAAAAGACTCATAAATATCAAAGCTTAATATTGTGGGTTTTTTTTTTAGATTTGGCTATCTTAGGAGGATATCTGTTTGTGCAGGTAACCATTACTGTGCAGAATTATTAGGCAACTTAATAAAAAACAAATATACACCCCAAATATATACCCATCATCAAAACCAAAAACAAATCAGTGACCAATATAGGCACCTTTCTTTACGATGACACTCAAAAGCCTTCCATCCATAGATTCTGTCAGTTGCTTGATCTGGTTACGATCAAATTGCGTGCAGCAGACACCACAGCCTCCCAGACACTGTTCAGAGAGATGTACCGTTTTCCCTCCCTGTAGATCTCACATTTCATGAGGGACCACAGGTTCTCTATGGGGTTCAGATCAGGTGAACAAGGGGGCCATGTCATCATTTTCTCTTCTTTTAGACCCTTACTGGCCAGCCACGCTGTGGAGTATTTGGATGCATGTGATGGAGCATTGTCCTGCCTGAAAATCATGTTTTTCTTGAACGATACCGACTTCTTTCTGTACCACTGCTTGAAGAAGGTGTCTTCCAGAAACTGGCAGTAGGTCTGGGAGTTGAGCTTCACTCCATCCTCAACCCGAAAAGGTCCCACAAGTTCATCTTTGATGATACCAGCCCATACCAGTACCCCACCTCCACCCTGCTGGCGTCTGAGTCGGTGTGGAGCTCTCTGCCCTTTACTGATCCAGCCTCGGGCCCATCCATCTGGCCCATCAAGAGTCACTCGCATTTCATCAGTCCATAAAACCTTAGAAAAAGTCTTGACGTTTCATCTTATGTTTCTTGTTCAAAGGTGGTCGTTTTTCAGTCTTCCCTACCTTGGCCATGTCCCTGAGTATCGCACACCTTGTGCTTTTTGATACTCCACTAACGTTGCAGCTCTGAAATATGACAAAACTGGTGGCAAATGGCATCTTGGTAGCTTCACGCTTGATTTCCTCAATTCATGGGCAGTTATTTTGCGCCTTTTTTTTCCCCCAACACGTTTCTTGCGACCCTGTTGGCTATTTGCCATGAAACGCTTGATTGTTCGGTGATTACGTTTCAAAAGTTTGGCAATTTCAAGACTGCTGTTGTATAAAAATGATGATGTTTATTAGGCATACTCATTTGCCTAATAATTCTGCACACAGTGTATCATTTTAAGACAATTTTATGTCACTGATGATAATATAATACAATTACATCCTTTAAAAGAGCAAATAAATTTTAATTATTAAGAATGTTCAGACATTGGAATATAAAAAAATATATATATCCTATATAAGTCAAGCATATAACCTATTCATATGAACAGGCTCTCTTCATTAAGTAAACACAATGGGCAATAGATTTAAAATCTATTGAAAAAATTACTAAATCAGAAAATCACACTGTCTGATTTTTAAAGAATTTATTTGCAAATAATGGTGGAAAATAAGTATTTGGTCAATAACAAAAGTTGTCATGTCAATACTTTGTTATATATCCTTTGTTGGCAATGACAGAGGTCAAACGTTTTCTGTAAGTCTTCACAAGGTTGGCACACACCGTTGCTGGTATGTTGGCCCATTCCTCCATGCAGATCTCCTCTAGAGCAGTGATGTTTTGGGGCTGTCGGCAGGCAACACGGACTTTCAACTCCCTCCAAAGGTTTTCTATGGGGTTGAGATCTGGAGACTGGTTAGGCCACTCCAGGACCTTGAAATGCTTCTTACGAAGCCACACCTTTGTTGCCCTGGCAGTGTGCTTGGGATCATTGTCATGCTGAAAGATCCAGCCACGTTTCATCTTCAATGCACTTGCTGATGGAAGGAGGTTTGCACTCAAAATCTCACAATACATGGCCCCATTCATTCTTTCATGTACACGGACCAGTCGTCCTAGTCCCTTTGCAGAGAAACAGCCCCAAAGCATGATGTTGCCGTCCCCATGCTTCACAGTTGGTATGGTGTTCTTTGGATGCAACTCAGCATTCACTCTCTCATTCAATCTCACCGTTCTTGTGATCATTTTGACCCCACGGGCTGAGATCTTGCGTGGAGCCCCTGATCGAGGGAGATTAGCAGTGGGTTGTAGGTCTCCCATTTTCTGATTATTGCTCCCACAGTAGATTTCTTCACACCAAGCTGCTTGCCTATTGCAGATTCAGTCTTCCCAACCTGCTGCAGGTCTACAATTTTGTTTCTGGTGTCATTCAATGGCTCTTTGGTCTTCACCCTAGTGGAGTTTGGAGTGTGACTGTTTGAGGTTGTGGGCAGGTGTCTTTTATACTGTTAACGAGTTCAAACAGGTGCCATTAATACAGGTAATGAGTGGAGGACAGAGAAGCCTCTTAAAAAAGAAGTTACAGGTCTGTGACAGCCAGAAATCTTGCTTGTTTGTAGGTGACCAAATATTTATTTTCCACCATTATTTGCAAATATAAAAAAATATAAATAATTATATTCAGACAATGTGATTTTCAGAATTTTTTAAATATTTT
This sequence comes from Salminus brasiliensis, assembly GCF_030463535.1. Classification (NCBI taxonomy): domain Eukaryota; kingdom Metazoa; phylum Chordata; class Actinopteri; order Characiformes; family Bryconidae; genus Salminus; species Salminus brasiliensis. The sequence continues at coordinate 37,502,012 of NC_132886.1, read as the reverse complement.
ATATATATATATTTATATATATAGTAGGTATGCACCGATCCGATACTAGGCCTCGATACTAACGAAATTAGCTGGATTAGGTATCGGATAATTAGTCTAATCCAAAGGGCCGATCCATTCAGAAAACCCAATTCTCGCACCGTCTGTATTCTAGGCTTCGTAACCCAGGATCAGAGTAACCTACAGACATCATGCACATTATAGCAAACAGCAAGACTCCCCCCTATCTAACTAGATCTGTCATCAACTATCGGCGAGTAATCCAGCTTGTCCTCCATATAAGGAGAACCAAGATAGTCTCACAGATTTTGGCCAAAAAGTCCTGAGCCCAGACAACAGTGTGCCGAGGTCCAGCACAGTTATTCATTTTAGTGACCAACAGAAATTGGGATCATTTATATCTGTGTTCATTTGTTATAGTTTGTTTTGTGAAGTGAGTAAAGTAATTATTATGTCAATCCAAATGCCTTAAGTCTCTCCTAGATGGTCAGGTATATGGTTTATTAATTCAACAATGGTATCGGTTCGGTATTGAGTATCGGCCGATACGCAAAGTTTATGTATCTGTATCTGTATCGGAACACAAAAATATAGAGTGGTGCATCCCTAATATATAGTATTTCGTTTTTATGGACCAGTCAGAGATGAGATGACCTTACTGAAATTTGAAAAATATTATGAATTTTAGAAAAATTAGAGTGTGGAACACTGATTTCCATAGTGTGCTGTGCTGAGCTATATGTGCTGTGCGTCCTCAGATTACATTGCACACGGCAATCGTTGGGGACCAAGCACTTTGCACCATTATAGAGCCAGTAGAGCTAGTGACACTTGTGTTTTTAGACTTGCCTGATTTGTAATGGATGTGTGATCTCAAACGCAGACCAAAAGAAGATTTTGGACATTTCGGAATTTGTCATGAATTCACAGAGTTGTTGAACTCCATAAACTAAATAATTTAACCACAACTGCCCCTGTATTTAATCTCAGAGTGAATATTCCTGTTACACTCGCTTTGTGAACGGGAATGATGCCGCCAAAGTCTGATACAGGGATTTGCTTTCTGAACTCGTCGCCTTTTTATGTTTTCACATCTAAACTCAAGTATAAAAATCTTTCTGCATTAATTTTTTTTTTGCGATATGTTTGTTTGAAGTTGTGATAATATTAACCTTTAATATCCACAGTAGCAGATGCTCTTATCCAGAGCGACTTACAAAAGAGCGTCACTATTAACCCAAGAAAAACCTCAGTTAGTTTGAACAGGCTTAAAAATGCAAAGATCCTCTAAGTTTAGACACTACTAAACTATTCTCAGAAGAGGAGGGTCTTCAGTCTGGGTTTGAAGACCGCGAGCGTTGGACACCCAGGGGAAGTTCATTTCACCACTTTGGTGCCAGGACAGAAAAAAGCCTGGACGCTCGTCTTCTGTGGATTTTGAAGGATGTCGGGTCGAGCTGAGCCGTACTTGAAGCTCGAAGTGTATCTCACTCTTCTTCTCCTCCCACAGTCACGATGGCACAGATTCTCCAGCCGAGGCGGAGGACCTGATAGTCGTGCTGAATAACTTCAAGAGCAAGATTATTAAAGTGAAGGTTAGTGCTGGGCTTGAACACAGACTTGCGCACAGTTACTCTGGGAGACCTCAGACCTCACTTTGTTGCACTGACTGAACGTTGAACGATGATTTCTGTGACCGGCGGCGATGTCTGAGGAAACAGCAGAAGATTTAATACACTGATTAGCTGAGTAATGAAATAATAGTGGGCTTAACTGATTGATTGTTGGACAAAAAAAAACCCTGCCCTGCTTCCCCCTCTCAGTGATTTTTTACTCAAACTTTGCTGCACTACATCCAGTGAAACAGGACTAATTATGATCCACAAGAGTTTAGCACGAACAGATTTTCACCATAAGGATAAAATATCGTCGTCTTGCTCACCTCTGATTCAGTTCAGTGTCCATTGCTCTGAATTTTCTCTATTTCTCTTGTCTTGTTAATTCAGGTGCAGAAAAAGCCGGACAGGATGAACGAGGAGCTGCTCAGTGACGGCACTAATGAGAACGACTCCGGGTTCTGGCAGTCTCTAACAAGGTACAGGTTAACCAAGTACTGTGCAAAGGTGTCCGGCACTCTCAGCAGTAAGAGAGTTGCCGCACTGCCACTGTGGCCAGGGGGTCATGAGTTCAAATCCCGAGTGAGGCCGCTTTGCCATCAGTGGCCCTTTTTCCCCTGTTGCCCCTAATTTGAAACCCACCCATTCATAGCTCCCCTAGCCCTAACAAAATTCTCGGCACCAGGAGGGTAAGGATACATTGCTGAGCAGACGACACACTCTGAGGACAGCATCGAGTCCCCGGCTCCGCCGCACCACCTAACAGAAGCCTGTGTCACCCAACATTGATAATGATAATCTATTCCCCCAGAGAGAACACGACCAACTGTGCTGTCTTAGTCTTGGGCCACTGATTGCAAGGGCTTGGGATTCGACCTCACAACCCTCAGGCCATAATGGCCAAAATGTCTGATCATTGCAGTGAGGTTTTAATTGCATTAAGCCATGAGAGACTTAGTGATGACCGGTACTGATGTTAGATGATTAGCTCTGGAATTCTGACTCATCCCAAGCTATTGGATTGTCCAGTGTTGGGTGGCCTTAGAGCCTTCTAGCTAGCCCATGCTTGAAAAGAGGATTGGTGATCTTAGGCTCATGTTCAGCTCATCAAGAATATCCTATCCTACTGTCAGACTGTTCTTTTAGATGTTATGTAGGCTATGAGTGTGCACCTACCTAACTGGTGTACCTACCATGAATTCATTTACAAACATAATAATAATAATGGGGTGTCCACACATTTTTGGACAAGTAGTGTAGAAAATTTCATGAATCCGCTTTCTGTCTTTTTCAGAGGTTTCACTGGAGGTACAAAAGTGGACGAAACCAAGCAGGAGAAAGATGACGTCATCAACATTTTTTCAGTGGCATCCGGTCACCTGTACGAGAGGTTCCTGAGGTACAAAGACCGGCATCCTTCTCGTGGTTTCATGTGGTATTTGGAAATGGCACAGTCTTAGCGTTATTGATATTTAAAAGAGGGGGAAAAATGACTTTACATGACCAGCTGTCTTTGCCGTTGGGTGACATTTTACATTTGTGTACTTTTTTTTTTTTTTTTTTTTTTTCATGATTTTTTTTTTCCATGTTATTTTTCTCCAGAATGAGCCCATTTTCTATCAGTAAACTTTAGATGTGCCATATCTTATTAGAACTGGCATTATTCCTCTGCCAGTAGATTTCAGTTTTTAAGGTCATTCGCATATTTCTTCCACGGCCTGTGACTGCAGGCAGATTTAGCTGGGTCGAACTGCGGAACCGACAACCCTGATCTGGCATCGGTTTCTACTTTTCATAGTTGAACTGTTACAGTTGTAGGAACAAGGAGAGGAGGATCTGGGATCAGTATATACTGTTGAGAGACATGCCGTCGATGCCGAAGGTTTGAGCTGCTGCTTCTCTCTGCAGGATAATGATGCTGTCTGTACTGAAACATACCAAGACGCCGGTCAAGTTCTGGTTTCTGAAGAACTACCTGTCTCCAACGTTTAAGGTATATGCTATATTTTTATGGGAGTCTTTAGTGACTGTGTTTACATATACTTTGTTAATAATTTTAATAATTACTTTATAAAATACATATATATAAATATACATTATTTAGCTTTAGCTTAGCATTATGCTATTAATTGCAGTTTAGAAAAAAACAGTGCAAACCAGTAGGGTTGGTTTAAGGTCACAGATATATTAATGGTACACCATAGCCTGAGTTACCAATTAGATAAGGAATGAAGTAGACAAATACCATATATGAATAACACCTGCCTTTAGAGTATAAGATGAGTTGACAGAGAGAGTAGGGGATAGATACACCCCTCTCCTATATATAATATAATTTTATTATATTCGTAATTGACTAAACTACATTTATATTTAATTATATTTGACAGTTAGTGGTAACATAATACCGAAATGTTGCAAAATATAAAAGGTAAGCCTCTCAAAAAGGCCATCGGAGGGCTCTCTAAGATAGGACAGCAGTAGACTGTTGCACTGTCTGGGCTTTTAAAGATATCGTCAGGTTCAGTTGAATGCTTTTTAAAGGGCACGTATCCAACAGTTCTTTCAATCCTTTTACTGGGGTCTAGTTCTAACTTTTCTGGCTTTTTTGTAGAGAAAAAAACAGTGGCGTATTTTTATGAGCTCTCTTTACGTGTTCGAATTAAACAGGCTGTTGTTATTGTGTGTTTACGACAGATGATTATAGGATATAGGATTCAGAAAATACTCAGACTTGTGTTGTGGATTTGGAATGAATATAAATGCTGGATTTAATCATCAGTCTTCATCTAATCACCCTTAACGATGCATGAAAAACATCGTTATTATACATTGTGTTTAATTGTGATTGCATTTACATTTATGGCATTTAGCTGATGCTCTTATCCAGAGGGACTTACAGGGTTACTCGTAAGTGGGCCAATGCCATGTTAGGAGTCTTGCCCAGGAAATCAAGTCCGGGAATCGAACCCCAGTCTCCTACGTGGTGTGGTAGCTCACTGGCAGATAGTAGTGTTATCCATAGTGCCACACCAGTCACTGATTGTACACCTAAAGCCCCACAATTTACACTGCATTGTCAGGACAAAAAAAAAAAAAAGCCATGACTGGCACTGCACACCACCTGGCTAATACCAATCCTCATTGTGAAACATGGTGCTGGCAGCCGCATCATGCTATAGGGGCTTAGTAACGACTGAGGCACAATTCAGTCGTGGAGCTTTAGCCAGTCCACGTCACATCCGCAGCCCAAAACTTGCTTCCTTCATGAGTATGGTAATCTCTTATGAGTAACCCGAGTTACCTGGGAGCCAACTAGTTAAACATAGTCTTAGTTGACATGTTTAATACAGCCTTTATAATGATCTGCAGTGATTTGGTTTTGAAATGACAAACTAATGAATTCCTTTTTTAATTGAGTTTGTTTATATTTCCTGATTATATTTTGGTCTAAATCTGTAGTGCCTACATGACATTATGATTATTCATATAAAAAAGTGCTGCATAGTTACCTTAGTAGTAGTATTAGCAGCATTTATTAATAGTATTTCATATTTGTTTTATCAATGTTGTTAGTATTTAAAGTGTCACTTGCCGTTGAGGTCAAAAGGAGATGTGGGCCATTGTTATGCAGCTGTGATCTGTTCATTTCCTGAAGTTTTATTGAATTCAGAGATGAATGTTTGTCGAATAATACTTGGAAATTGCTGGGCTGCTGGATGGAAAATTAGGAGGAGCTTTATGAATCACAGATGAAGAAGCCTCATTACAATTCCGAACGATGAAGTGATCGTTCCATAATCTTCAAGGAATTATCTATCTCTCTCTAAGCTCTGTCTTTCTTCTCTCTCCTTCCCACAGGAGTGGATCCCATACATGGCTAAAGAATACGGTTTCCAGTATGAGCTGGTTCAGTACAAGTGGCCTCGCTGGCTGCATCAGCAGACGGAGAAGCAGAGAATTATCTGGGGCTACAAAATCCTCTTCCTGGATGTGCTCTTCCCACTGGCTGTTGACAAGATCCTGTTCGTGGATGCTGATCAGGTACACCTGCGGTCCGATGTGTAGTCCGAAAAGAAGGGAGCTGTACTTGAATGGGACCGTGGCGCTGAGATGGCTTTGTTTTTTTAGGAAACGGTTAAGTGGATCAGTAAAGTCCAGCAGAATCGTATGGCTTTTAAATGTTTTACTGAGTACAGCCAGTATTAATAGCCCCATAACCTATACGCTGCTGCCCCCTTCTGGTAGAACTGTGTAATGCTGAATGTCTGACCACCACTATTCTAACAATAACTTGTACAGTGTGGAAATATTAAATATTGTATATTAAACATCCCAGTATTTTTTGTCCCCCAATCCACTTTGCTCGCCCAGTCCTCTCCTCCTTTTTAATTTTTTATTATTATTTTTTTTTTTACACTTGACGGACCAGAACCTTTGCTGCTTTCCTCATTTAATTTTTTTTGCTTTTCCAGATAGTGCGCACAGACCTGAAGGAGCTGCGGGACTTTGACCTGGAAGGGGCGCCGTACGGCTACACTCCATTCTGCGAGAGCCGGAGGGAGATGGACGGCTACCGCTTCTGGAAGTCGGGCTACTGGGCGAGCCACCTGGCTGGCCGCAAGTACCACATCAGGTGAGGGGCCGGATATGGAGAAGGTTAAGGGCTAGTCTAGCCTACTCAAGTTCCCAAAAGTGGATGCGGCTATGGAACCCACAACCCTATGGTCAGTAACTTAGTGTTGTAACCATTGAGCCACCACTGCTACCACAGCAGGGGTCAACCATGCTGTGATACATCTGGAGCAGAGAGGGTTAAAATATTGTTAATAGACCCAACAGTGGCGGTTTAGTGGATGTGGATATTAAACCCACAACCCTGTGTCAAATAAAGGTAAGAAAAGACACTCATTACACAGCAACACACTTGAACACTAGTAATTAGGGCAGTGAGAACATAAACACCTATAAATCTCCCAGGGAGCAATTTGGGGTTCCTGATGGTACTGGGGATCGAACCAGCGCAGTACTTCTTCACACGTCTTTCACTGTCCATGTCTTTCTAGCGCTCTGTATGTGGTGGATCTCAAGAAGTTTAGGAAGATCGCTGCTGGGGACAGACTCAGAGGACAGTACCAGGGTCTGAGCCAGGACCCGAACAGCCTGTCTAACCTGGATCAGGTGCATGACCCACAGAGCATGACTCTACACGTTTATTAAAATGGCTTTAATATAAATGCGTTACATGTTTACGTGTGTGTGAATTCTCTCTGTCCTTCCCTCCTACCTTAGGATCTGCCAAACAACATGATCCATCAGGTGCCCATCAAGTCTCTGCCCCAAGAGTGGCTGTGGTGCGAAACCTGGTGTGATGATTCTTCCAAAAAGAGTGCCAAAACTATAGACCTGGTAATGACTGCAAATACCATCACCTTTTTTATTATTAACAAAACAAATCTGAGAGCATTTTAAAAATAAGTATGAGGGGTTCTGTAGCTCTGCAGTCAAGCACACAGCATCTGTTATCATCGGGGTGGTGCTCATCCAACATCCTGACCTCAGCAATGCTCTAAAATCTAGTGGAAAGACTTTTATCCCCGCATAGTAGAGACAGTTACTCCCAACAAGAGCAGGTGTCCTAATACTTTTGTCCATATAGTGTATCTGTCATGTACAAATCTACTGCACTACTTTTTTTTCATTTCATTGGCCTGATTTGACCCTTATATTTTTTTGTCCCAGTGCAATAACCCCCAAACGAAAGAGCCCAAGCTGCAGGCTGCTGTCCGGATAGTGGCGGAATGGACAGACTATGACCAGGAGATCAAGAGGATCTACAACAAGTTCCTGGAGGAGAGAGGAGGTCCCTCAGGAAGCAAACGGACACACGAAGGAAAGACACAGAAAGGTACGACCAGTAGGCCAAGACATGTTTGGTGAAGTCTGCCTCTACCAGGCTAATGGGGATAACAGCTAGTGGCCGCTAAACCCCACCAATTTAGTACTATGGAAACTGCAGGGATCACTGATCACTAATCTGAACTACTCTCAAAGGGTCAGTGTGGCTGCAGGTTCTCACTCCAACCAAGCAGGAGCTAACTTCATATAACCGATCCACCAGTAGAGTCAGGCGCGCTCCAGCTTGATGTGAATGACGCCTTGCCCTCAACCATCACACACCTGTCCCTGCAATGGGCTGGTTTATGTGTCCTGACACATTGCACTGTGCATTGTTCTGCACTATACGTCCAAAAGTTTGTGGACACCCCTTCGTATCAGCAGATTCTGCTGCACTCCCTGCTGCATGCTCTTCTCTAGAGCAATGAAGCTTGAGAATTGATTATCCAAAATCAGCAATTGATGCGTTTGTGGCTGAATGCAATCATATCCTCCACAACCTAGTGTAAAGCCCCCCTTGAAGAGAAAGAACATCTTCTTTGATTATGGAACGAACGTTGCAAGAGCAGGTGCCCACAAACTTTTGGCCACATCATACTTGTAGCAGGAAAAGTCAGCTTTGTGTAATTTGATGGTATTTGGGATAGGGGGGGAATACTGCTACACTATCAAAAAAAATGACCTCATCTTCCCCTCTCTCACCTCCCTCTCTCTCTGTCTTTCCTAGGTGACAAGCACACAGAGCTGTAGGCGGAAGCCCTTCAGCGGAGGAACGACTGACTCTGTTTAAAGAGTCGTCTTTTTCCCTCACCCCTCCCTTCTTTCTTTTCCTGTTGTGTTTTTTTTTTTCCTCTTTCTTTTAAACTAAGCCTATTGTCCTGGAGCGGGGTCCACGTTGGCGCTGTGAAACTTGAATGGGAATAATGCAACCTCTCTGGGGCGTAGGGTAGGACTAGAAAGGGTCCAGGGCCGTAGAGGAGGGGCGCATTTCCGTCCCGTCATAAACCTGAGCACTTGTCTGGACGCTGTGCTGGCTCCCCCTGCAGGGCTACTGTGGAATTCCATCATCATCAAATCATGGGAAATTGCATCAAGAGCTGTACGTTGTTTTGCGAGGCGTCCTGCGGCTGTGCGGTCAACTGTCGGCTTGTCACTGAGCCTGGATATGCCTTTCATGTTTCAAGTCCTTCCAAGGCCAGTTAATGTGAGTGTATGCGTGTGAGTGTCTGTGCGAGTGTGTGTGTGCGCACACCTCCCTCACCCCCTCCCTCTATAGCACCATGCCTGATGCTTTACTGCCATGTTGTGGAAAGTGAGGTACCGTTGCATGCTGTTAGTAAGAAAGCCACACATTGCTCTCCTGAGGCTTGGTCGTGTTTGAGTGCTGCTGCTGCTGGTGGTGAGAGAAAGGTAGCCAGTGTTCTGTTATTGTAATTTATAGGCTTTGTTGGGTTCCTGTGCTCATAGAAACGCTGTCAGGCTGCTTGCATAAGCCAGAGTTTTCTTTGCGGCCTTCTGTAGCCAAAGATAAATTTCTCCGATGGGCTCTATCTGTACCTAACCATGCTGAATAAGGCACTGGGGACCTCCTGTTCAGATCCTCCCCCCCTTCCCTTCACCTCTTCGGCTTTTTGTCCTTGGTTCCCTCCCTTCTAAGACCCATCAGTTTGCCCTGGTGCCCGCATGCCTCTGACCACTAGAGCTCCACGGCCTTCGCCACTGAACAGACCACCCTCCCTACAGGAAGCACAAACACCACGGAAGCGGACGCTCCGCTTGGTGCCTTTCGCTCGGCCACGTCTGCGAGGCGCGCCGGATGCCGCCTCGTCTTCTACTGCATCTGCTGTACTGTCCAATCAGGGGGAGGGGCACTGTCAAATTCAGTCACGTTGATGATTTCTTGTGGGGTTAATGTAGGTTTGATTGTGGGGATATTGGTTATTTTTTAATAAAAGCGTACCAAATTCCTCTGCGGCGATTCCTGATGTTTGCTGCTGGTTTTCTCCACAGGGTGGCGGCAGAGCTCAACAAATGGTCGAGTCGGAGGTTGCAGGTTGGCAGTAGGCCGTTATCTGACAGGTAGCAGAAAACTGAACTGTGGTCAGTGAGTGCAGTGTGATCTCCCTTTAAAGGGAGTTCTGCTCAATTTTCTAAATTTCTGTATCCAAGTCGGTCGGTGGGGGGTTTGGTGTGAAATGGTTGACATAGAGAAACTTACCAGCTCTTATTTTTTTTTTCCAATGCTGGTGAACAGAACCAGGGGTCACCATGACTACATCATATGGAGTCCTGCCTTACTAAAAGTCGTGGAAACAACTTTATCTAGTTTCCACGCCTTACTAACCCATGGCCCGACACCTGTAGGTGGCCCAAAATCAACCTCACTCAGACCCTTTAAATGAGGAGGCTTCAGCTCAGTCCCAAACAAACTCTGCTAAACGACTCCCATAGCCATGTGTGATCGGTACTGAAAGAAGACTCTGGGTTAGAGTGTGAAGTAAACAAGGTAAAGTGTTCCCATCATTCTTACTAAAGAAAAGTTTTATTTCTGTTAAAGTTAGAAAATGTTTCTCATCACACAGTTTTAATCCCTCACTTCCTGAAGGGTCAGTCTCCCCAACCTGGGAATCAAACCCAGAACCTTCCCATCAGCAGTCCAATGCTCTACCCACTGAGCCACCACTACCACATCAGCTCCTCTGATTCTCAGTCTACATGTGCGTCTCCTTAATCATCACTAAGCAGTGTCTCAGGCTTCACAAGTCATGCAGCTGTTGTGGTTCAGTGGTTAAAGCATGGGTTCAAAACCCGGCATCAGCACACTGAAGCTGTTCACACAGCTCTGTTTAAGGGAAGAAACAACCTCTGTCCACTTAGTCTCCTGCACATACCTCAGACAGCTGAAATTCACTGTCTTATTGCAGGCCAGGTACAGTGTCCTAAAGGGGAGGGGGAGTAAGAGGATGGAAGGGAGAGAGATAGGAAGAGGGACCAAGAATTAAGGTAATGACCTTCTTCCTGTCTCTGCTTCTTGCTCCTGCTCCAGACCGGTCTGGCTGATAAGCTGAGTTTCCTCCTGTATGGAAAGAAAGCAAAGCAAGGGTCAAACGCTCCACCTTTCCACTGCTGAACTGATTCAGACCAGAGCAAATCAACTACAGGTGTGAAAACGCCCTGAAAATGAAAGAGGCTGGATCCTGCTGTCTCTACTGTCCAGGGAAGAAGGCTTTCTCCTCCACTCAGCACAGAAAGGAAGGAGCTCTGTGATTGGTGGATCAGGTCTTTGTTGGAACAGTGCTTCTGGGCAGTGAATCTTCTAGCGTTGGAAAGCTCCTTCACTTCTCTTTTAAATGGAGCCACATTTGGGAGGAACCTGCATTTGTGGGATGAGCTCCTGAACAGTTCAGCAGATCTTCTCTGCCGTTGATAAACAGCTTGTTTTGCTGTTGCTACCGACACTGGTTTTGAGCTTCCCCAGGTGCAGCCAATCAGGTGCCTGATTGGCCTGATTAGCCGCTGATTGGCTGCACCTGTGAGCATGGGATCTGCTACAGCGGTCAGTAGCCATCTGCTCCAGGAATCTGCATGCTGCTTTTGACTGATCTGGATAGGAGAACTTCAAGCTGGAGCGAGCCCTGGAACCACCTCCAACCTGAAGCTCCAGATAACGGAGGGATGTCCCAATAAGAGGACACCCCAAGGCCTTCCAAGACTACTTGCAGAATGTGGGAGCGGAGAGAAGGGAACGGCCTGCCCACAGTCCTGACCTCAACCCTATTGAACTCTTGTGGGGTCAGCTTGGGTGTGCTGTTCGTGCCAGAGTGACCAACACAACCATGTCGGCTGACTTGCGACAAATGCTGGTTAAAGAATGGGACGCGACCCCACAGCAGTGCGTGACCAGGCTGGTGAGCAGCATGAGGAGGAGGGGGCAGGCTGTTGTGGCTGTGTCTGATTCCTCCACAACCTTCAATCATCCAGTCCAATAAACACCAAACCACTCAATGGCAGGAGAAGCTGATTGGACCATTTTTCATGGGCGCAACCCACAAACTCAGCTCTGCTGCTCCTCCCACAACTGATCACTGTGAGGATTTGATTGCATTCAGCCACAAAAGTGGGAGTGAGGTCAGAATGTTGGCTGATCCACCACCCCACCTTATCATCCCAAAAGATGGAGAACTTCAGCTACAACTTTTCAAGGGACTCTTCTGGTGACCTCAAGATGCACTATGTGTCCAAATGTTTGTGGACACCCCTTCTAATGAATGCATAGATTGAGACCAGAGTAAATGAGCTATAGGGGTGAAAATGTCCTGTGGTCGTTCTCAATGAGAATTTCATTTACTGTTCCAAATTCAGAATCCAGAACTCAGGGGTTGAGTCATCCTAAGCTAGACATAAGTGACCTGACTGTTCAATTAACTTGGCAAAGACATGATTAAACAGTTCTCCAAAGTACATACAAGACCTTGAGAAACTGTGTAATCATGTCTAACCTTACTAAGTTGATTAAACAGTCATACCTGTATTCTTTACAGACTTTGAAATATTTGTAAATAAATTAACACCCCACCAATTTCACCCAGGACTCAAACCAACAACCTGCAGCTCACAGCACCAGTGCCTTAGTCTACTGCACCATCCAACACTCACAGCATGCAGCATACTTGTAGGGGGTACTTGAACAGACTTTGAGAGAGCACAGCTAGCTGAAAGCATGCCACATCCACTAAAGCACACCCTGGGATTCAAACCTACAACCTTTAGCTCACATCACCACTGCCTTAACCCACTAGGCAACCCAGGGCTCAAAGCCCACACCATACTTGTATTTAAACATCATTTGAGAGAGAGAGAGCGCACAGCTAGACAAAAATCATGCTGCGGAATTTGAAATTACAACCTTCAGCTCACAGCACAAGTGCCTTATCACGCTGGAGTACCAAGGCTCTTAGCCCATACCTTACTTGTATGTATTTAAACATTCTTTGAGAGAGACCGAACAGTTTGAAAGCCTGTGTTTTAGCTAGCCATGTTCTCTCTTAAAGTCTGTTCAAATACATGCAAATATGCTCTGGGAAAAGGGGTCCAAGTAGTCCAGTGGGCTAAAGCTCTGTTGCTATGGTCTTAGGCTTGGGGGTTCAAATCCCAGAGTGTTCAGCTTTATACATTTTCAGCTACCTGGGCACTCTCTTAAAGTCTCCTAAAATAACTGCGAGGTTTCTGTGCAAAGAAGCTTCAAGTAGTCCAGTTGCCTAAAGCGCTGTTGCTGTGTCTTTAGGATTGTTAGTTCAAATTCTGCTGTGTGGTTTTAGCTAGCTGTGTTCTCTCTTAAAGTCTGTTCAAATACATACAAGTATAGACCCGTTGGCAGTATCTAGGTGGTCCAGTGGAATAAGGCACTGTTGCTATGGGCGTGCTGTGTTCCGAGGACTGTGTGTTCAAATGAAAAACCTTTAAATAAGTTAACAACCCAACCACCTCACCCAGGACTCAAACCAACAACCTTAAGCTCCCAGCACAAGTGCCTTAGCCCACTGCACCATCCAGGACTTGATTGGGTATGTGAACAGACTTTGAGAGAGCCAAGCTAGCTAAAAACTATTCTACAGCTGCTGCATACCATACATACAACTTTCAGATACCAAGACCAATGCCTTAACCCACAAGGCCACCTAGGTCTCCAAGCTCAAGGCGTACTTGTATGTATTTAAACGTTGCTTTGAAAGAGAGAGAACAGCTAGATTAAACCAGACTGCATGATGCAGGACTTGAACCTGCAACCTTAACCTCACAACACAAGGGCTTTATCCCACTATACCACCAACATCCTTTTGCAAACAGCATACTTGTATGCATTTGTATGCATCTCTCTTGAGAGCGGGGGAGAAAAAAAAAAAAAAAACACTAAAAGAACATAGTTGCTGAAGCAAACCTTGGTATTCGAACCCACAACTTTCAGCTCACAGCACAAGCGTCTTATTCCACCGGACCACCCAGGACTCCTGCAGGGTGGCATATGTGTATGCATTTGAACATACTTTGAGAGAGCACAGCAGGCTAAAAAGCATTCAAGAGCTGCTGAAACACAACATGGGATTTGAACCTTTAGATCACAACACCAGTGCTTTAACCCACTAGGCCAACCAGGGCTCCCTGAGTGTGGCATATTTGTATGTATTTAAACTTCTTTTGAGAGTGAGAGAACAGCTGATAGAATTAGTCTGCACGACGCAGGATTTGAACCTGCAGTTTTCACCACAGAACACAAGCGCTTTATCCCACTGGACCACTCAGGGCTCCCAGCTCACAGCATATTTCTATGTATTTAAACATCCTTTGAAAGAGAGAGCGAAACAAGAGAAGAGCTAGATAAAAGCATAGTGCAGCTGCTGAAGAAAGCCCAGTTATTTAAACCCACAACCTTCTGCTCACAACCCATGTGTCTTAGTACACTGCACCAACCAGGGATCCTGAAGGGAGGCATACATGTATGCATTTGAACATACATCAAGAGAGCACAGACAGTTAAATCTGACTACAGATGCAAGCAGTATGACCTGGGATTTGAACCCACAAACTTCAAATTACAGCTGCGTCTTAATCCGCTAGACCACGCAGGAGGCATGCTGGTTTCCATACCTGTATGTTTTTGAATCGACTAACTAACCCCCTTCCCCACTCTCCCCCCCCTCTTCCCCACTCTCCCCCCCCTTCCCTACTCTCTCCCCCCCTTCCCCACCCCACCCCCCTTCCCCACTCTCCCCCCCTTCCCACTCTCTCCCCCCTTCCCCACTCTCTCCCCCCCACCCATTCCCTCTCTTTCCCCCTACCCCCTACCCCCTACCCCCCTCTTTTCTTCTCTCTACTCCCTCCCCCCTTTCCCCCTTCCCCCCTCCCACCCTTTCGCTCTCTTCCCCCTCTCCCACCCTTTCCCCCCTCTTCCCCCCCTGTCTTTCCCCCTTCCCCTCTCTTTCTCCCCTTCTCCCCACTCTCTCCTTTCTCTCCCCTTCTCTTCATCCCACCTTTCTCCCTCTCTCTACCCACCCCCTCCAACATCCTCCCCCCACCTTCTCTCTCTACTCTCTCTCTCTCTCACTCTCTCACTCACTCTCTCTCTCACTCTCTCTCTCACTCTCTCTCTCCCTCTCTCTACCCACCCCCTCCAACATCCTCCCCCCACCTCCTCTCTCTCTCTTTCACTCTCTCTACCCACCCCCTCCAACATCCTCCCCCCACCTCCTCTCTCTCTCTTTCACTCTCTCTACCCACCCCTCCAACATCCTCCCCCACCTCCTCTCTCTCTCTCTCTCTCTCTCTCTCTCTCACTCTCTCTACCCACCCCCTCCAACATCCTCCCCCCACCTCCTCTCTCTCTCTTTCACTCTCTCTACCCACCCCCTCCAACATCCTCCCCCCACCTCCTCTCTCTCTCTTTCACTCTCTCTACCCACCCCCTCCAACATCCTCCCCCACCTCCTCTCTCTCTCTCTCTCTCTCTCTCTCTCTCTCTCTCTCTCTCTCTCTCTCTCTCTCTCTCTCTCTCTCTCTCTCTCTCTCTCTCTCTCTCTCTCTCTCTATCGCCCAATTCCAGCCGCCGAGCTCCGGGTGATGAGTGGTAAAGTGGACTAAGGCGCTGCGTCTGTGAGCTGAACATGGTGAGATCGAACCCCAGCTTGCTGTCAACAGCCAGAGTCAAATCCCAGAGTATGCAGTTGGAGCCTGCATTTTAGCTAGCTGTGTTCTCTCTTAAAGTCTGTTCAAATACATGCAAATATGCTCTGCCCGACGAAATCCAAGTAGACCAGTGGGCTAAAGCGCTGTTGTTGTCATCTTAGGTTTGTGGGTTCAAATCTCAGTGCCTTCTGCTTTAATCTTTTTCAACTAGCTGTGTTCTCTCTCAAAGTCTGTTCAAATACATGCAAAAATTGTTCTCAAGCATGGCTTTCAAGTAGTCCAGTGGTCTAGGGCGCTGTTGCTGTGATCTTGGTATTGTGGGTTCAAATCCCAGAGCCTGCACCTCTGTGATTCTTAAGCTAGCTGTGACTTTCAAGAAGTCTCCTAAAATATATGCAAGGATTCTGTGTGCAGAGACTTCCAAGTAGTCCAGCGGACTAAGGTGCATTCGCTCTGATCTGAGGATTCTGAGTTCAAATCCCAGAGCATACAGTTGGTGTGTTATTTTAGTCAGCACTGCTCTCTCTAAAAGACTGTTCAAATACATACAAGTATACACAACTTTGCAGTGTTTTGGTGGTCCAGTGGTCTAGGCTCTGTTGCTATGATCTTGGGATTGTGGGTTCAAATCCCAGAGCATGCACCTCTATGTTTTTTAGGCTAGCTGTGACTTTCTTAAAGTCTCCTAAAATATATGCAAGGATTCTGTATGCAAAGACTTCCAAGTAGTCCAGCGGACTAAGGTGCATTAGCTCTGATCTCAGGATTCTGAGTTCAAATCCCAGAGCATACCGTTGGTGTGTTATTTTAGTCAGCACTGCTCTCTCTAAAAGACTGTTCAAATACATACAAGTATACACAACTTTGCAGTGTCTTGGTGGTCCAGTGGGATAAGGCGCTGTTGCTATGAGTGTGCCGTGTTCTGAGGACTGTGTGTTCAAATCCCAGGGCATGCTGCTTGCATTCAGCAGTTCATGTCTCTTTTTAGTCAACTGAGCTCTCTCTTAAAGTCTGTTCAAATACATACAAGTATACACAACTTTGCAGCGTCTTGGTGGTCCAGTGGGATAAGGCGCTGTTGCTATGAGTGTGCTGTGTTCTGAGGACTGTGTGTTCAAATCCCAGGGCATGCTGCTTGCATTCAGCAGTTCATGTCTCATTTTAGTCAACTGTGCTCTCTCTTAAAGTCTGCTCAAATACATACAAATGTGCCATATAAGAGGGCCCCCCTGGGTGGTGCAGTGGAACAAAGCACTGCCTCTGTGGTGTGAGGATTGTGGGTTCAAACCCAAGGGCATGCTGTGTGCCACCTGCTGCCTGATTTTGTCCAGCTGTGCTCCCCCTCAAAGCCAGGCAGGATGAGGGGCAGCTGCTCTGATCTAATCTGAAGACTGCTGGTACAAGGCCTGGGTCAGACTGCTTGCCATCAGTAGCTGCAGCTAGAGGGAGCCCCCCTGGCAGACAGGTGGGATGGTGGCACAGGGGGAGGGCCCTCCTACATCAGGTAAGCCATCCTAACCTACACATGTGACCTGACTGTTCAATCAACTTGGCAGTTAGACCTGGTTAAACAGTTCCCCAAAGAACATACAAGACCTTGAGGAACTGTCAAATCAAGTCTAACCTTACTAAGTTGATTAAACAGTTATGTAAATATTCTATAGACACTTTAAAAAACTTTTAAATAAGATAACAGCCCAACCATCTCAGCCAGGACTCAAACCAACAACCTTCAGCTCACAGCACAAGTGCCTCAGCCCACTGCACCACCCAAGGCTTCCTGCACAAAGCATCATTGCATGGGTATTTGAAAAGACTTTGAGAGAACAAAGCAAGCTAAAAACCACTCAACAGCTGCTGCACAGCATGGGACTTGAACCTGCAACCTTCAGATCACAACAACAAGGCCTTAACCCACTAGGCCACCCAGGGTTCCAAGGATGTGGCATACTTGTATGTCTTTAAACTTTCTTTGAGAGAGAGAAACATAACATCACAGTGCAGCTGCTGAAACCAACACTGGTATTTGAACCCACAACCTTCCCCTCCCAGCTGACATGTCTTAGTCCACTGCACCATCCAGGGCTTCTTGCACACTCATCATTGTATGGGTATTTGAACATACTTTAAGAGAACAAAGCTAGCTAAAAAGCGTTCTAGAGCTGCTGAACCACACCATGGGATTTGAACCTACAACCTTTAGATCACAACACCATAGCCTTAATCCACTAGGCCATACAGGGGCCCCAGGATGTGGCATACTTGTATGTATTTAAACAGCTGATAAAAACATGCTGCAAGACGAAGGATTTGAACCTGCAGCCTTGCCCACACAGCCGAAGTGCTTTATCCCGCTAGACCACCCAGGGCTTTGCCCTCTGACTGTACTTGTATGTATTTAAACATCCGTTGAATGAGAAGGATCAGCTAGATAAAACTGCATTCCATGATGTGGGAATCAAACCGGAAAACTTTCAACTCATCTCATCTCATAGCGCAAGTGTTTTATCCCCCTAGACCACTGAGGGCTCACAGCTAGCAGCATACTTGTATGTATTTAAACATCCGTTGAGAGAAAGAGCAAGAGAAACAAGAGAAGAGCTAGATAGAAGCAGAGCACAACTGCAGAAGCAAAGCCTGGCATTTGAACCCACAACCTTCCGCTCACAGCGGACATGTCTTTGCCCACTGGACCACTCAGGAACTCTGCAGGGGTGGCATACGTGTATGCATTTGAACAGACTTTGAGAGAGCACAGCTGGCTAAAAGCAGACTGCAGCAAACAACATGCTCTGGGATTTGAACTCGCAATCTTCAGTTTAGAGCAACAACGTTTGATTCCACTGGACCAGACAGGCCTCCTACTACGACGCAAATGTGTATGTATTTCAACATACTTTGTGAAAGAGCAAGCACAGCAGGCTAAAATGAAGCAGTTGAAGACAAGCAACTAACCCTGTGATTTGAACCCACAACCTTCAGTTTGCAGCAAGTGCACCTTAATCCACTGGACCACCAAGAACTTGTGCAACGCTTCCTAATTGTGTGCATTTGAACATACTTTGAGAGAGAGAGCACAGATAGCTAAATCTGACTGCAGATGCAAAAGTCAAACAGTACGACCTGGGATTTGAACCCACAAACTTCAAAGTACAGCTGCGTCTTAATCCACTGGACCACGCAGGATGCATGCTGGTTTCCCTACTTGTATGTTTTTGAATCGACTAACCAACCCCCTTCCCCCTTCCCCTTCCCCACTCTCCCCCCCTCTTTCCCCCCTTCTTCCCACTCTCTCCTTTCTCTCCCCCTCTCTCTACCAACCCCCTCCAACATCATCTCCCCACCTCCTCTCTCTACTCTCTCTCTCTCACTCTCTCTCTCACTCACTCACTCTCTCTCTCACTCTCTCTACCAACCCCCTCCAACATCCTCCCCCACCTCCTCTCTCTCTCTCTCACTCACTCTACTCTCTCACTCACTCTCTCTCTCCCTCTTTCTACCAACCCCCTCCAACATCCTCCCCCCACCTCCTCTCTCTCTCTCTCTCTCTCTCTATTAAATACATGCAGGTTTGCTGCACAATGAGAGCTTCAACTAGTCAGATCATGCTGCTTGGTGTCTGAGTCCAGCTGGTCAGCTGTGCTCTCTTTCTCTCTCTGAAAGTCTTAAAAGTGAGGACTTAGTCCAGTGGAATCAGCTACAGTTGCTATGATTTGAGGATTGGTAACTTTTGAATTAAAATATTGTCCAAGCAGCCTGCCCCAGGATTCAAACCCACAACCTCCAGATCACAGCAACAGTGCTTTAACCCACTGGACCACAAGGGGCTCTTTTTGCACACTGTACTATGCATTTGAACAGATAGCGAGAGATCGAGCAAGAGAGCGAGCAAGAGAGCGAGAGAGAGAGAGAGAGTGAGAGAGAGAGTGAGAGAGAGTGAGTGAGAGAGAGAGTGAGTGAGAGACAGAGAGAGAGTGAGTGAGAGAGAGAGAGTGAGTGAGAGAGAGAGCACAGCTATCTAAAATCAGACTGCAGCTGCTAATCTGCCCCTCTCCTCCCCCTCCCCCCTTTCTCTTTCTTTCTGCCCCCCCTCTCTCCTTCCCCCTCTTTCTCTCTTTCCCCCCTTCAACTTTCTCTCCCTCTCTCTCCCCCATCCCCTTCTTCCCCCCCTCCCTCACCTCTATCTCCCCCTCCTCTTCACCTTTCTCTCCCTCTCTCTCCCACCATCCCCTCCCCTCCCCCCCTTTTCTCTCTTTCTCCCCCCTTCACCTTTCTCTCCCTCTCTCTCCCACCATCCCCTCCCCTTCCCCCCTTTTCTCTCTTTCTCCCCCACACCTCTCTCCCTCCCCCCCTTTCTCTCTCTCTCTCTCTCTCTCTCTCTCTCTCTCTCTCCCTTTGAGATGAGAGTGATTTTAGCTAGCTGTTCTCTCTCTCTCTCTCTCGCTCTCTCTGTATCGCCCAAAGTCTATTAAAATACATTTATAGACTATGTATTCCAGCCGCCGCGCTCCGGGTGATGAGTGGTAAAGTGGACTAAGGCGCTGCGTCTGTGAGCTGAACATGGTGAGATCGAACCCCAGCTTGCTGTCAACAGCCAGAGTCAAATCCCAGAGCGTGCAGTTGGAGACTACATTTTAGCTAGCTGTGTTCTCTCTTAAAGTCTGTTCAAATACATGCAAATATGTTCTGCCCGAAGGATTCCAAGTAGACCAGTGGGCTAAAGCGCTGTGGTTGTCATCTTAGGGTTGTGGGTTCAAATCCCAGTGCCGTCTGCTTTAATCTTTTTCAGCTAGCTGTGTTCTCTCTCAAAGTCTGTTCAAATACATGCAAAAATTGTTCTCAAGCATGGCTTTCAAGTAGTCCAGTGGTCTAGGGTGCTGTTGCTATGATCTTGGGATTGTGGGTTCAAATCCCAGAGCGTGCACCTCTACATTTTTTAGGCTAGCTGTGACTTTCTTAAAGTCTCCTAAAATATATGCAATGATTCTGTGTGCAGAGGCTTCCAAGTAGTCCAGCGGACTAAGGTGCATTTGCTCTGATCTGAGGATTCTGAGTTCAAATCCCAGAGCATACAGTTGCGGTCTGATTTTAGTCAGCACTGCTCTCTCTTAAAGTCTGTTCAAATACATACAAGTATACACAACTTTGCAGTGTCTTGGTGGTCCAGTGGTCTAGGCGCTGTTGCTATGATCTTGGGACTGTGGGTTCAAATCCCAGAGCGTTCACCTCTACATTTTTTAGGCTAGCTGTAACTTTCTTAAAGTCTCCTAAAATATATGCAAGGACTCTGTGTGCAACGACTTCCAAGTAGTCCAGTGGACTAAGGTGCATTCGCTCTGATCTGAGGATTCTGAGTTCAAATCCCAGAGCATGCAGTTGGGTTCTGATTTTAGTCAGCACTGCTCTCTCTTAAAGTCTGTTCAAATACATACAAGTATACGTGGCTTTGCAGCATCTTGGTGGTCCAGAGGGATAAGGCGCTGTTGTTGTCGTCTTATGGGTTCAAATCCCAGTGCCGTCTGCTTTAATCTTTTTCAGCTAGCTGTGTTCTCTCTCAAAGTCTGTTCAAATACATGCAAAAATTGTTCTCAAACATGGCTTTCAAGTAGTCCAGTGGTCTAGGGTGCTGTTGCTATGATCTTGGGATTGTGGGTTCAAATCCCAGAGCATGCACCTCTATGTTTTTTAGGCTAGCTGTGACTTTCTAAAAGTCTCCTAAAATATATGCAAGGATTCTGTGTGCAAAGACTTCCAAGTAGTCCAGCGGACTAAGGTGCATTCGCTCTGATCTGAGGATTCTGAGTTCAAATCCCAGAGCATACAGTTGGTGTGTTATTTTAGTCAGCACTGCTCTCTCTTAAAGTCTGTTCAAATACATACAAGTATACACAACTTTGCAGCGTCTTGGTGGTCCAGTGGGATAAGGCGCTGTTGCAATGAGTGTGCTGTGTTCTGAGGACTGTGTGTTCAAATCCCAGGGCATGCTGCTTCAATTCAGCAGTTCATGTCTCATTTTAGTCAACTGTGCTCTCTCTTAAAGTCTGCTCAAATACATACAAATGTGCCATATAAGAGGGCCCCCCTGGGTGGTGCAGTGGAACAAAGCACTGCCTCTGTGATGTGAGGATTGTGGGTTCAAACCCAAGGGCATGCTGTGTGCCACCTGCTGCCTGATTTTGTCCAGCTGTGCTCCCCCTCAAAGTCAGGCAGGATGAGAAGCAGCTGCCCTGATCTAATCTGAAGACTGCTGGTGCAAGGCCTGGGTCAGACTGCTTGCCATCAGTAGCTGCAGCTAGAGGGAGCCCCCCTGGCAGACAGGTGGGATGGTGGCACAGGGGGAGGGCCCTCCTACATCAGGTAAGCCATCCTAACCTAGACATGTGACCTGACTGTTCAATCAACTTGGCAGCTAGACGTGGTTAAACAGTTCCCCAAAGAACATACAGGACCTTGAGGAACTGTCTAATCAAGTCTAACCTTACTAAGTTGATTAAACAGTTATGTAAATATTCTATACAGACTTTGAAAAACTTTTAAATAAGATAGCCACCCAACCATCTCACCCAGGACTCAAACCAACAACCTTCAGCTCACAGCACAAGTGCCTTAACCCACTGCACAATCCAAGGCTTCTTGTACACAGTATCATTGCATGGATATTTGAACAGACTTTGAGAACAAAGCTAGCTAAAAATCATTCTACAGCTCCAGCACACCATGGGATTTGAACCTGCAACCTTTAGATCACAACAACAAGGCCTTAACCCACTAGGCCACTCAGGGCTCCCTGGGTATGGCATACTTGTATGTCTTTAAACTTTCTTTGAGAGAAGAAGAGCTAGATAAAATCATAGTGCAGCTGCTGCAAACCCTGGAATTTGAACCCACAACCTTCCACTCTCAGCACACATGTCTTAGTCCACTGCACCATCCTGGGCTTTTTGCACACATCATTGTATGGGTATTTGAACATACTATGGGAGAACAAAGCTAGCTAAAAAGCATTCTACAGCAGCTGTACACCATGGGATTTGAACCTACAACCTCCAAAACACAACACCAAGGCCTTAACCCACTAGGCCACCCGGGGCACAAAGCTCAAGACATACTTGTATGTATTTAAACATGCTTTGAGAGAGAAAACAGCTAGATAAAATCAGACTGCATGATGCAAGATTTGAAGCTGCAACCTTCACTTCACAGCACAAGGGCTTTATCCCACTACACCACCAAGACCCTTGGGCAAACAACATACTTCTATGCATTTAAACATGCCTTGAGAGAGAGCGACAGAGCTAACGTGAGGAAAAACACTAGCTAAAAGAAAACAGCTACCAAAGCAAACGCTGGTATTTGAACCCACAACCTTCCGCTCACGGTACACATGTCTTAGCCCACTGGACCACTCAGGAACTCTGCAGGGGTGGCATACGTGTATGCATTTGAACAGACTTTGAGAGAGCACAGCTGGCTAAAAGCAGACTGCAGCAAACAACATGCTCTGGGATTTGAACTCGCAATCTTCAGTTTAGAGCAGCAATGTTTGATTCCACTGGACCACACAGGCCTCCTACTATGACGCAAATGTGTATGTATTTCAACATACTTTGTGAAAGAGCAAGCACAGCAGGCTAAAATGAAGCAGTTGAAGACAACCAACTAACTCTGTGATTTGAACCCACAACCTTCAGTTTGCAGCAAGGGCACTTTAATCCACTAGACCAGCAAGGACTTGAGCAATGCTTCCTAATTGTGTGCATTTGAACATACTTTGAGAGAGAGAGCACAGATAGCTAAATCTGACTGCAGATGCAAAAGTCAAGCAGTACGACCTGGGATTTGAACCCACAAACTTCAAATTACAGCTGCGTCTTAATCCACTAGACCACGCAGGACGCATGCTGGTTTCCCTACTTGTATGTTTTTGAATCGACTAACCAACCCCCTTCACCCTTCCCCCTTCCCCACTTCCCCCCGCTTCCCCCACTCTCTCCCCCTCTTCCCCACTCTCCCCCCTTCCCCACCCCCCCTTCCCCACTCCCCACTCTCTCCCCCCCCTTCCCACTCTCTCCCCTCTTCCCCACTCTCTCCCCTCTTCCCCACCTCTCATCCCCCCTCCCCCTTCACCCTTCACCCCCCTCTTTCCCCCCCTTCTCCCCACTCTCCTTTCTCTCCCCCTCTCTCTACCTACCCCCTCCAACATCATCTCCCCCACCTCCTCTCTCTACTCTCTCTCTCTCACTCTCTCTCTCACTCTCTCTCTCTCACTCTCTCTACCAACCCCCTCCAACATCATCTCCCCCACCTCCTCTCTCTACTCTTTCTCTCTCACTCTCTCTCTCTACTCTCTCTCTCTCTCTACTCTCTCCCTCTCACTCTCTCACTCACTCTCTCTCTCCCTCTTTCTACCAACCCCCTCCAACATCCTCCCCCCCACCTCCTCTCTCTCTCTCTCTCTCTCTCTCTCTCTCTCTATTAAATACATGCAGGTTTGCTGCACAATGAGAGCTTCAACTAGTCAGATCATGCTGCTTGGTGTCTGAGTCCAGCTGGTCAGCTGTGCTCTCTTTCTCTCTCTGAAAGTCTTAAAAGTGAGGACTTAGTCCAGTGGAATCAGCTACAGTTGCTATGATTTGAGGATTGGTAACTTTTGAATGAAAATATTATCCAAGCAGCCTGCCCCAGGATTCAAACCCACAACCTCCAGATCACAGCAACAGTGCTTTGACCCACTGGACCACAAGGGGCTCTTTTTCCACACAGTACTTATATGCATTTGAACAGATAGCGAGAGAGCGAGCAAGAGAGAGAGAGAGAGAGAGAGAGAGTGAGTGAGAGAGAGAGTGAGAGAAAGTGAGAGAGAGCACAGCTATCTAAAATCAGACTGCAGCTGCTAATCTTCCCCTCTCTTCCCCCTCCCCCCTTTCTCTTTCTTTCTGCCCCCCCTCTCTCCTTCCCCCTCTTTCTCTCTTTCCCCCCCTTCACCTTTCTCTCCCTCTCTCTCCCCCACCCCCATCTTCCCCCCTCCCCCCTCCTCTTCAGCTTTCTCTCCCTCTCTCTCCCACCATCCCCTCCCCCCCTTTTCTCTCTTTCTCCCCCACCTCTCTCCCTCCCCTCTTTCCCTCTCCCCCTCCCCCCCTTTCTCTCTCTCTCTCTCTCTCTCTCTCTCTCTCCCTTTGAGATGAGAGTGATTTTAGCTAGCTGTTCTCTCTCTCTCTCTCTCTCTCTCTCTATCGCCCAAAGTCTATTAGAATACATTTATAGACTATGTATTCCAGCCGCCGCGCTCCAGGTGATGAGTGGTAAAGTGGACTAAGGCGCTGCGTCTGTGAGCTGAACATGGTGAGATCGAACCCCAGCTTGCTGTCAACAGCCAGAGTCAAATCCCAGAGTATGCAGTTGGAGCCTGCATTTTAGCTAGCTGTGTTCTCTCTTAAAGTCTGTTCAAATACATGCAAATATGCTCTGCCCAAAGGAATCCAAGTAGACCAGTGGGCTAAAGCGCTGTGGTTGTCATCTTAGGGTTGTGGGTTCAAATCCCAGTGCCGTCTGCTTTAATCTTTTTCAACTAGCTGTGTTCTCTCTCAAAGTCTGTTCAAATACATGCAAAAATTGTTTTCAAGCATGGCTTTCCAGTAGTCCGGTGGTCTAGGGCGCTGTTGCTGTGATCTTGGGATTGTGGGTTCAAATCCCAGAGTGTGCACCTCTACATCTTTTAGGCTAGCTGTGACTTTCTTAAAGTCTCCTAAAATATATGCAAGGATTCTGTGTGCAAAGACTTCCAAGTAGTCCAGCGGACTAAGGTGCATTAGCTCTGATCTCAGGATTCTGAGTTCAAATCCCAGAGCATACCGTTGGTGTGTTATTTTAGTCAGCACTGCTCTCTCTTAAAGGCTGTTCAAATACATACAAGTATACACAACTTTGCAGTGTCTTGGTGGTCCAGTGGGATAAGGCGCTGTTGCTATGAGTGTGCTGTGTTCTGAGGACTGTGTGTTCAAATCCCAGGGCATGCTGCTTGCATTCAGCAGTTCATGTCTCTTTTTAGTCAACTGTGCTCTCTCTTAAAGTCTGTTCAAATACATACAAGTATACACAACTTTGCAGCGTCTTGGTGGTCCAGTGGGATAAGGCGCTGTTGCTATGAGTGTGTTGTGTTCTGAGGACTGTGTGTTCAAATCCCAGGGCATGCTGCTTGCATTCAGCAGTTCATGTCTCATTTTAGTCAACTGTGCTCTCTCTTAAAGTCTGCTCAAATACATACAAATGTGCCATATAAGAGGGCCCCCCTGGGTGGTGCAGTGGAACAAAGCACTGCCTCTGTGATGTGAGGATTGTGGGTTCAAACCCAAGGGCGTGCTGTGTGCCACCTGCTGCCTGATTTTGTCCAGCTGTGCTCCCCCTCAAAGTCAGGCAGGATGAGAGGCAGCTGCTCTGATCTAATCTGAAGACTGCTGGTGCAAGGCCTGGGTCAGAATGCTTGCCGTCAGTAGCTGCAGCTAGAGGGAGCCCCCCTGGCAGACAGGTGGGATGGTGGCACAGGGGGAGGGCCCTCCTACATCAGGTAAGACGTCCTAACCTAGACATGTGACCTGACTGTTCAATCAACTTGGCAGTTAGACCTGGTTAAACAGTTCCCCAAAGAACATACAAGACCTTGAGGAACTGTCTAATCAAGTCTAACCTTACTAAGTTGATTAAACAGTCATGTAAATATTCTATAGACACTTTAAAAAACTTTTAAATAAGATAACAGCCCAACCATCTCAGCCAGGACTCAAACCAACAACCTTCAGCTCACAGCACAAGTGCCTCAACCCACTGCACCATCCAAGGCTTCTTGCACACAGTATTATTGCATGGGTATTTGAACAGACATTGAGAGAACAAAGCAAGCTAAAAACCATTCAACAGCTGCTGCTGCACACCATGGGATTTGAACCTGCAACCTCCAGATCACAACAACAAGGCCTTAACCCACTAGGCCACCCAGGGCTCCGTTATGTGGCATACTTGTATGTCTTTAAAACTTTCTTTGAGAGAAAGAGCGAGAGAAACATAAAATCACAGTGCAGCTGCTGAAGCAAACCCTGGTATTTGAACCCGCAACCTTCCACTCTCAGCAGACATGTCTTAGTCCACTGCACCATCCAGGGCTTCTTGCACATGTGTCATTGTATGGGTATTTGAACATACTTTGAGAGAACAAAGCTAGCTAAAAAGCAATCAAGAGCTGCTGAACCACACCATGGGATTTGAACCTACAACCTTTAGATCACAACACCATGGCCTTAACCCACTAGGCCATCCAGGGCCCCCAGGATGTGGCATACTTGTATGTATTTAAACTTTCTTTGAGAGAGAGAGAGAGAGAAAACAGCTGATAAAAACATGCTGCAGGACACAGGATTTGAACCTGCAGCCTTGCCCACACAGCAGAAGCGCTTTATCCCGCTAGACCACACAGGGCTTCCCCCTCTGGCCGTACTTGTATGTATTTAAACATCCGTTGAATGAGAGGGAGCAGCTAGATAAAACTGGATTTCATGATGTGGGAATCAAACCGGAAAACTTTCAACTCACCTCATCTCATAGCGCAAGGGCGTCAACCCACTGGACCACTGAGGGCTCACAGCTCACAGCTTACTTGTATGTATTTAAACATTCGTTGAAAGAGAGGGAGCAGCTAGATAAAACTGCATTCCATGATGTGGGAATCAAACCGGAAAACTTCCCGCAGACCCCACCTCACAGCGCAAGTGCTTTATCCCACTAGACCACTGAGGGCTCACAGCTAGCAGCATACTTGTATGTATTTAAACATTCTTTGAGAGAAAGAGCGAGAGAAACTAGATAGAAGCAGAGCACAACTGCAGAAGCAAAGCCTGGAATTTGAACCCACAACCTTCCGCTCACAGCACACATGTCTTAGCCCACTGGACCACTCAGGAACTCTGCAGGGGTGGCATACGTGTATGCATTTGAACAGACTTTGAGAGAGCACAGCTGGCTAAAAGCAGACTGCAGCAAACAACATGCTCTGGGATTTGAACTCGCAATCTTCAGTTTAGAGCAGCAATGTTTGATTCCACTGGACCAGACAGGCCTCCTACTATGACGCAAATGTGTATGTATTTCAACATACTTTGTGAAAGAGCAAGCACAGCAGGCTAAAATGAAGCAGTTAAAGACAACCAACTAACTCTGTGATTTGAACCTACAACCTTCAGTTTGCAGGAAGGGCACCTTAATCCACTGGACCACCAAGGACTTGAGCAACGCTTCCTAATTGTGTGCATTTGAACATACTTTGAGAGAGAGAGCACAGATAGCTAAATCTGACTGCAGATGCAAAAGTCAAGCAGTACGACCTGGGATTTGAACCCACAAACTTCAAATTACAGCTGCATCTTAATCCACTAGACCACGCAGGATGCATGCTGGTTTCCATACCTGTATGTTTTTGAATCGACTAACCAACCCCCTTCACCCTTCCCCACTCTCTCCCCCTCTTCCCCACTCTCCCCCCTTCCCCCTTCCCCACCCCCCCTTCCCCCTTCCCCACTGTCTCCCCCCCTTCCCCACTCTCTCCCCCTCTTCCCCACCTCTCATCCCCCCTCCCCCCTTCACCCCCCTCTTTCCCCCCTTCTCCCCACTCTCCTTTCTCTCCCCCTCTCTCTACCCACCCCCTCCAACATCATCTCCCCCACCTCCTCTCTCTACTCTCTCTCTCTCACTCTCTCTCTCTCACTCTCTCTCTCACTCTCTCTCTCTCCCTCTCTCTACCAACCCCCTCCAACATCATCTCCCCCACCTCCTCTCTCTACTCTTTCTCTCTCACTCTCTCTCTCTACTCTCTCTCTATTAAATACATGCAGGTTTGCTGCACAATGAGAGCTTCAACTAGTCAGATCATGCTGCTTGGTGTCTGAGTCCAGCTGGTCAGCTGTGCTCTCTTTCTCTCTCTGAAAGTCTTAAAAGTGAGGACTTAGTCCAGTGGAATCAGCTACAGTTGCTATGATTTGAGGATTGGTAACTTTTGAATGAAAATATTATCCAAGCAGCCTGCCCCAGGATTCAAACCCACAACCTCCAGATCACAGCAACAGTGCTTTAACCCACTGGACCACAAGGGGCTCTTTTTCCACACAGTACTTATATGCATTTGAACAGATAGCGAGAGAGCGAGCAAGAGAGAGAGAGAGAGAGAGAGAGTGAGTGAGAGAGAGAGTGAGAGAGAGTGAGAGAGAGCACAGCTATCTAAAATCAGACTGCAGCTGCTAATCTTCCCCTCTCCTCCCCCTCCCCCCTTTCTCTTTCTTTCTGCCCCCCCTCTCTCCTTCCCCCTCTTTCTCTCTTTCCCCCCCTTCACCTTTCTCTCCCTCTCTCTCCCCCCACCCCCATCTTCCCCCCTCCCCCCTCCTCTTCAGCTTTCTCTCCCTCTCTCTCCCACCATCCCCTCCCCCCCCTTTTCTCTCTTTCTCCCCCACACCTCTCTCCCTCCCCTCTTTCTCTCTCCCCCCCTCCCCCCCTTTCTCTCTCTCTCTCTCTCTCTCTCTTTCTCCCTTTGAGATGAGAGTGATTTTAGCTAGCTGTTCTCTCTCTCTCTCTCTCTCTCTATCGCCCAAAGTCTATTAAAATACATTTATAGACTATGTATTCCAGCCGCCGAGCTCCAGGTGATGAGTGGTAAAGTGGACTAAGGCGCTGCGTCTGTGAGCTGAACATGGTGAGATCGAACCCCAGCTTGCTGTCAACAGCCAGAGTCAAATCCCAGAGTATGCAGTTGGAGCCTGCATTTTAGCTAGCTGTGTTCTCTCTTAAAGTCTGTTCAAATACATGCAAATATGATCTGCCTGAAGGAATCCAAGTAGTCCAGTGGGCTAAAGCGCTGTGGTTGTCATCTTAGGGTTGTGGGTTCAAATCCCAGTGCCGTCTGCTTTAATCTTTTTCAACTAGCTGTGTTCTCTCTCAAAGTCTGTTCAAATACATGCAAAAATTGTTTTCAAGCATGGCTTTCCAGTAGTCCAGTGGTCTAGGGCGCTGTTGCTGTGATCTTGGTATTGTGGGTTCAAATCCCAGAGCATGCGCCTCTATGTTTTTTAGGCTAGCTGTGACGTTCTTAAAGTCTCCTAAAATATATGCAATGATTCTGTATGCAGAGACTTCCAAGTAGTCCAGCGGACT
The DNA here is from genome assembly GCF_030463535.1 of Salminus brasiliensis. Lineage (NCBI taxonomy): Eukaryota > Metazoa > Chordata > Actinopteri > Characiformes > Bryconidae > Salminus > Salminus brasiliensis. The sequence continues at coordinate 37,472,631 of NC_132886.1, read as the reverse complement.
AAGGTGTATTCGCTCTGATCTGAGGATTCTGAGTTCAAATCCCAGAGCTTACCGTTGGTGTGTTATTTTAGTCAGCACTGCTCTCTCTTAAAGTCTGTTCAAATACATACAAGTATACATAACTTTGCAGCATCTTGGTGGTCCAGTGGGATAAGGCGCTGTTGTTGTCGTCTTATGGGTTCAAATCCCAGTGCCGTCTGCTTTAATCTTTTTCAGCTAGCTGTGTTCTCTCTCAAAGTCTGTTCAAATACATGCAAAAATTGTTCTCAAACATGTCTTTCAAGTAGTCCAGTGGTCTAGGGTGCTGTTGCTATGATCTTGGGATTGTGGGTTCAAATCCCAGAGCATGCACCTCTATGTATTTTAAGCAAGCTGTGACTTTCTTAAAGTCTCCTAAAATATATGCAATGATTCAGTGAGCAGTGGCTTCCAAGTAGTCCAGCGGACTAAGGTGCATTCGATCTGATCTGAGGATTCTGAGTTCAAATCCCAGAGCATACAGTTGGGGTCTGATTTTAGTCAGCACTGCTCTCTCTTAAAGTCTGTTCAAATACATACAAGTATAAACAACTTTGCAGTGTCTTGGTGGTCCAGTGGTCTAGGCGCTGTTGTTGTCGTCTTATGGGTTCAAATCCCAGTGCCGTCTGCTTTAATCTTTTTCAGCTAGCTGTGTTCTCTCTCAAAGTCTGTTCAAATACATGCAAAAATTGTTCTCAAACATGGCTTTCAAGTAGTCCAGTGGTCTAGGGTGCTGTTGCTATGATCTTAGGATTGTGGGTTCAAATCCCAGAGCATGCACCTCTATGTTTTTTAAGCTAGCTGTGACTTTCTTAAAGTCTCCTAAAATATATGCAAGGATTCTGTGTGCAA